>NC_028647.1:125663-221827 GCF_001406875.1 Solanum pennellii
CAAACATAGTTTGACCAAATTATTTACTTCCAATCCAAAGTTTCAATTCAAAGTGAGTACTGTTTGGTTAGACGCGTAACTTAAAAAAGGGGAAAAAATAGAGACATGTATTTTTGTTTATTTTTATTTATTCAGTTTTTTATTCTTATTTTTATTTATCACTTTTAATATGTATTTATTATTTTCCTATTAACTATTAAATTATGATAAATTGTTCATATTAAAACATTGTTCCTTTAAAAGCATGCAAAGTTCAAAGTAAAAATAAACAAAGAGTATGTAAAAGGAATTTTAAGCATTTGTATGATCATAAATTATCTGAGGACAATACAGCCATAGTATATTTTTTATATTAATAATAAATATTAAAAAGAATTATTACAAACTACAAGAAAATAAGGGAGATTACTGTAGACTATAAAGAAAAGGTCAGTGTTATAATATCTAATCAGAGAATATTTTTCTAAAATTATCAAATATGGCTAGTAATTAGAGCTGGTCAAGCTCACAAACTCTTGCAAAACTTTTAGGGGTTGACCAAGATGTTGATATCCCCTCGCAGGTTAGTAAGACATCAGTCTTGTTCGGTAAGAAGGAATTGAACAAAGAAAAGACAGTATTCGATCGAAATAACGACCAATAAAGACGAAACAACTTTTATTCTTCTTCACAGGATAGGGAATAAAATATAGGATACATCACTCTCTTTAAATTTTATTTTATGAATCTATGTATCACTGAGTATGTTATTGTTGTTGACCTAGATAATAATAATAATAATATATATATATATATATATATATATATTATATATATGGCCTCTTCATAATTTATTGTTGATATGGTAATGTACATGAATTAGCTTTTGAATTGGTGGGTACAAAGAGAATGCTCTGCAAAAGTACTCTGAAATTCACCACATGGGACAGCTTAAATTTCCTATTTCAATTTCTTCCTTTTTTTAGTTTTAATTTTCAAATAATAGTTCTAATAAGATTGCCACTACACCTTTTGTAGTTACTTCTTTATTATGTTTAAGTGCTTATTTCTTGACCTCATGCTTTGCTCATCTTTCTTTTGTAAATTTTCAGTTATTAACCGATAAAAATGATCTTTAGCGATAATAAATTAGTTATCATTGAATATATATTTTTAATGATGATTAGTATTATTTTCATAAATGTCCTTAGAGCTTACAGTGATATTTGATCCAATCATAATAAATAATTTTTTACTTTTTAGCAACATGCAATCGTCAATTTCTTACCGTTTATCTCTAGAAACCATCCAATAAAAGAAAACTTTGTGATTAATTTTTTACAAATTTTATTCAGTATAATCTGTGTGTATATATTTTAAATCAATCTGACTAAAAATGTACATTAAAACATTTGATAGATTGACAAACAATTCATACAAATAAAGATAACATAGGTATATAAATGGCCAATGGTGGAGTTGTGCAGAAAGAATAAAATTAAAGTATATATATGATGATTATATTTGAGGTACAGACAGGTAGTTTGATGTCAATTCCAAATAACCCTTTTACCAAAATAATGAGTAAATGCAGTTTCCACATGGTTAGCAGTCCCAACTATTTTTGGCTACTAATTAATTACCCCTTACTATATTAAACCAAAATTTAAGTAACTGATCTCTTTAATATCTAATCTCTACCATTCAATATTAGCAATCATAGAGGAGAGAATGAGATCAATGTGTATTGTATGAGAAAGATTATATTGTGGTGGCCAATGAAGTAGGTGGTTGAAGAAAATACCAAGTGTTTGATCTAAACTATACATTAATGTTTAGAACTTAATGTAAGTAGTTCATATATTAAAGTAAACGAACAAACAATTCAAAATATTTCAATCTTGTAGAATCGTGAGTAAATTTCCATCAATCAACTGATCAGACTTTGAACTTGCGGACCTAAGAGAAACTGGAATCAGAAAAGTGAAAAACGTCTTGTTCTATAAAATAGTCCTGCATTTATCCAACCCAGAAAAATATTAAGAAGTTCGACGACGACGGAATTTTAGCTGGTAACAGAATGAACCAAGGAAGAGAGCAATTTCCAGTCCATAAATAAAACTAGCATCAAAATGCCCAACAGCAGATACCCTAGCTGCCAATAAGACATCAATTTTCTAATGTTTTGCCTTAACTAAATGTGCCTTTCAGCTGTGACTTCAAAAATAAGAGACTCAGGTTTCTTATGGGTAACGCGCCAAGATAACTATATATAATTACAGAACTAGAAAACAGGGGCAATCACTGAAGCTGCAAGAGGCAGAAATTGCATCATGTCAGCTGTTCAAAGCCGGAGGTCGCAACATTATTTGGTTTTGGAGTAGGACAACCAGTATGCTTGTTGGTTTTGTTCTTCTCCTCTGCCTGTGCGGAAGTCAATTTCTCGCTGTGAAACAAACTTTCACCCAATTCTGACTCATGTTTCCTCTTCACTTTCTTTTTTGGCACCGCATCTGCTCCTCGTGGATCAACAGAGCTGCCAGAAACTCCCTTTAGCTTCTCCTGCTTTAGACGATTCACATCAGAACCATTAGCTACGGAAACATGCACTCGTGCAGAAGCATTTACAGCTGCACTACTGTATACTGGCTTGTTTGTTGAAGTTGAAGAATGATCAACTACAATCTTTTCTTGGATATGCACCGACTGGGCAATAGGTCCAGCATCTACTCTACTAGTATCCCCTTCCTTTGTGGCCAATAATTTGTTCCTCCTAATTTTCTCTCCGTCCTACATAAAAAAAAACAAATGAACCTTTTTACCCATTGTAAAAGCTACAGAAAGCATTTAGGCACAGGTTTGAAACTGCATTTTAGTGTAATACACTGAGAGATGACGAAGAGAACAACTAAGGAGTGATTACTATGTGAAATTTAATTTCTTAATGGAATCTCAGACACCATCAGAAATAGACCAATAAATCCTATACATTTAACTAAAACAGAGCTCCACTATGAACGCAAGCTCACAATTTAATAGCTACAAGAAAATGAATAATGAACTAAACAAAGAAAAGAAAATAAAGATAAACATGGTATTTTTTACCTTACGTCGTGCGTGCAATGCTCTCCTCCTATCTTTTGCTCTACATATAGCACGTTTAATACCATGATTGTCCATAAATCCATTTGGCCAACATCCTGCAAGCTGCAAGAAAACCAGAACAATGACAGTTAAAAACTAGCCCAGGGAAAACTATGAAGAGTTCGGAAACCCCCAAATGTCAAAGCAGCTCCTAATTCACATTTTTTGTGGCCAAAATTCTGAACATACATCAGAGCTTAGCAGTGGAAGATTTTTTTTGATGAAAGCTAAAAAGAATATACACCGATAAGTGACCACCACAATAGAGAACAGACTCTTGGATGCATCAAAAAACTGTTTTCTGATCTAGAGTCTACCTTCAGATACAATTGGAATTTAGTTTGCATCAAGTACAAAAATCTCCAAGATTGCCCAATGGCAAATGAAGTAGATGACAGAATTAAAGACTACACATGCAAAATGAGGTTCCTTCTTCAAGAAATAGCTACGCTTTGTATGTCCCCTTACCTCTGCATACAACTTTCTGACTTGTGGACCAGCATCTTCATCCAGGCCCTACAGGTACAAACAAAGTAAATCTCCAGCACAAACTGTTTCTAGTAAGAAGCAATCTTGTCGAGGACATTTTTGTTTTGAGGTGGGAAGGGGGGAGAAGGGTAAACTACCTCAACAAAATGATCATAAAGGTCACATATTTTGTCTTCCAATGCAACATCCATGCTGTATTTTCTCTTAAAGGCTTCTTTCTCTTCAGCACTTGCTTCTTGGAAGTCATCAGAAGCTCCAGCTTGTTGTTCAAGTAACTGCAAACACACATCAAGCATCATAAAAAGGAAATTTTGCAGGTTTTTCATAAAACCATCTCCCATAAATTGAGGGGTAGAATATTTTTTTTTTGATTTCCTATTGAAACATTCACTTCTACAAAAATGGAACACTCTTTTTTCTTAACCATTAAGGAACAATGGCAACTTCACAGGAAGGCTTGAATCCCCCAAATTCTAGCAGAGACAACATGCACTCCTGGTAGGAAAAAAAACAAGCATAATATTACAGAGGCATACCTTTGATTTCATTACTGGAATCCGCAACTTAATCATCTCAGCAACTTCCTTCTTTATGTGCTGAACTCTGTTATCTTTCTCTTGTTTTGCTGACAGCCCCATATTGACCATGATTTTCAAGTTCCGCTGCAGCCAGACGACTATTAGATCAATCATAATTTCTAAGACAATGATGGGGGGCAAAACCACTTATGACTTGAAGCATTAGTACCAGTTAAACGAGAGAAATATTAATAAACCTCAATATATGTGAACTAGACAACAACTATCATAAACTTCTCTAGCATGTCCCAAGCTTGTGCAAGATAGAAAGGAAACATGTGGTAAAAGAATCTAACATTAATAGCCATAGATTGGAGCTTACAAGAATATGTAACATGTACAATAGGGTGTGTGCATTAGACATAACTTGAAAGGAGTTCACAGCATTCAGCCAAGAAACTAGATTTGCCTAGCATTTCTCTTTCAATTTTTCTTAAAGCACTTATCCTCCTTCAGATTTCACAACCATGATACAATAAACTGAGAGTAAGTTTGACTTGCGTTTTATCCCGCAATTATGGGAAAAAATCTAAAATAATGATTGAAAAAATTGAAGGAGAAAACATCACATCAAAACTTAACATTTGAAAAGGTTAATGAACTGAACTCTCTTTGCTCCTTGGTGACTAGACCCCCCACCATATAGTTGGAGGTGGAGGCAAAACTGTAAAGGATTAATATGAGACAAACTGGTATTAAGGGGCTAAAATAATTTCTTTTTTCAACTTGAGACTAGGTTAGGAGTCATATGGTATACAGTTTAACACCCGTTGGGTGTGAGTGTGTGGACACAATTAGTAACCTTCTTAGCAATAAATCAAATAATAATTAGTACACCGGAAGACATTCAATGTGATCTTGTGATAAAGAGCACAGTGCTCAAGAACTCCTCAAAGCTTAATCTTCCACCGGAAACCTATGTTACATAGTTTCTTTATTATCTTGATGTACTAAATGGCTGCAACATGAGTATTGGTACTTCATGCAGATTTTTCAAAAAAAACTGAAAATTCATCTAAAAGAGAAATACATACCCTAACCGGATACTTCCATACACCAGCATAAAAATAAAAAAATAAAAAAAAATTATTATCATTTTTATTTTTTTTGAAATAGGAACACCAGCATAAAATTTTTAACAGGCTCATAGAAACATATCCGGACATTTTAAGACACAGATTTTGCAACAAGTCCCTTAGAATGTAAGTGTTCAAATTCAAAGTAAAATAATGTTTCAAGTGTTAGAAAATACAGGATAATAGCTGGAAAGTGAAGGATATTGAGAAGATATTAGCAACATAATTATTAAGTTCATGTTGGGAACTCGGCAAATGGTAGGTTTACACACAAATCAACAAAATTAGTCATGTGACATGTAATAGCCACTGTTAGCAGTCCACAGTAGCATTAAATGAGAGATCGGGCTGGTCTTTGAGCTCTTCAAACTGAAACAGATTTAGCAATGTATCACATTTGGCAAAGTATCTGGTTCTGTGTCTCTTCCAACTTCACAACTACGATTGCTTTAACATTATGCATTACAAGATTTTAGATATCTTTTTGTCTTCTGATGAAGATATGCCACCAAAATAGAGAAAGAAATCATCGCTACAATTGATTCCTGTAACAACCTCACGGATCTCCATAATATAACATATGAACAATTTATGAAATAAATAGTCAGAATAACCCAAACAGATATAGATTCAACATGATGCAGTGTTAGTATGATTACAGACTTTATCTAGAACATCCAAATGACACACAAAAGTACCTTCAATGTGCGAAGCTGTATCAAGTGGCCGACAATACTCATTAAACGACTAATTAACTCATTGGATATTTTTCCATGACTAGCTTGCTGCAACCATCAACAGAAATATTTGACTTCGATAAGTACGCTATGGAATATAAGTAAATACATCAACCAAAAAGATAACAACTAATTAGACCATATAGCTTAGTCTATACCGCCAGTCGGGCAACTTTTGCCAGCCTCTGCTTTATTTCAAGTGGTAACCTCCTTTTGATAGCCTGAGATGAATTATCAGCATCCTGAACCTCCATATTTGGTGGCCTTACTGTGATAATTTGAGATTGAATGTAAAAAAAATTAGTTATTATCAAATAGAAACGACATCTGAACCTCGGCCTTACTGTGATATTTTCAAAAATTAAATAGACGACCAATGCATAAGAAAATGAATTATCGGTTAGAAAAACATATGTCAAAAGTTTTGGGCATACATTCTGCAACGATCTTCTCCAAATCCCTGATGGCCTTCTCAAGCATTGTACCTTTTGGTCTACCACTCGATCCTTCCTTTCTCTGCATAGCAGGATCTTTCTGTATAGTTTTAGGGAGCACCTGAGCGTCAGTTACAGCAAGAACAAAAGCTTATTAGGAATCTCAGATGACTGCATAACCCTGCACCATACGTGTGTCTCTGAATGTTGTATGGTGCAGGGTCAAGTGGTCAGATCTGAGATTCAAGGCAAACAACTGAATGGAGAGGAAAGGACTTCTAGACCTAGAGCTCTTCTTGATTGTTTTTGATGAAGTAATAGATTTCATTAAAGACATCAAGAAGATGAACATAGTACACAAAGAGTGAGATCAAAAGTGAACAGGTCAGCACCATTACCGTGAGCCATATACTAAAGATAAGGAGCTAACAAAAATCAAAAAGTTGTCCGGGGAGTTTACAGGGGATTGATCGTTATGTATGCATGTTTTCATTTTAACTGCAAATTTAATGGTTGCCAGTAGCCACAGGGAAAACTGACAGAGTAGAGGGGAGAAGGACTTACCAGACCATTAGAAGGTCATATTGATTAATATATATGTTAATCATAATGTCAAAGCACAAAAAAAAGTTCTTTTTGATAACGGATGGCAATCAGAACCAACTTACTGTTTTATCCAATACAGTGTTGAATTATGTGACCATCACATTTAAATGTTTAAGCTGTTAGAGCAGACAAGGTCCATGCTTTTATCATGTAAACAAAGTCAAACCCATCCCTCATATTGTTATATCTAATGCTAAGCCCCAACATAGTGTTATCCATACTCCGAGAAGCCCTGCCGTGGGGGACTGACCAACTATGAATAGATCTTACTTATGCTTGCGGGTAAGAACATATATTAGTCCGTATCGTGGGTCTATTTGTTACAAAAGGCGAACATCCCCTTTCCAAAACATTAACATAGGTCCTCAGGCAGACATCGAAAAGGGGGCGAAAAGAGGTCTGCAAGGATGTAGAATCTTGTATTTGTTAAGGGTATAATTGTAGTACGGACAATCCTCACCTTTAGCTTTTGGGTTTGAGTTAAGTCTAACGTCAATTTTCTCATCAATTACATTTGATTTTTGCTAGTTAAGGTTAAGACCTATTTAGTACTCCCCAATTTAAAGCAAAGGTGTTTGGCCAAGCACGAAGTTTCAGAATGAGAAGAACTTTTGAAACTTGTAATCGAAAATAAGTCATAGATTGTGTGGCTATAAAAATCTCACGTAGGGTAAACTGAAAAGTTCAATGTCAAACTGTTACTAAATTAGAAAGATGTCATTCTCTTGGGGACTGGCTAAAGAGATTAATTTCTTCTCTTTTTATCAATCTCAAGGTTTCTACTGATTCTTTATCTGTTATCCTCACTTACTGTCACATAAATTGGGACGGTGGGAGTACCTTTTTAGAGGAAACTGGTTTGATTTGGAACGATTAGTAGAGACCATGAAGGAATAACACCAGAAGAGACCCAAAGATTTCATGGCAGCATGTTTTTCCTAGCATCTATTGACATTATTTGGCTCATGATAGGTGCAGCTCTACTTTGCTGTAAACATTTCAAAAGCTTCACCTGATCATTAATAAGTGCTATCCCTACATTGAACGATGATCTACTAGAAAAAAATTTCCTTCAGCAATGTTCTCAAGCAATCATTAGAAATCAATCTATAAATACAATGAAGAAATGGCACCCATGGGTGTGGCCTAGTGGTCAATTAGGAGGGCTGAGAACCATGAGATCTCAGGTGAAGGTTTGAGGTGCAGGCAAGTTGGCCGGACACCACGGTTATAAAAAAATACCATAGAGAAATGATTCATGACATCAAGCATTTATAAGATAGCAAAGAAACGCACTATCGCAGGGAGAGGACAGTAAACAACTCACCATAGTCTGAGCTGAGTTCTTTCCCTCAAAGCCACTGACATTAAACTTCTCATCACGGCGCTGAACAGACTGGTCTATTCCGTCAGAAATGTTTACTGATCTTCCAACATTAGATTTCTCTTGAGCATAAGAACTTCTGTCATGTAACCTCTGAGATGATTTTCCAGATATTTCAGAACCATCTTTTAATTTGTCACCTAGATTCTTGGATTGGGTGACTCCAATTTTCTGCTGGTCAAGGTCTTTTTCTTCTGCAGAATTGCCACGTAATGATGCTGATGGAGATAGCTCCGACATATCTTGGGTATCTGCAGCTTTCTTTGTTGTTGGTATTTCAGAAACATTCAACTGATTCGGGAATTTTTCTTCATGGGATACATTTTGCAAAGCAACACCATGAGATGGATGAGATGTTTCACTAACAACGGGTACTAGTTTCCCAGCCTTCTTTCCGACTTTTACAGGTTTACTTGGATTGTGTCCATCATCATCCCCAACATGGCTTTTTGCCAGATCTTTTCTTCTCCTCTTTTTTGGTTGCTGATTCTTTGGTGAAACTGGCTCACTAAAAGAAAATCATGTCAGTTAGAAGTGCCCAAATGAAAGTACCAGTTTTCATTTCTAAGAAAAATTAGCAAATAAATCCTTCCCATTTTGCAGCCATAATTACAAATTCACTAGTGTTATGAACAACCTATCACCAGGGAAAGAACAAGGACATCCGTATGGAGAAAAAGAAGCTAAACCAAAGTCCCAAAAGAAATATACATCTGAATTCCAAAATCAAAGGGAAAACATAACTTATTGAACAAGGAAAGAGAATTTCTTAGGGAAAGAGATGCAGAGGTTTAAACCATAGAAAGAGTAAGTAAATAGCGTAAAAAAACTCCAAGGTCTGTTGGGGCTTAAGCGCAAAACGCAAATAAAGTATGAACTTCAATGAAAAAAGGCACAAGGGAGAAAAAGTCCAAATATATATATGTTTAGTCCAAAACTAATAATTTATAAGCATGAATGACAAATATATGAACAAAGAAATTGAATAATAATTACGATAAAGTGAAATATCAACTGTTTAGTGTTGTCTCTAGGAAGAGGTTCATTGGAAAGGAGAAGTATGTTTTAGAACCTTATGACAACACTAAGGCGCAAATTAAGCAAGGTAAAGCGCTCAACACGTTGTGGACCTTGCTTCGGGGCTTAACCAAACCTTTAATAACAGGATTAGACAAAAGTAAACATTTCCAATATTGCAAGAACCTAATCTCCTCACACAAGGAAAGAAATTAACTATGTTTTGAAAGGAAAGTCAATTAGTGTACAACAACTTAACTTCAATTGTTTATGGCCAGGAGAGCTACAGTACATTATGCGGGTGTGGACGAACCCAATAGTTTTTGCGTGGACCCTATAGTACAAGCGTTAGTAAAAAAAAAAATATATATATATATATATATGGATTAGGGTAGTAAAGCTTTGTATTGCAGATATGTGGGTTCGAAACCCACTTGCTCCCAAAGTCTTCTCCTTTACAGGTAATATGTTTTACTCTCCTTTTAAAGAAGATAAGACATTTCCTCTCTAAACCCACTCTGCATCATTTTTTCCATTGTTGCAAAAGACAATTCCTCTCTAAAACAAAAGGAGACTATCATTTCCAAAATCATATTTTCAGAAAGAAGTTGGCTAGGACTTGTTACCTTTTTAAAAATATATATTGAATATTGAAAATTGGTAGGCTGGATAAATTATTCGTTTTCACCCAATTCATTTTCAACCAGCCCATATCTGACTCGACCTGCTCATTTAACACCCCTATCCGAACCCATAAACATCAAAACCTGGTTCCACCTTTGTTTACGGCTTTTAGCATTTTGGTGTAGATTATAAAGAATGAAGATAGTATGTTAGATTTCATGGATTCCATGCAAGCGGGTGGGTTTTTATCCTATTAGCACCAACTTGATGCTGGCAAGTTTCTCTTTTGCAATATAAACCTACTTACCTTCTTAAAAGATAATTCCCTTTCCTAATTAAACATTACTAGAACGTGATGAATAAAAAATTCAAAATATAAACAAGAAATAGATAGAACAAACAAGAAAAATTGGAACGGAATTATTTTGACAGAATGAGAGAGAAGAGTAAAAAAGAACCCCAAAAGTAAAAGTGGCAAAAGAAAAAGAGTCGTACATGAGGATAAGAAACCAGGGAAGGAGTAATAAAGAAATAAAGAAGAAGAGAAGAGTCGGATTAAATCCAAGAAGAATAAGAAGAAAGCAACATTAAGAGAATATTGAACATCACGTAAAAGAGGAACCATCAATACTTGCAGGGATTACCAGATTTGGGGGTGAACTTGAATTGGGGAGAGAGAATTAACTACTTCTTATGGTAAAACCTAAGAGTATATGTGGGTCATAACAGTATTGTCAAAGGAGCGCTTAAGCCCTGAAGTGAGGCTTGAAACGTATTAAGCGCTTCGCCTCGCTTTATGTTAGCAAAGAGAGAAAAGAGCATGTTCCAAAGGTCGGTGGCAACAGTGCAACGAAGAAACATGTAATTGATAGATCCTCGGTTGCACAAGCACATGTAGCATAATCATCCAATCACTTGAAACATGAGATTGCGGAGTAAATTTGTCACGTATTGTTTTATGACGTATGTACTATGTTGTGTTGTATTATAACGTGATGTTTGGATAGATTATATCATTCTCCGTCGTAACATAATGTCACACGTCGGCAATTTGAATGATAAACCCACAAGGAAAGTAGGATAAGAGACGGAGCTAAAATGAAAAGGTAATGTAAAAGATAAAATAAGATTAATAAATAATAAAGAAAGACAAAATGAAAGGAAATATTAAGGTAATGATGAGATCAAACCAAATCAATTGTTACATATACTGAAACTTCTCTTCTTCTTTTTTTGAGCAAGGTAAAGTTCATAATGAGACTTTTCATCATTACTTAACAATGGATTGAAACGATATGATACCAAAAAAAAGGTAACAATCAAAACAAACATTGTTTTTAAACTAATTTAAAACTTTAAAATAGATACAAAAACTAAATTTGGATGCCGGATAAAGGGTGAACAATTGGTTAAATTATATACAGTGGTGTTTAGACATGTCATATTATTTAAAAATCTCAAGAAAAAACTCACATGCGCTCCAACTTTCCACGATTGACAAAGAAACCATCATGCTTTATTGCTGAGTTATCAACCTGAAAATATTCATCCTGCATAACCAGAAACAATGTACTAAGTACTTTGACTACAACATATAGATGCCGCCTGCACAAAGTTGCAAAATATTGACTATGCTTGTAAATCATTCGGATACAAAATAACACATATTTGTATAAGGTAGATAAGGTTAAGGAACTTGATGTGACCGACCAGCTCAGTATCATCTATGAAAGAATCTTCAGTGTCATATTCATCGTCATCTGGGAAATCATTAAGATCTTCCTCATCATCACTTTGTTTGCCCTAAAAGGCATAATAGTTATTTAGCAGATCAAGTGCACTGACAAGTCTAATGTAACGAGTAAACAATAAAATGCATACCACATATAAGCGTTCAATCTTTTCTATCACAGCATTTAAACGATTTCCAGGAGGTGCATCCTTGACTTCCTTATCAGCAGGTTGTCCCTACAAAGCATTGATAATACGCATAAAATTTATCAAACACATGTTCCCAGAATAAGCAAAGTAATGCTTTGTAATAGAGTTGCAACATCAATCTTGACCAAACAGTCCTTCCAGATTTCACTATTTCCCCTTTTAGGATGTTCCTTTTTAAAAAGATCTTTAAATACTTAATCCAAAAAAATGTTTTTTGAAATAAATAATTCTAATCATAGAGATCACCAAGATATACTACAGCACAACTCTAATAATATCTTAAATTTAAAATCATATCCCTTCTCCGTCATTTACCCAACAGTCAGCAATTTTTTATTGAGTTCAGATACATATAACACATCAGCAAAGCAATAAGTATGACGGAATATAAGTTTTAACTTCAACTGTACCTTCACCTTTCACTTTCAAAACATCCCCATTCCCAATTATCATTGTAATTATAGAGCTTTTATCAAAGTCATGAACATTGTTGCATTAAACGTTATATTATTTATGCATTCTAACCAAGTGGTTTCTGTGTCCTTGTTGCTAAAGCATGGGACTACAAAGAGATCCTCTTCCAGAATTTCTGACTCAGTTGTTTGTACTTGTTGATTGCTTTCAAGAGCCTTGATCCTGCCTTATATTGCATTACCTAACTAAATAAAGAATAAATGTACCACAGATTGCACCAGGCCTCAACAATATTTTTTCATGTGTGGGGTCTATTTACAATGCTTGTAATGTGAGAATAGTTTCTTGCTATCACAAGATTCTATTTTGTCATTCTATTTCTTGTTATATTTTTGTCTAGCTTCGCTTCCTTGCTGGTTTTGTGCGTGAGACTTATAACATTTTCTTGCCTCAAAAGCTCATTTTCTCTTGAGCTTGAAGAGGAATCATTTGCTCTGCAATTGAAATATAGTTAAGATCCTTGGACTCTTTTAGAGATAAAATCTTAGACCCAATTTTTTTACAAAGTGTCGATAGAACCTTCCCCACAATTCTGTATCAGGGAAATTCTCACAAAAACGATCAAGGAAATTCTATTAGAGCATTTGCTAATAGCCTCATTTTCCACCGTGCTTAGAGCTTCAAGGTCCCTTTCCATATTCAAAACCTCCATTTGCCTAGTTTGATCATTTCCGTAATATTCCACTTCAAATTTGTCCCAAGCTTCATTGGCGGTCTTATATTCCTACGAATTCTAACTAACTAACTTGACTTTGGACCTATTGGTTTCTTCAGTGTCAGCCTTGATTTGTGCCAAGGTAGAATCTCTTGGCAATCTATCAAAATCAAAGGTTTCTAGGTAAGTTTGCATGGGTAATGACCAAATTAAGTAACTCTCACTGATGAGAGTACATGGAGTTGACAAAGAAAGGCTATTGTAGGTTGACATTTCGAGTTCAAAAAGTTGAAGGCTTTAATCTTTTTTTCTTTCACAGAACCTACAAGACCAATTGTGGCTCATACCACCTATTGGATTTAAAATAAGAACAGGACCAAACATGAAGAGATGATTAGGAAGAATGATCTAACTCTTTCATACTTTTTTTTTTATGACCAGGGAAAACCAGCAGTCGCTACCCTTTGGGTGCGCATAGGGTAAAACCCCCACTCCTATGCAATAGCTCGCAAATCACATAAAAGAAGTAACCCACACCAGGCTTGCTCGACCCAGAAGGCAAACCCCTTGCTTTCCCTGGCACGGGGTTTCGAACTTGAGACCTCCAACATGGAAGTCCCGAGCTCAAACCACTGGGCCACCCCAAAGGGTAACTCTTTTGTACTTCAAATGCCCGATATCTGGATTGTTACGACTGAAGATTTAAAAAAAATGTAACAGAAAGATTATATTCTATTCCTTATCCGCTATATTTTGAAAAGAAAGAACATCATCACTGGAACTCAAATGGCAGATGTTCAACAATAAACTATAATGTGTGTGTATGTGTTTGCAAGGATGGCGTCTAAACCAGCTTGCACACACCTTGATTTATCAGTTTGGATATGTGCTGCCTTTCACTAGCAACTTTGTCCACTAAGGCTTAGACAACAGAACTTTCTTTGCCTCTGTGGTGCTTGAGACACGGTATCCCATAGTCCATTCCAGCCCCATCAATCATTAGGTCAAACCCTTGCATACCAATTTATATAAGTTTTTTCCCATATATCTTCAACATTTAGTGACACCCAAGACCTCACATTGCAACACTTTGGAGCCTAATCTAAGTGCGCTTACAAAGCTTATAAAGAACCCAATTTGAAAGCAAGGCATAATTGTGCCTCGAGGATGCCTCCATTAAGACCATTGCAAAGTCACAGAAATTTAAACAATAAAAGAAGACTGAAAATACTACAATAATAATTTACATTGTTTGCTATAACTCTTCTTAGTATAGTAGTTTTAGTTAGATAACAATCCCCATCTTGAGTCAAATATAGTTCCAACCCAAATTTCTGTAATAAAATTTTAGCATGACTTATAAATCAGATCACTAAGTTTAAATTTCAAGAAGATCTCTAATAGGCTTTGAGGATTAGTACTGTTGTATTCTTCAGCATCGGGAATGCTACAGAAACAAGTTACAAAACAAAAAGACTCTAGCTTTACAAAGCTCCTAGAAATTCTACTAACTCCTCTATTTCCTCTATACAGTTATGTTTACACCAAAAAATTAAAGTCTCCAGGCAGTTCCATTTCACATCATGCACTGGTCTGATTTTGTCTTCAAAACACCTTCCATTTCTCTACCTCCAGACTGACCACCATATGCAAGGGGGTATTATTCTCCACCATTTTTAAGTAAGTAAATATTAAAATAGGAGTAAGAGCTACCTAAAGAAGGCAACTCCTGTAACACTTGAAGGGAGTGGAACCCTCTTTTGTGCTACATTTTCTTTTTTGAGAATATATCAAATTTATCAAACATGTGTCAACTGAAGCACATTATTAAGCTCTGCAGCTTGATAATTCATCTGGATCACGAAAGGGAACTCCACTCAAATTTATCATTGTATTCAGATTTCACATCACCCCAGAGGACAACATCATGGAGCGTCCAAACCAGCTTCTAAGATCCCGGAATCCTTTACTATTCCAAAATACTATAAATATTTTGTCATTTTAATGACAAATATTGCCAATACTTCATCAAATAAATCACATGAAAGATAATGTCCATAACAGTTCCCCTATGAAACCATGCACTTCACCTGTGACTACTATATTTATCACCAATATGCTGTGGGGTACAGCTTCACTAAAGAAACCACCTTCATACTCTGGAAGCACTCGAGTTTGGTTTTTGCACACGGATCCAAGAACAGGAACAACTGAAACAGGTGAGCAGAGCCACTCAAGGACCACTTCTCTCAATGTACTCTTAAATTTCCCATACAACTCAAAGGAATTGGCTACAGGGAGTAAATTGATCTTGGCTATATTCAGATGCTAAACCAATCATTCCCTTCACCCACCAGTATGTTAATATATATTCATAAGATCCCCTCTGCCCACCAGTTACAAAGCAAGAAGCCTAACTGACAGTATTAATAGTGCATGACTACAATCATGTCTGGTGATATTTATGCAGCTCAAATGCTACAGCATTATTTCTCCTAGAATTAAGTTTCAACACAACAAACCGAGAAATAACACTGATTGGTAGTATTCTACACTATGACTTCAGGTGAATTAACTGAAGTTGACATAAACAAAAAAGTCAGGATTAACACAACCTACCGGAGCTAATCGAGCCTCGAGAGCAGGATGCGGCACTGGAGTTTGAATGCTAGCAGGAGCTCCAACCGGCATCATCGTTGGACCAGAACCGACAACATTAACATTAGACTTATTAGCGTCCTTGAGAAGCTTCTTCCACGACACAATTGTGGTCTCACCCGGCCTGAGCTCCACCGTAAACCTCCGCCGTCCTCCTGCAGCTTCATAGGACGTGGACGCCCTCCCTACCGGTTCTCCACCAGTGAAGCCGCCGTCCATTGGTGATTGTAAACGAAATTAGGGTTACGATGTATGAGATTTAGAAGATGAAGACATGGAAAAGAGAGGGAAACACTGATTCGAAACCCTAAAGAAGAGGAAAATTTGGTACCAAATTGAAAAGAGAAAATTTTAAATTGAATTAATTTTTTTCCCTTTTCAGTTGCTTTCTATTTTAGTCGACCTTTTAGCTTCATATGTAACTGCCGTTTGTTTTCTCTCACATTTTCATACTTGGTCAACTCCTCTTCTATTCAAAATTCTTTTTAACATTAATTAATTACAACTTAATCTTAACACAAACTTTGTTTAGATTTTTTCCTTTCATTTTGACTTATCACTTATTCTAATAAAAAAAATTATTTTTAACATTTTAAGAAAAGAGAATTACTTTTTTTAAATTTTGCCCTTAACATCAAATACTTATTTTTCAAAATCATATTATTAAACTTCATTAAATAGGGATACTTTGGTAAAATATGTATCAGTGATTATTTTTTAATGATGTGTCAAGTCAAAACCGTGAAAAGTAAAAATGAACGAGGAGAATATTCCACATAATTAAAAAAAAAATACTCCCTCCGTCCATTTATAATTGTTATGTTACGTTTTTCTAAAGTTAATTTGACTTATTTTGAAAGTTAAATTAGATTAAATTAATTTAATATTTTAAACAAAATTTAGATATACAAAAAAATTTAATATATGAATACCTATGTTAGACCTTATTTGTAATTTGTTTGCGTTTAATGGATGTCCAAATATGAATATTTTGCCATTAAGTGGATTTGTTTCTTCTACTAAAAATGTCTTAGTAAGGGCCCGTTTGGATGGGCTTAATAAAAGCAGCTTTAAAAAAGTACTTTTGAAAGTGCTGAAACTTATTTTTAAAATAAGCAGTTATGTGTTTGGATAAAAGTGCTGAAGTTGCTATGCCAAACGTGAAAAAGGAAAAATGGAAGAAAGAGATGTTAGGGTTATGTGGGTAATTTGGAGATTATATAAAAATATTAAAGGCAAAAAGATAAAAATGTGGTCAACTTAAAACAGCTTATAAGCTAAAAAAAAAAAGCATCCCTACCCCAGCTTTTAACTTTTGGCTTAAAATAAGTTTTTTTTAACTTAAAATAAGTTATTTTGAGTATTGCCAAACAGCTAAATAAGTCAAAAATCAGCTTTTAAGTCAGTTTGACCAGCTTTTAAGCTGAGCCAGACAGGCTCTAAGTCTAAAATAGTCTGAATGAATCAGATTTATGTATCAACTTTGATCTCATCTAGCAAATCAACACAATATAAAATTAATACATAAATGTCAATTCTTTCTATTTCCACTATAAATTCACATCATGATCTTATTGTATTTCATTGTTATGATTTAGTTATTTGAGTTTGTCAATACATTTGATCTTGTATTGTGAACTTATAAATAGTCATGCATGTTAGGTTATTAAGTGTACATGAAGATGAAATTCAAATAGTACGTTTGTTAAATTTAGTTTTTCTCGAAGATGACTTATGATTAAAAAAAAATTAAATTTCTAGAAAACTGAAGGAATTTAAGTGTGGTAGATACTTATCAATCTAACCGAATAGACCATTGTGTGGCTACTTATTCAATCTTGCAAAAACATTAAAATCACAAACATTCAATTTGATAGATAGTAAGCCCTTTTAACACTTTATATATTAGAATATATACTCATTTGAAAGAAAACCATATCTACAATTATTTGAAATGTTTTTCTATAGATACCTTCTACTAGAATTTTGTTTCAAAGACTTACTTGGGCCTAGTATTTGACTTAATAATATGTGGTTTGTTATTAGTCCAATTAGTAAACTTTTGTGTATGATTCAAAGAGAAGTATATTAATGTAATCGTATATGAATTAAGAGATATACCTCTATATTATTTAAAATGGACTAGTTCTACCTTATTTTATGTTTTGAATTCAAAAATATTTTATCTTTATATTTTTAATACACTCCCACTAACATAATGGACAAATCATACCCTTCTTGCTAATAACCTCTCCAAAAAAAATGTGACTAATTATACTCCAAATCATAAGTTTAGTGACAAAATAATGTTTCAATTAAAAAATCTCCCAAAAAAAAAAAGAACTTTAAAGAAGTGGGGCAATTGGACTGGGCTGAGACTTTGGGTTTGGGTCTGTCTTCTATACTGTTTACACTTCAGCTATGCCCAAAACAGGAAAACCTCAGGAATAGTATAGGGTTTTACAGAGAGAAACCTCAATAGAGAAACAGAGAGAGAGAGAGAATGTGGAGATCAGCGGTTCTGAGTAGTGTTGTAGCAAAGAAAAGCTTTTGTGGTCTCCAAAACCGAGCCTTTACTGGTTTCCTTCATCAAGTATCCAGAGATCAAACTTTAGCTCCAGTGAGTACATTTGAATCTTCATTTCGTTATTATTCTCATTGTGTTTCTTCCAAATCTTATTTATGTGAAACAACAAGATTTTTCTCATCGAACCCATCTGAACAATCCGAATCTCTAGGTTCTCAACCCTTTGAAAATGATAAAGACTCTGTTTTTGGAGTTGTTGTTGAAGGATCCTCTGTTTTTAATGATGATACCCTTGCAGTTGAAAATGGGTCTGATTTAGGAAATACTGAGGTTGTAGTGGAAGATGAGGATTTAGATTTGGAGAAATTGGAGACTTTGTTGTCTTTGTTGCAGAGTAGTGGTATTATTGACGGATCTATTGAGTCTAGTCTTGAGGAAATTGAGTTGTCTTTGAACGAGGAGTTGGTTGTTAGAGTGCTTGAGACGCCTTATGTTCCTGGGGAGAATTTGATTTCGTTTTTCAAGTGGGTTTTGAAGAAACCCGAGTTTGTCGTGACGAGTAAGGCGGTTGAATTGTTGGTTACTGCAATCTGCATTCAAGGTAGGAATGTCTATGCTTTATGGGATTTGGTGAAGGAGATTGGAGAAAAGAACAAGGGAATATTGAGTGATGAGATTCTTAATGAATTGATTGCTTTATTGTCGAGATTAGGTAAAGGAAAGGCTGCATTTGAGATCTTCAATAAGTTTGGGGATTTAGGATGTGCACCAAATGCTGATACATACTATTTTACCATTGAAGCACTTTCTAGGCGATCGATTTATGATTGGGCTTCTACTGTTTGTGAGAAGATGCTTAATGCTGATAAGTTGCCTGGTGCTGAGAAAGTTGGAAAGATTGTTTCTTTTCTGTGTAAAGGAAATAAGTGTAGAGATGCACATCTGGTTTATTTGTCGGCAAAGGAGAAAAATATTAATCTGCCTGTATCTTCTATTAAGTTGTTGATCAGCTCTCTTTGTCGCAAAGATGAAGGCGTTAAACTTGCAATGGAGGTGTTGGATGAGTTCCCCAAAGAAGAGCGGAAGCATGCCATTAAGTCATTCTCACATGTCATCAATGGGCTGTGTAGGGCAAATGATGTAACAGGGGAAAAGCAGCTGCGTTCCTATTGCAGTGAAGACATTAAAGAGGCCAAAAACTTGCTCTTAAAAATGATAGATGCAGGTCCACCACCTGGCAATGCAGTCTTCAATACAGTTATTAATGCGCTCTCCAAGAAGGGAGAAATGGGAGAAGCTAGGAAACTATTGAAGGTGATGGAGGGTAGAGGTTTGAAACCTGATGTGTACACTTATAGTGTAATCATGAGTGGTTATACAAAGGGAGGTGAGATGGAGGAGGCCTGCAAGATTTTGAATGAAGCCAAAAAGAAGCACTCCTGTCTAAGTCCTGTCACTTTTCACACAATTATTCGGGGCTATTGCAAGCTCGAACAGTATGACAAGGCTCTGGAAGTATTGGGAGAGATGAAGGAGTATGGAGTTCAGCCTAATGCGGATGAATATAACAAATTTATTCAATCTCTATGCCTTAAGGCTTTAGATTGGACAACAGCAGAGAAACTGCTTGAGGAGATGAAGGAGAATGGGGTGCATCTAAATGCAATCACAAAGGGTCTCATAAGAGCAGTTAAGGAGTTAGAACAGGAAGAAGTAGGAACAAATGAAATAACGGCTACAGCATAGTAGGTACCCTATCTCTGCCTTTAGCTGTAGGGATGTATCTTCTGTTTCTTTTTTATGTTATGGTCTGAGATAATAGCAGGCTTAAAACTGTAACACCTGCATTTTGTATGATGAACAACCATTAGAATTCTGAAGAAAGGATATTTTTTTTGTTCATTTTAAAATAATGTTTGCTGCCAAATCTCTTGAGTTGAATGGAAGTTCCGTAACTAAGACTTTCAAAAGGGGTATAGAGATGTGCATTTTTCCTATACTTACCTAGTGGTTCTTTGTTACTGCAACAGCAGCTCAGTAAGCAACCATTTTGGTGAGTTTTATTGACACAATGGAAATATGTTATTTATAATATTTTTTTTGTATATTACTTTTTTTCCCAACAAAATCGACCTATTTCTATTTAAACCATGATCCTGAGCAAGTGCATAAATATACTGCTGAAATATAATTGGATATAGGAAGTCATCAATTACATATGTTATGTACAATAGAGAGGCACCAATCAGGTGAAACAGTTGCAAATCCCAAAAAGGATGGATATACGATAAAGTGAGGTTGGATCTATTAGAAAGCAAAGCCGTTTGGGACTAAATGTGTGTAGAAGCTTTACAAGCTCTTCAAATCCATATGAAAACTGCCATCGGCATGAAAAATGAATTTGTCTGGGGCATCACAGTTGAACTGTTGACCATTCTAGTTGTTTTTTTTTGTGAATTCTCCTTCCAATTGCATTTTGATTCCAACTATTATTTATTTGTCTTTACATCTCGGTTTCCTTGACATAAAGGAGTGTCATGATGCTATATTGCTATTGAGTAAACCAAAAGTGAGTTTACTTTAGTTGGAGGAACCTGTTGAATAACATCTTTGATCATGCATAGAAAATCAAATTATGTAGATATAGCTTCCAAGCTGCTTGTCCCATGGCGGTAGGTTACAGCTTTGGATGTGTCCTGGAGCTTTCTTCCCAAGGAAGTGTTCTATACTGTTTGCATTATAGACTTTGTATGCATATATTGTGTTCTGTAGTGTAGCAGTTTCTCGATACACTTTAGTTTGTTCTGACTTGTTGGTGAAGCACATGTATCATTTAGTAAAACAACAGTGCTTTTTGGCTCAATGCCAAACTAGTTAGGTTGGTCATGCACATTTTATCCGTCCCTCTCCGTTTCTGCCCCTTGCAATTCTAGCTGTTTTGCTTTGTGTTCAAGATAAATTGCTGAACAGAGAAGAATGGGATCCTCATCATAGCTGAATAAAGTGTTGCGGTATGAGTATAATGCAGATGTACATTTATTGTTTTTGAAATTGGTAATATTTGTATTTAAGATAGTACTTGGGTAGTGTAGAAAAACCACATTTACAAATAAGCAGAAATGGAGTATAATCTACCCCAAAGCTGAACCAAATCTAAATGGACCCTAAAACATCTATGATTGACTCAGTTTTATTGTAGTAGACATTTGTACACCAAAAACAGAACAACAAAATACACTTGAGCTTGACTTCCTGCATGTTGTTCCTATTGTCAAAACATCTATCATTTCTCTCCCTCCATATAGCCCACCAAATACAAGCAAGGATCATCCTCCATCTTTCTTTGTTTGTAGCCCCAGCTCCAGCCATCTCCCAACTGAATAGAGTCTCATCAATCTTGCTAGGCATACTACAGGAGATGTCTCTGTGATTAAGGAAAATCTGCCATAACTGCTCAGTAAAGTTGCAATGTACGAAGAGATGTCTTGCTGTCTCAGTATCCTTACCACATCTATTGCATAGAGAGATTCCTCTTTTAGCCACATTATCCAATGTCAAAACTGCTTCATTGGCTAATAGCCATGTAAAACCTGCCACTTAGTGTGGCGCTTTGATCCTCTAGATTTGTTTCCAAGGCTATTTGAAGTCTTGAATGCCACCAAGACTTATCTGTTTGTGTCCTTCCTTCACCTTTGTTGTGCCCCTGCCACCATAAATAATCCTCACCCCTTTGTATACCTTGTAAATTCTGCAGAACCTTAAACAGTTCAAGTCATTCAGATATCATATCCCAGACCATATTTCAGCAACAGTGTAAAGTTGGTGTTGAAGATGTCAGGGAAACGACCTTTGAGGCTTACAACACCCATCCATTTATCAAACCAAAAATTGGTTTTTCTGCCATTTTTTTACCTTGACTGATCACTGAGGGAAGGCCAAACATGGGTATTTACCTTCCCATTTATTCAGGTCCTCATACTTGTTAAGTTGATTCTGACCTGCAGTCTCATAGGTATATCATTTTGGTCTAAGGATAGAGGAATACATGAGTTGAACATAGTAAGTAAAATAAGATATGAAAACATTTCATGAAATTGTTCCTTTGGAAATTTTCCAAAAAGATAATCATAAGTTCTTCTCTCCATCTGAATAATAGGACTGTTATGCTCATTACTAAGAGTTAAATCATAACCACGGTATATCTTTTCCAGAACGAACTAAAAAAATGCAACATAAAATAAAATGGAAAGATATTTATTTTTTTGAAACACCAAACAAATAAATTGTGGCACTTTTGGTTTTCCGATAGTCAAACCGTACGCGTGGAATCTTAATTTTTTTTGAATGAATTGTATATTAATCACAAAACTACGTAAAAAGTATTATAAATTATCATAATTTACACGTAAAATAAATCAATTCAAACGCCCTTTTAGTTTTGTCGACCAAAGGTCCCACATTACTTGTCAACACGATCTTCCATGCACCCCTATCGAATCTTATTTTATCCTAAACTATAAAAGGGAAAAAATAAAATTAATACGCGTCTAAGACAACTAAAAGTTTTTGCTTTTTAATCTACTTTATTATTATGGGATACTCACATTTTATGGTATAGTTTTTCAGGTATTAATTTTGTTGTTTATTTTAATAAATTACTTAATTTTTTATCGTTTTAATTTGATTACTTTATGATAAATAAATTCATTTTACTAGTTCGTTATTACGGGTTATCCCTACAAAGGAACGAACTAATGACGTGTACATTACTTAAATTTTCGATGTAGATCGATGCTATTGATTCTCATCCTTTAGAGACTACGATTATAATAAGAGCATTTATCGACAAAAGGATCACCCTAGTTATGAGATGATCATCTCATGGCTATTGAGAATAAATGAAGTCAGATGATTCTATTTTTCGATCTTTTCAAATATATATTTTTTATATGGAACACACCCTTAATAGGTTGTCATATGCCTAGCTAGCAACATGCAAGACAACGTCCAGCCAAAGACCTAAGGGCCTCCCTTTCTCCATTGGCCAATTTTTCCCAATCATGAATCTCTTTGACAAATATCTCTACCCTTTTCCTCCCTTAGAAGAAAGTAATATCATTCTTGTTTGTCCAATATTATATTATCCTTTGATTTAACGTGTCAATTAGCTTTATATCTCAAAGGTTATATATCATGTCTACTTTTTGTGGGTCAATACAATTATTCGTGTTCAAGCTAATATATATGTTGTACTATCTTTTCCTTTTCACTTTATTGCTAGTAAGAAATACTCATTTTAGTATATTACTTTCTTATTAGCTTGAAATTTGAGTATCGTTTGATTGACATATATCACTTATGGCAAATTAGAATCCCCTGTCATTTTACGTATGTACAACATTTTTCTCGGACGAACAGCGTTCAACTAGACATCCTGACAATCATGTAGCTCTACTCCCGACTCTCTGCACGTCTACGCCCAATAGCCTACCGACACTTGTCACGTAGCTTAGGTCATTTTAGCTTTTGAACTCAGCAAACGAAATCATTGTTGATATTTGACAAATTTTTTTTATGTAGGATATAGTATTTGTCTTCCAATAAAAAAGGGAAAAAGAAATATATCGTGTATTGTCTGACAAGGTCAATTACACAACATATGGATATGAAAAGGTCAAGTAAATTGGTTTACTTTAAGCCGTACAGACAGATAATGCATCACACATAAGGAAGGTATAGTAGCAAAAGTGGGAATCTTTTTGACCTAGTCCTTGAGGGTTGAGATACTACCATTTTAACAATAATAATAATTTAAAGATAAATATTGTTGAGTAAATTTAGGTGGGCATGTATTAGCGCTTCAGTTTGATCATAAATTATGAAGTGAAAATTTAAGAAGTTTAGTTATGAAGTTGTAATTTTTGAAATTTAAATTTGTATTCAGACATACATTTTAGTTAAGAAAATTCTGTTAGTGGAATTGAAGAGTCAGATTTTGAAAAGTTGAAAGTATTCGAAGATCAGATTTTCGTAATCAAATAAAATTTATGGCCAAACATAGAGGGAAGGATGTTATATGTGTGTAAATGCCGCATGCAGTTTTTTAAAGAACATTTCAATAATATGAAAAATTATATTATTTATAAATGATTAAAATAATTTTTGTATGTATATATAGTAAATGGTAAATCTCTTCCGACTATTTTGTGTGCTTAATTTTACAAATTTTAAATCCCCTTATTAAAAATTCTGACTTCGCTACTAATCGATCTTCTTAGTTCTTACTATAACAGAAGGAAGGTTAAGAAAGATCTCCTCTTTTTTCAAGTCTAACTTTCTATTCACAGACACCGTTCACGTTTCATGTTGAGTGAATCAAAACTTTAGATTTAATGATGAAAGTTATGAAGCAATCCTCAAAAGAATACGTTATACTAAAGGTTTCTCAAATACTTGACAAAAGAAAAAAGGAAAGGACATTTGTCCTTCAAATTTGATTTTATCACATTTGAATAACGTAAATTTTCTATAATAATCGATTTATTCAACTTTATATACATTTAATATTTACTTATATGAATTAAAAGTTAAAAGTATAAATATCAGTTAACATCAATTAAAAAAATATATTTATATTATATCTTAAAATAATATATAATTACATAATTATTTCAAATATTTTTTTTATTCTTAAATTTTATATTAAATTAAATTATATCATAAATTAGGAATCAAAAATGAAAGTTAATGGAGCTGGCACGGCAAGGCATGTGCAAGATTGAAAATATAGGGCCAACCCACAGCGTACGACGTGGCTGTCTTGTTTAATTATATAGCTGTTTTACATTTACCCAAATGTTTCTATATTAGATTACTTTAAATTTATTAAATTATAAAAAAAAATTATGTGTTTTCACCTTTTTTAACTCCAATGTATATCAAGAACATCTCTAATTTATATCAGATCAAACAGAATACTAAAAATAGTCAATATTTTAACTTTAAAAACAAGTTTTCTATTTAAATTTCATAATAATAAAATTATCCAATGCTCACATAATTATATAACTTTATTTCGTCTTCGGTTGGCCGCAAAAAGAGAAGAAAAGTCTCATTCAAAAAAAACAAAACAAAAAGAAATTTATAAAAGAGGTAATGCTACCAATAATGATTTATTTATTTATTGAGTAAAAAAAAATGCTACCAATAATTGCTAGAAAGAAGACACACAAACGCGTAATTCATAAAATAAAAACTTTATGTGAACTTGTCTATAATAATTGTTTATCATCTATTTATTACTCCCTATAATTTTACTTTATTTGAACTAGTCTATTGAATATATATCCAAATTCAGAAGAAGAAAAAATATCCCTTTTAATCCATAATAATCTTAAATCTAAATCAAATCATGTCATTTGTGTAGTTATAACAATTTGGAGATGAGAGTAAGGATAAAATTAAATTATTTTCAAATATAAAATAAAATCATTTTTTTTAAAAAATAAAGTAAAACGAATATGGTATCACATGAAATGAAATATTGAAAGTAAAGTTAGATTTCTCTATAACATAAAAATATTTTACTCTAGCATTCAAGTTTTCTTTGGAGTTGGTTACACGTATTTTTAAGAAAAAATTATGTTGAATAACAAACCTTTGGCCTATATTATGTACTATAACTATAATTTAAGAAAAATATTATTCGCGATTATAATTTCTCTAGTTCTTGTTGTTCAGTTTCCTAATAGTATAAATTTACAATTCATATAATTTAGTCCTTGATTGTATAAATTCAAAATTCGTATAACTTGGTTTCTCATTATACTAATCCAGAATTTTTTTATGCTTACCCTAGCTATTTGTATATAATTTCTAAAATTCTTTAAAAAATTATACTATTTGTATATTGTCCGTATATCCTCCATTTTATATATTAATTACATTGTTTATAGACAAACCACAATCTTCGTAATAAATGATATTATAACTACGCAATTATCAAAATTACACTCACAAAGTCTTATTTTAATTAATTTGTAATTTTTACACTTACAGCTATTTTTTTTTTTCTAGAAAGACGTTTTTTTTCTTTTATGAGTACTGCTAAATTGCAATGCCAGCTTGAAGCTTTATTTGTCTCCTAATCAAGTGGAGAATTATCTTTTTTTTGTTACAAGTATTGCTAATTTGCTAAGTCTTTTTTATTCATACGTGGTTTGAAGTTTAACAAAGTAAAATTTTGGGTGCTTATTCTTTTAAGGAATACTTCACTGGATTTATTTATGTTCGTTTCTATCGCAATATTTATTTTAATTGTTATTAAAAAAATTATTAGGATTATTATATTCATTATGACTAATTTGATTTGATCATGTTATGATCTTCTAATGTCTTATTTTGCTTTTGTTTATTTACTAATTCTATTTATCATTTGCATTATATATATATTTTTTTACATTAACTCAACATTGTGTTTATTTTATTTTGTTATATTATAAATTTATTGTCTAGATTACTAATATATTATTATAAAAACATGCTAAATGATACAATTTATCTCAATCTAAGCAAATATTTTTTCGTATTTACCGCAGTAAAAATTGAGTTCATATTTGAAGAACTTTAAATTTGGCAAAATAACATGAGAAACTGTATTAATTATCAAAGGATGTGTTTGTAGTTAATAGGGGTTGTTTCTTTTTAAATCAGACATTTCGAACTTAAGTTTTCGATATAAATTTTTTTTGATAAACAACGCTTTCTTCAAATAAGGTTCTATGTGATAAAAATTTAAATATCAAACAACAATAATAATATTTACAATGAAATTTCACTATTAAAGTTTGGAAAATATAGGGTCTGTTTTTTAAAAATCCTCAACTCAAATGCATTTGTTTTACGTATAGAGAAGAAAGTATAGCACATCACAAGAAAATAGTATAAATATATCAAAGCAACAACAAAATAATGCACTAATCGAAACATAATAGATATTAACCTATATTGAAAATAATATTTCACTACCTACTAACTTTTTATCCTAATTCATGTCCTCCGTAACTCAAAAAAAAAAAAAATTAGGGGTAAGTTTGTCTTAACGTGGTGGCATGTCATTTACTTGTAGCAGATAGACGTGGGGGCCTGAAAAATGTACCCACTAGACACTTTTATTTTATTTGTTAATTTCATTTTTGCTTATTTTACTCTGTTTTTTAAATTATTGTATAATTCAAAGTACTAAACTGCCGTTATCATTGAAATTGGTGCCCTTGCTAATAATAATTAAAATACTACTAATTATAATTTAAATTAAATACTACTTAAACCCTTGCGAGTACTTCCACACCAATCTGGCACCGTCATTGTTCCTTTTTTTCCTTTCAAAAACGAGTAAAATAGTTGGCAAATTGATTGTCATTATTTACTTTTTTTTTTGTTTGTATAATTTAAAAATAAAAATATAAAAACAGAGAATCTTTATGTTATGTCAATTATTCAAATATAAACCAAGATTTTATTAAAGACGTGCTGGCATGTCATTATAATGTGTCTCCAAGTAAGAAAAACAAACACAAATAGGCAAAGAGCTGTGAAGGAATAAATAGAGGTGTTTACTTGCTCTATTTTATTCAAATCAAATTCATTCAACACCACATTTTTACATTGTGAAAAAACAAAAACTTCATTTTCTTCTTCATAGCTAGAAAATCTCTATCAGATTCAGCAATGCGGCCTCCTAGCAGGGGCGTATTAATTTCTTTTTTTGTTATCTCCCTCTTGTCTTACCAGATCTCGTATGTGGTAGGACAAGAAGGTGATAGCGATATCGATTTAGATGACATTAAGGCTAATGCTAGTAAGTTGAGTTTTGAAAACTCAAAGATTCGCGATGCTTATATCGCGTTGCAATATTGGAAAACAGCAATGTTTTCTGATCCTTTTAACTTCACAGCTAATTGGACAGGTCCAAATGTGTGTTCCTATGGTGGAGTGTTTTGTGCTCCTTCGTTAACGGATGATTCGATTAGAGTTGTAGCTGGCATTGATCTTAACCATGCTGATATTGCTGGTTCATTAGTTGCAGAACTTGGTCTTCTTACAGATCTGGTTCTTTTCCATCTCAACTCGAATCGTTTTTGTGGAGTTGTACCAAAAACCTTTAGCCATTTGAAGCTTCTTAGGGAGCTTGATTTGAGTAATAATAGGTTTGTTGGTGGGTTTCCTAAGGTAGTTCTTTCACTACCTTCTTTGAAGTTTTTGGATCTAAGGTTTAATGACTTTGAAGGACCAGTTCCTTCAGGACTTTTCGATAAAGATTTGGATGCCTTGTTTTTGAATGACAATAGATTCCGTTTTGGCATCCCGGAGAACTTGGGTAACTCTCCTGTTTCGGTTCTTGTGTTTGCTAATAACGATCTTGGAGGGTGTATTCCCGCAAGTATTGGGAAAATGGGGAAAACGTTGAATGAGTTGATATTGATGAATGATAACCTCACTGGGTGTTTGCCAATGGAGATTGGATTGTTGAACAAGTTAACGGTGTTTGATGTTAGCTTCAACAAGATTCAAGGCTCATTGCCATCAACTGTGAGCAAAATGAGGAGTGTGGAGGAACTGAATGTGGCTCACAACAAGCTTACAGGGGTTATACCAGCTAGCATTTGCCAACTTCCTAGGTTGCAAAACTTTACCTATTCCTTCAATTACTTCACCGGGGAAGCTCCAGTTTGTGCTGCGACTAGATCTGGTGACGGCCAGGAGAACTGTATCGTTGGAAAGAAGAATCAAAGATCTGCTAAAGAATGCTCTTCGGATGATGCAAAACCGTATGATTGTAGGAAATCCAAGTGTTATAGCCCTTTTGCTACATCTCCTTCGACAAAGCCAAAACCAAAACCAAAACCAAAGCCAACACCAAAACCAAGAGGCCCACCACCACCTACTTGGAAGTCTTCGGGTTCGCATAACAAGCGATCTCCGCCGCCACCTAAATCAACTCCTCTTCCTCCACCAGCACCTTACAAAAAGTCCCCAACCTATCAACATAGAAGTCCACCACCACCTACTCACAAAATTTCACCTGTAACTCATCATTCACCTCCTCCACCCTCACCCGTATATTACCACCCATCTCCATCGTCCCCACCACCCCCCGTGTATCATGAGCCACCTACTTACAAGCCTAAATCACCACCACCACCAACACCGTCGTATGAACATCCAAAAACTCCATCATCACCACCACCACCAACACCGTCGTATGAACATCCAAAAACTCCATCATCACCACTACCACCAACACCGTCGTACGAGCATCCAAAAACTCCATCATCACCACTACCACCAACACCGTCGTACGAGCATCCAAAAACTCCACCATCACACGAACATCCAAAAACCCCATCACCACCAACACCATCATACGAGCATCCAAAAACACCATCACCACCACCATCATACGAGCATCCAAAAACCCCATCACCACCACCACCAACACCATCATACGAGCATCCACAACCCCAATCACCACCACCACCACCAACACCATCATACGAACACCCAAAAACTCCATCACACCCAACCCCACCTTGTAACGAACCACCACCTCCACCTCCTAATTCACATTGGGAACCAAAACCATCACCACCATACACCTACTCATCACCACCACCTCCATCACCATCTCCTCCTCCTCCCACTTACTACTACTCATCACCACCGCCACCATCACCATCACCTCCCCCACCCACTTACTCTTCACCGCCACCACCACCACCATTTTACGAAAATATTCCTCTCCCACCGGTAATCGGAGTCTCCTACGCATCTCCACCACCACCAGTCATTCCATATTACTGAACAAGGGTTATCAATTAGCCTTTGATTTTCCATTATCAAAAAAAAAGAATTCATTTTTTTTTATGAATTATGTATACTTTGTTATTTATTTTTTGTAATATTTTTATTTTGAGTTTGATTATATTTATGAAAAATTGGGATTATGGGCGGGAATTAGTGAGGGGTTTAACTATCAATATTTGAATATTGTTATTATTCAGTCAGGGTGGTTTGTGTAAGTTGTGTATAACTATAATTTTACTGTTTCTTTTAGTAACAACTCATTTATTTAATTTTTAATAAACATCTTTGTGAATCAAGCGCATATATTATAAATGAGTTTCTTCATTTTTCTATAGCATCCATAATTATTTTTACAAATTAAATGTGTTACCCTAATGTACATTTTCTTTTTATAATTAATGCTTTTCTTCAAGTCAATGATCTATCGAAAATTTCTTTTCTATCTCCAAATTTTAGGTATATCACATCTTTTCCAAACCCCTTCTCAAGAGGTAAATAAAGTAAATCATATCTTCGGATATTTCTAACACAACATACGTTAACGGAGTCATCAGCTAAATTTTAAAATCTACAAATACTCGGATATTAGAGATTCAGAGTATTGTACTACTCTGTCAATCCTGAGTGGTCCACTACAAAATTAATTACTAGGAAGTGTGAATTAGGTCAATATGCTAAAAATTTAAATTTTCACAACTACTATACATTGGCAAGACATTATTGCATTGCCAATATTTATATATCTTCAAGAAATGGCAGTAATCAATCAATAGCAATAATTCACTGCAAAATAATTTCAAATTATTTAAGATTTCCAATTATTGAAGCCAACTGTTCAGTGGCAGAAAGCTGTCTCCTATACAAATCTACACCACACCACCCCCACAAACCACCTGGTCATTTTTACAGTCCACAGAAAGAAAACAAATGAGAGCACAAATATATTTTTTTTGTTGAAAAATCCAATAAAGTGAGGACTTTTTGGTGGAGTTATTTTGGGAAAGATAGAGGCTTGAATATGTCAAAGAGAATATTTATAAACGTGGTATGAACAGTTGACACTAGCTAGAGGGCCTAAGTTAATACGAGAGGTGAAATTGAATATATCAAGAGGATATGTATAGATGATACAATGAGAAAGTATGGGCAGTTGACATTAGAGGGCCTAACGAAAAGTAGAGGTAGACAGGTGGTACGCCGAAGAAATATAAAAAAGATGTGATCGTGCATGATTACACCTTAAATAAAACATGACCCTAAAAAGGCGTAGAGGTCCAAGATTTGGATAGAAGGCTAATAGCCTAGTAGCATGAAGGGATACTCTCTCCTATCTACATTATAGGGCGTATTTAGTGTTTAAGTTAATTACACTTTTTGAAAATTTAATCTTAGGTAAGTTGATTTTCACATAGTCGAGATATTATTATTATTAATAGATTAACTACTATCTAATTAAGAGTGTTTTTGGTATGAAGGAAAACATTTTCTAGAAAAATGTTTTTTAATTTTCCCATGTTTGGTTGGGACAAAAGTTTTCCAGATCAACTCATTTTTTTCTAAATTAAGGAAAATGACTTCTCTTCTATAATTAAGGAAAACATTTTCCAAAATTTTTCTCCACTTTTAAATTACATTTCATCAATTTTTAAAAAAATATATTCTGGAAACCTCATAAGCACATGACAAGTTAAATGTCGAATTTAACATTTAATATAAACAGGAACAAATGCATGGAGTATCGAAGACATTGAGTTTCATAAACAAAGAATCGAAATCTTCAGCTCATTAGAATAAATAGGAATACTAAAATTCAAACATATTTCAAGTTAAGTATCAAGCTAGCTTTTAGAACGACCTTACATGTCTAGGATTAAGCTTCTTCTCATCCTCACACCAGCTTATCAAATAGTTTCGGCATCGTCAGTAAAAAGCCAAGATGGAGGTGGCCACAAAATATCTTCTAACTTTATTTCCTGCATTCTTATAGTAAATACAGTTTCCTCTGCAGTAGTGATCACCAAAATCTGATGAAGAAACAACAATTGTCATCAGCAAAGAAAATTTCATCACCTAACGCATGCACTCATGTTGTTCTTCATCAAGCCGGTATTTCCATGGGATTGATTGTTCTGCAACTTAACATCAGTATCTAAAAACATATCAACCAGAAACAACTTAAATTTGGTACTGACATACACAGTGTAAGCCCAAGTGAAGTCCGGGAAGGGTGATGTGTACACAGGCCTTAATCCTACCTTATCAAGACAGAAACATTGTTACTAAAGACCCTCGGCTTAAGTCAAGCACTACAAAACAGGTTTCAAAAGGAGATGTTGAAAATAATAGTGAAAAGAACAATGACATCCGGAGGAGATGCTAATATTTCATGTTAGTTATGCTGTCCTATAGACAGTAAGCCACATATCCTAATGTTTGACGAAATGCATGACAGAGATAATGTGCAAGCACCAAATATGTGTCCCCTGTATACATTCAAACTATTTAAGTAGTATTCATCCTAAATAAGCCAAGGGGAGACAAAAGGGAACAAGCCTATTCAACTCTCAGATGCTAAAACAGCAATAGACTATACCTCTATACACTTCAAATTGAGTAACATTACCGTAATAGTATAGATATATCTGCAGGAAGTTGCAACTCCTAAAAGCTACATTTGTTTTTTTTATGCATAATACATAAACAGGATCACGATTCTTGTTCGTGTTACTATTATTATCCAACACTTTTGGTTATCAATATTGATCTGGAAACCTCAATGGCAATTGACAAACTCTTAAAAATGTTGTGCAGTATGCACGTTAACTCAACATTTAATAATATCAAGGAATGAATGCATGCATGTGAATACAATAAAAGAGTTTCATAAACACACGAATCACCTGTGAAACGGAACCTTCTTCATGTAGGGCGTGTCATTAAACGACCTTACATGTCTATCATCAATTACAAAGTGCCAAAACTCTGCCTGATGATCGTCAGTAGTAAAAATCCAAGATGGTGGTGGCCAGAAAATATCTGCATATTCGATGAAGGATAACAATGAACCAAGTTTACCATCTTGTAAGCTAAAGATACCTGTGTGATGACCATCTAATCCTTCATATCTAAGTTTCACTTCTTCGCTAAGACCAGATACCAAATGATCTTCAAAGTCGTATGCGTAGTACTTTGACGGATAACATTTCCTATCCACAATTATACCTCCGTTCACATAGTAAATACAGTTTCCTCTGCAGTAGTGATCACCAAAATTTGATGCAGAAACAGAGAAACAACAGTCATCACCAGCAAAGAAAATTTGATCACCCAATGTATGCACTGCAATCCACTCATGTTGTTGTTCATCAAGCCGGTATACCTTAATTTCTTTGGGACTTTTCCATGAAGGTTGAGAACCATGCCACTTTGTCTTAACATCAGTATCTAAAAGCATATCAACCAGAAACAACTCCCCACCTGATTCGACTAGTCGTTTCTTAGTACCCCATTCGTTAAACACCTTTAATGTGGAAGATACGATGGTGTGATCGTTAGACAAAGAGGAATCATACATTATGGTCTGTCCATAAGTATCAACAGCATAAAAATTCCCCTTATAAACAATAATATCGACAATCTTACTATGAGTGGGATGTTCCAAGGTAGTCCATTTGTCATCCCCTGATTTAACACACAATAAGTGATCAAAAATGCTAGTAGCCATTATAGAAAACTGATTGGTTTGATCATTCCAAATAGGCAAGGCTTTATTAAATAATTCATATCCTAGCATACAATGTATGTAGTAGTTTAAGTCCCAATGCACATGATAGAATTTACAAACTTGAGAAACACGAAAATCTAGAAAATTCAATTTCGTCGTATCAGGCAAATTATCCATCACTCTGTTGGTTAGAGGATTCAAAATCTTAAATTTTCCGGGTCCTGTTTCTAGAATCTTGACCAACCAGCCTGTGTGAGGAGGATGAGGAAGTTGGATAAGATAAACACTGCTTTCGATTAAATAAAAATGTGATTTGAAATCACTTGTACATAACATGGGTTGGTGGGGAAAAGGCGGTTCGTAGGGTAATTTGATGGGAAACTCAGATTTGGGGATTTTAAAACCAGGAGAAAGTGCTGAACGCCATGAACTGCATACTGCACGAATTCGAAGGATATCAATATGACTCTCCACAAATTTACTGATTCTTTCAACAAGTTCTGCAGGAACATCACACCAAGGAGCCATCATAAAGCTAGCTTTTTTCCAATTGAAAAAACTATATTAGTTGGTGAATGACATATTTAATAGTATCTCAATGATTAATTATACTTCTCATTAATCAAGGACTCTATAATTAATAGGAAATTGCATTTTTATTAGTAACAAATATTTACAGCAGTAGTATTTCGAATTTTAAGGGAAAATAGGTAGTGTTGCCATACATAAACTAATATTGTTATACTTTTTCTTAAGAGAAAATACATAGAATTTTTAAAACACGCAAGCACCCCTAAACAATTTTGGATTGGTATTATCACATCATTTTTTATCCAACTGGCATGGAAAGTAAATGTGAGCGTGAACAAACTAAAAAAATGAATATAATTTTATTTTTGCAAGTATTTTGCTATAAAATACACTTTCTTGTTTCTCTTATTATAAAAACAAAGTATGTAAATCTTTAGCTAGTTAAATACCAGATAGAAAAGGCAACATTTGAGGCGTAAACTTAGTGATCGCCAGTATAAAGACAAGATGAGGGTGGCCAGAAAATTTTTGCATAATCAAGGAAGGATAACAACTAACCGAGTATACCGTCTTGAAAGGCAATGATACTTGTGTATTGACCATGCAACCCTTTATAACTAAGTTTTACTTTTTCGCTATTGTCATTTCTCAAGATGTTCGCTCACAGGTACACCTCCATTCATTTAAAGGACTGTTGTTAAAATCTATCACATATGGATGGATATACTCTAACTTATCAAACAAACCCAACAATAGAAAAGTATACAAGTCCTATAGTGGAAGTACACTTAATTAGTTTGCTACTCATTGTCACGAAGGTGTAACAAGTCTTAAGCTAATGATCTTTTAGGCAGAAAACGAAATGGAGCACCCATTTTCCAAAAGGAAAATCGAGGCATTACCTTCTTCTTCAGAGCATTGGGAGTTTGACCGTGAAGCTTCTACAACACAGTGTGCTTAACTCGAACAAGCAAAGAATCGATACAAAATAAAAACTAGCTCTCTATTTTTCATCATTTCCGAAAGAAATAAACCTCTGTTTTATCCGAATTAATGCGACGTTTCTGGGACAAAGGAAGAAGGAGGCGCGTTGGGTTTTCTGGCACGAAGAAAACGAGGTCGGGTCGTTTTTGGTATTGTATGTATGTTGGTGGGTTGGGCGTTTTTGGTATGATTGCTGATTGGGCTGATGGAAATGGAAATCAAATAGAAGAGAATGGATTATTGGAATTTGGGTCTGTTTCGAGAATTGGATCGACCCATTTTTCGAGCTTTTGAGGAGTTGAATAAAGTAGTCATATGGATTCCATTGGACTTAAGAATTTAACCAAATTAAGCTGATTCAACTAAAAATTAAATAAGATTAATTAATATACTTGGGGATAAGTTGTTTGACAAGAGACAAAAATTTTAGGATTTTTAAATTTGACAGGTTGAATGTCATGATTGCAGAGTACACAAATTCAAAAATTGTTTTGTTGATTCTTTCAACAACTTCTTTAAGCAAAAAACAATTGGAAACCTAGCATTTCAGAATCCTATATATCATTTATTATTTTTTTAGGACTTGCACTCTAAATTTTTTTTGGTCTCGACTGCATAAAAGTTTATCTTGTTGATTTCAATTTGAATAAAACTAAAGGAAGAAAATTGAAAAGTTGGTCAACGGAAAATTTCTTAGCACATATCATATATCATCAAGGCTATTAAAAATGTTATGCAACATGTTAACTGTCGAATTCAACATTACTATCGAAAAATCGATCAAGCATCAGATACATTAGCGAGTCTTATCAAACACAAGTATAACTTTTTACTCATCGATGCAATAATTAAAAATGGAGTATTTAAAAATACGAAATGATATTCAACTCGAAAGACATGACCATACGTAGAGATTACATGGTACTTTTGGTCTCAGCACAACGAGTTGAGACATCTTTTCCAAGGCATGTCACTTGTCTCACAAAAGGTAGATGTAGTGCCCGAATCAAATTGGTTGTTTAAAAGAGGCGTATTAATTTAATTATTTTTAATATAAATGCCATGTTGTAATTTAAAAAGGAGGTGATAATTTCATTTGTCATTTAAAAAAAACAAAAAATAAGTTGGATATTTTCAGCAAACCAACTAATGTTATATATATGCGAAAAGTTTGACGACAAGAACACAAGTGAGCCAAACTTCAAACGAGGTATACCCTAACATTTTTAAATCGTTTAAGAGCATATTTAATTCTTTTTCCAATTTTATATACCTGAAGGACTTTCTTGGCAGTATGTGTTAAACAGGGAGGACAGAAATAGAGCAATCTTAAGATTTGAGGGACCATTTGAGTTAAAAATTACTAGTATATTAGAACTTGAAAATATCCACATATACAAACTACTACTAATAAACTGACTTGATAGCCTCTCAGTTTGAACCAGTTGCAAAAACCCTAATTTCAGAGTTCGCTACGGTATAGGGTTCCGTCAAAGCTAACCAGTACTTCACTGGCGGAACACCGAGCCATCGGCCAACCGGCAGAGAGCATCATCGCAAATGGACTTCGACGAGTACGACTATCTGGAGAAGACTGTGGAAGAGACCAACGGTACTTCTACGAAGAGCAAAGACAAAGACAATAACAGCAGCGCCGAGAAGGAGAAGAGCGAGAAAGGCTATCGTCGAAGGGAGAGAGATGGAAGTGAGGAATACGCCGACGACGACAATAGAGAGCGCCGGAGCAGCAAAAAGTCTCGCGGGGACGGCGAAAGCATCAGAGAGAAGGATAAGGAGAGAGATAGGGAAAGGTCATCGAGGCATCGGAGTAGGGAACGGGAATCTGAGAGGGACAAAGAAAGAAGCTCAAAAGACCGTGACCGTGACAGAGAGAAAAGGGAAAAGGAGAAAGAGAAAGAGAGGGATAGAGACAGGGAGAAGGAGAAGGAACGTGATAGAGATAGGAAGAGTAGAGATCGGGATAGAGATAGAGATAAGGAGCGAGATAAGGAGAAAGATAGGGAGAGGGAGAGGTCAAGGAGGAGCCGTAGTCGCTCGAGAATCGAGCGAGAGCGAGAGAAAGAGATGTTGAGAGACAGCGAGCGTGACTTTGAATCACGGGACAGCAGGTTATACTCTTTTGCTTCGCTTGTATCTTGTGTTACATTATTAGTCTCATGTCATATCAAGTGCTGCTGTTTGTTGCTTCTTAACAATTTTGAGTTTATTTCAAAATGATTAGTGTTTTGATGATAATTATTAATTCAAGATGTAGTGATTGATGAATAGTTTCCAATGTACATCAATATGGTTGGCAACTGCAGTTATGTAGTTGGTTGGCAATTGCAATCATGTAGCTGCTAATGTGGTGAAAGGCATTGCGAAAACTAAAAAGAAATGATCAATATTTGCATCTCATCATCTTTATTTCTCAAATTTATATCAATTCTTTTACCGGGCTGTCCACTGTTTTGTAACCCAAAAAACAGAAAATTAGGTAATGGCTGAGTTTAAGCATGTGCTTGAACGCACTCTGCTGAGTGTTTTGAGTACTAGTAGGTTCAAACGGAGAAGGCAATTTAAAGTGGTCTTAAGTGCGTAAAAGAGTGTCAGTTTATCCACAAAGAATGTAATATTCTGACTTGGGTTGAAATCGTAGATGGATTGTTTCCACATCTTAATGGGCTAACAATGCGGAAACCCTTCAAGGCTTGATTGAAGAAGTGGCTTATTCCCACATATATTGAGTATGATAAGGTCTGTTAAGTTTCTTTTGGTCTTTGAGATTTTCTCTCACTCTTGAATCCTTCTAATGTTTCTGCATTGATGGATTTAAGGTTACTTTTTTCTTAAATCTGATTTGAGATGTTGACAAATGATGTATTTAATTTCTAGGTTGGCAAAGCATATGGTGTGAGGCTGTATCAGTTTTTCAACCTTTTCTTCTGTTCGAAGACGAAAATACATTAACCCTATATGTCATTCTTTTTTGTGAAAGCAGGGAAAAGTCTCAAAATTTTGGTGCTGGGCAGCGTATAATGTCACAACACAAATTATCTTCTAGAATTTGCTCTATTTGTACTTGTTTTCTATTTCTCTGGGAATGTTGTGTTTTGCTGGTGGTTGGAATTCTATTTGCTTCCTGTTCAGATATGTAAGATGAAACTCATTGGGGGTCATTGAGCATTTATGGGGAGATCATGCTATATTCGCCTAAACAAGTAGATAAATGAAGTTTGCATTTTCTACTAGCCTATCGGTCTATCCAAAACTTTAGAATCTTGTTGACTTTTTCCACATTTGTCTCCAAAGGTCTTGCCTTGATGATCTATCCTGCTGCAGTAGCTACTCCATCTAATTGAAAAGAGGTGAAATTTAGCACAGCAAGGGAGGCTTTAGAGGATGATGATTCCTCATGTCATAATGTAATTTGTAGAATGTCCATGTATTTATGCAAGTTGGTTGAGCTTTGATGTTTATAGTAGTTGATTACCTTCAATGTAGCAGGTGCTACATAAAGTACTTGAAATGAAAATCCACTCCCTACTATGTGCAACTTAAATTTTACAACCAGAGCCTCATACTTTTTCGTTCTTTACTAGCCTTGAGGTTAATGTGATTTAGAGGTTGATTTGCTTCAATATGTTCTATAGTGTGACATAAGAAAGTGAAGGGTCATGAGCTCTAGCTGGTTAATGAAGTCATGTTTAAAACAATTTTTTGCTATGATCTATGCCATACAGATTCTCATCATGGTCTGAGTCATTTATACAGGAGATTCAAGGAGAAGAAAGAAAAAATAGAACCAGAAGCTGATCCAGAAAGGGACCAGAGAACTGTTTTTGCTTACCAGGTAAATAGTTTCAATGTCTTCTTTTCTGCCTTTTTCATCTATATACAACATACATAGTCATTTCTAGCTAGGTTGTTTATCTGGTCAAAAGGTTCATTCTCTGATTTATTTGGTTCGAACTTTTATAGATGCCCTTGAAGGCGACTGAAAGGGATGTGTATGAGTTCTTCTCACAAGCAGGAAAGGTTAGTTCACTTGGTCCTCTATATTGCTTTATTGTAAATGAACTATGCTGCTGGCAAATTTATGGTTTGATGATCAATGTGTGCTGGTTATGCTTGTCCTAAAATTTCATTTTCTTGTGGTCCTCTAGAATTGATATGATACTTAATGTTTAGGACCCAAAAAATGATTTGTGTTCTTCGCTTGACCCTTCTTCCGTAAACTATTAGTGCATGCTGTATGCATCTCCTTGCTGTTGCAGTAACTGCTTCTCTGCCTTCAGTATCAGGTAGCTTAATTACATTCTCATGTCTCAAGATTCTATACTTGATTGGATGAGCAATATCTGATCAGGTTTAACTGATGATTTTATGCATGACCTATTGCAGGTCTTGTGGTGTATATTGTATGAGTGTACCAAAAGGCCCTCTAAATACAGTTTATCCTGATGATTTCTATATTTTGACACTCATTTTATACATTTCTAGGTGAGGGATGTGCGGTTAATCATGGACCGTAATTCAAGGCGATCTAAAGGAGTTGGGTATGTCTGTCAAACTCTCTATCTTACAATTTTGTATTTAATTTTTCCTTCATTTCTTTCTCAAGTAAATTAATGTGCATCTTGCTTGTGAAGTACTCCTTAAAGTCCCAAGGATTAAGGCAGTGCAGCTTTCTTTTTGGAGGGGGACGCTAATCATATTTGATTGACTGTAGCATTGGGGCATATCACTTTCCTAATTCAAACTGAATTTTTGTTTGTCTACTAATGATGGTTAATAAAATTGCCGTGTTGAAATCAAACTGTATTCTTGATATGTTCCTCCGACTTCTGTGTGTCTCTTTTACTCTATGCCTTTAGAAAAACTCTGTTTCTCATAGCTGTTTTTGCTTTTTATAAATCTTCCTTTTGTTTGGTTGTTCTATGACGTATGACAGCTAAGATATATTTCCAGTCCCAAGTCCGGATAAGGAGAGAAAGATTGTGGGTTGTAAATAAAATGTGTTCAAGCAGAGGAAATGTAAAGTGAGGGTTCTATGCTGACCTAAGTCGAGGATCGTGTAGTTGTCGTTGTAAACATGCATTTTTGACTTCCTTGGAAAAATCATTATGATTGATGGAGCAAAGGTTATTTGTATTGTACTTATGAAATGAAGAGGTTTATTTGGATTGCCAAGTACTGGAATCCCAAGATTGCATCATTTGAAGTTTATAGCTATGAGATGTGGTCTGTAGATAATATAACAATTGCAAACCTAGTAAAACAAACAGCAGTAATTGGTCCTGAGAGCATTTAAAGTTCCAGGGATATGGATCAGATGCTAACTGTATGATTTCAAGTGCATTTACCTAAGTACTACTGATATGCCAGTGGGACCAAGGTCTGTGTATTTACCTCTGTGGAATTCCGAGAAGTTTCTTGTGGCTCTTCTTACCTCTTACTGTTGGGAATTTCAAGCACGGGTTTAATCTGGTTGTTGACATTGATTACTTATTGCTGTTCTAGGGGCTAGTTACTTCCATTGATATTTTAGGTGAATTAAAAATATTACTCCCTCCGTTTTAAAAAAAATGACCTCCATTCCTTTTTAGTATGTTTCAAAAAGAACGACCTCTTTCTTTTTTTGTAATAACTTTCCACGTGGCATGTTTAAGACCACAAGATTAAAGGGCATTTTTGTACTTTGACATAACTTTAATTTAGGACCACATGATCAAAAGTTTCTTTATTTTCTTAAACTTTGTGTCAAGTCAAACTAGGTCGTTCTTTGTTAAAACGGAGGGAGTATTAACAACAGGGAGAATCTAACACCGTACTCAAGGTGTAAATCTAGAAGTAGGAAGCTTGCATAATGCATGATTTTCTACAAAAGCCACCCAAATATCTAAACAACTAGGAATATCTTGGGTGCACCAAAAAAACAAGGGATCCATGCAGGTTCATTGAGTTTCAGTTTCGTTAATGAATTATTGGTATCTATGCAGGTACATTGAGTTTTATGATGCTATGTCCGTGCCAATGGCTATTGCTTTATCTGGTCGCTTGCTCTTTGGCCAACCAGTAATGGTAAAACCTTCTGAAGCTGAAAAGAACCTTGTTCAGTCAACTGCGTCTGGTGGTGGATCAGGGTTGGCGGGGCCAAATGCTGCCTCAGAAAGAAAACTTTATGTTGGAAATCTTCACTTTAACATGACAGAATTGCAGCTTAGACAGGTAACAAGACTGACTTCTCTTTATCTGTGTATAGCCACTAGAATATTCACTTGTCATGTGCACTATATAATGGCGGCGGCTTAAAGACGCAATATTCTGCAATGCCGATCTACCTTGACTTATATAATATAACATGTTGCTGAACAAATCTGTGTTTTAGAGGAAATATATAGTTCACGAAAATGCCTATATGTTTATGCATCAAATCCTTCATTTATAGGAAAGAAAAAAACCGTAAGATTTTTCTTTGGGATTTTGTCTTTCTTGTAAATTCAGTACATGATAAAGACACCCATACATATGTTTGCCTAAACTTTATTTCTTCTATAACACTAATTTTTTTCCAGCATGTGTAATTGACTTTTCCAATGTCTTTGCCACAATAGTCTGACTCAGCGAAGTCTTCTATTTCTAATTGTATTCTGTTGTATCTGGTGTTGTCAGATTTTTGAAGCTTTTGGGCCAGTGGAGCTTGTTCAATTACCTACAGATCCTGAAACAGGACATTGCAAAGGATTTGGGTTTGTCCAAGTCAGTATTTGGTGAACTGCAATATTTCTATCCTGTGTTTTCTCTATCATTATTTTATTTCTCTGAGTATCTCCTTTGTGGTTCATCTTAGTTTGCTCAACTTGAACATGCTAAGGCGGCTCAAAGTTTGAATGGCAAGCTTGAGATTGCGGGTCGGACCATCAAGGTATGTAGATAGACGAAACTCGTTGGTGATGTATGGTCTCTGTAGACCTCACCTCTCTGAACATCAAGCTTGTCTGGCTTTTTGGTTCAATGCAGGTTTCATCTGTTACTGAACATGTTGGAGTACAAGATGCTGGAGCTAAAACTGCAGACTTTGATGATGATGAAGGGGGTGGCCTGGTGAGTTTGCTCTTAAATCATTAGAGAAGGACCTTACAAGTCATCTTTTCCTTTTATTTAGGTTTAATACTTCGTAAATTATCAGTATGATGGAGGTGGTAAAAGGTCCATCCATGTTTTGCCAGTGTGCTGCATTAATTTTTATTGTTTGTCTCTCTGTTACTTTCTTCCTAATTCCCCTTTTCTTTTATGGTGTTTGTTCGGTATTCAAGAAAAAAATGAACCAAACCAACTAAATAATTCATTAATATATAAAGTTTATGATCATAAAAAAAATATTTTTATAAAGACACTTTAAATATCTTTAACCACAAAAAATTGTTTTAGATGTTTTTTTTTTTTTAAAAAACAACGTTGTCTTGTGTACTCCAATCTTCTGTATTGAAGTTATTTCAAAGTGATTTATTTATTGTTTTAGCATCGAGGCTAGATAAGTTTGTAAGTTGTCACGTTTCATAGTGAAATTTGTCTCAGATATATGCTTTCAATAGATAATAGGTTTAATCAAGTTATCTGATTCTCGCTAAACATAGACATATGAGAAATTGTGTCTTAGCTCTAGTAGATATTGAAATGAATTTGTATTTTCATGTGGGAAAAACCAACAAAACCGAAACAAGAGAGTGGTTCTTTGTTTTGGTCTCGGTTTGGTTCACAGATGAAAACAGAGACAAACAAAACCATGAACGCTAAGCATAAAACCGAGAAAGGGCGTAACACGGAGCCATTATCAAGGCTTAGGAAGTTTATTCTTTGACTTCATCCATCTGGTTATGTTGTTTTCAATGAGTGATATCTCTTCCTCCGAGGGAAATTCTAATTTTGTGTTGAAGCCACTCTAAGGCAGAATTTTACCTGAGTTTTAGTTCTTGTTTTTACATGTTCTAGGAAATTTACAGCACTTCTTTTTCCCATTTTGGGATGTTAATAAATGTGAGACTTTAGCACTGCCCCATAAATAATACAATTTTATACAATATCCACAATTTCTCTAGAGTTCAATCCCTAACTATGGGGTTGAGCTAGCCCAGGTGCATATCTTTACATGGTATTATAGCTAGGCCCATCCCTATTTGGTCTACCGGTCCATGCTCCTGTTGGGCCTAAGCGTGAAGGGTTAGAGTCCTCCATCCTATGTGGAATGGATGGGTGGTTTGTTAAATAATCTTGGACCCCCCCCCCCTTCCCCCCCAAAACAAGCTATCTTTTAGATATGACACATGAGTTGGGCCCAAGTGTCATATCTTTGCATAAACATCGATGTTGATGTTTGCAATATCAAGCTAACTTTTCAATCATTATTTTAATATTCCTTTCATTAACTTTAATTTATGTAATTGCTGAAGTTCAATTAATAGCTTATACTCTGTCTAGTTTAATACTCGCATAAAAGTGCAACAGGCGAGTGCGACGTAATTTCATCAATTTTACCATGATATATTTTCTGCACCAGAACTTTGTTGAACTTGTGCAAAAACTTAATGAGTTTATTATAGGGGATCTTGCTTTGTTCTTTCTAATACGCCATGTCAAAGAATAGTTATTTAAGTGCACACACATCAAATGCCCTTTTTCAGCTAGTTGGTGCACAATTCTCACTGTGACTAAACCAGACCCCACTTGTGTGATTTCAATGAGTATATCGTTGTTGTTATACTTGGCAAGCCATCCTCAAAGCAGCTCAATAGCAGTGGATCTGAGTTCATTCATTCTAGGAATTATGAAGTATAGGGGATGGAACTTTGTATTTTTTTCAGAAAGACTAATCCATTCATAATATGAATGTTACTGGGAAGACAGAAGTCTTCCTTTCCCTGTAAGATAACGAAAACGTATGTTTCATCTTTTTATTTTCTCTTGGTACCTCTGCATGTGGATGCCTGTTACATTAGAAATCTGATGAATTCATTCTCTATGATATTAAACTTGTGCAAAGATGGGGAAAAACTGCCAAATAGGCTTTTAGTAATTGCTATCTCTATTATAAAGTGCACATCCATCTGAATCGTTTGTGTATTCCAGGCATTGAATGCTCAGTCAAGGGCCATGCTTATGGCAAAATTGGACCGCAGTGGTGTTGCTTCAGGGTTTGTCCAGCTTTCTCCCTCTTTTATCCCCCCCCCCCCCCAAAAAAAAGGAGTGTATTTGTAGCATGTTTTTACATGCAAAATCTAATGCTCAAATTTTTCCTCTGCAGTGTTGCGGGTACACTAGGAGTTCCTGCACTTAATGGAGCAGCTCAGCCAGCAATGAGCATGCCAATGGGTGGGGCAACAGCTTTTCAGAATATGCTCCCAACACAACTCATTGCTTCCATGGCTCCCGAACCCATTGGGATTCCCAGCGAGTGTTTGTTATTAAAAAACATGTTTGATCCTGCAACTGAGGTTTGTGTCCCTGTGGAGTCACAATATTTAACAGCACATTTCTGAACCATCATGGATAGAGGAGGTGCATATCTGATTCTCTGTTATTTCACAACATATTGATCTTCCAATTGTTTGCTGCAGACGGATCCAGAATTTGATTTGGATATTAAAGATGATGTAAAGGAGGAATGTTCCAAGTATGGCAGGGTCAAGCATATCCACGTGGACAAGTATGTGGTTAATTTGTATAATGTCGAGTTTTTTTGCTGTTTTGACTTCTAAAATTGTAAAATGCTTTCATTTCTTGGCAGATCCTTTAATTTGTTTGGGTACTTCTGGATAGGATAATACTTTTCCTCTTTTTAGCAGCCGGTCTTTCTTTATCTACTAGACAGTAATAAGCCTCACTTGTGTTCTTAAAAAGGTGGAAGACCAAAGATATTTTTAGCTTGACAATCAAACTGAAGTCTATGACGCGTTGCTTCAAATTTGATTGTTGACTGCCCTGTGGTTTTTTAAGTGGCTAGTTCTCCATTCCTGTTTAGACAAGAAGTCTTATTCTTAAATACCATGATCCAATAATCAGCTATTCGGGCTGGCTACTTACTGGTCAATCAATGTCATTTTCGTCAGCTATTGATCGTAGATGTATCTTTTGGCAGGAATACCTCTGGTTACGTGTACTTGCGGTTTGATAGTGTTGAAGCTGCATCTCGTGCTCAACAAGCCATGCACAAGAGATGGTTTGCTGGCAGATCAATTTCAGCCATCTACCTGGTAAATGCCCAACTTGTCCCAGCATTTTCACGTCCTTATCTTCTTCCTCTTCTTCGAATGCATAAATGGTTAATGGAACATGTTTTTTTTTTTGGGGGGGGGGGGTCAAGGGGGGTTTGGGTTGCAGAATGTTAATTTCTACCCTGTTGGTCTGTTTATTGAAGTGTCCATTTGTTCCTATTCTGTTTATTTGTTGTGGCATCTTGATTCCAGTTATGGCAGACAGCTGAGTTCAGACCAAAAAATAAAGAAGAAATTTACGGACTTGTGGGTTAATTTTGACAGCCTATCTTTTTGTTGTCACTTGATAAAGTAAAGAGTGAATACACTTACCCGTACTTGGTTCATTATATAGACTTCAGATCATTTCTTTTTCCGCTCACCCTTAGCCTCCCCCCAACCCCTATATAAGATGGGTAAAATGGACAGTACTTGTAGACAAGTCTGTTATATTAAGTTCTTAGTTTACCTAGCTCTTGTATATGTTTTGAGTAAGCTTTTGTCTTTTGACGATAGAAAAAGTGCAGTTAGATTTTTCTGATTGTTTTTTTCGTGTTGTGCAGCAACCATATGAATATGATGCCAAGTTCAAAGGTACAGGCTAGATGGGAGGCCATCTAAAATGTCTGAAGACTGCTGATTTGTTCATTGTAATTGCAGAAGTGCAGCTGATTTTGTAATTTAAGTTGGGATACCAAAGACTCGTTAAAGTTCCTTATACCCGGACAGATGAGGTTATAGGTTGTGTAATTTTGACACAGTATTCTCATTTTAGTCAACTGTCACTTATGGAATTCATTTGTATTTTTCTTTTGGCAACTTAATTGATGAGAGATAAAGTGTGTTTGCTATTGGAAAACGTTGTTTAGGTTTGTTTTTGAGAAAATGAGAAACAATGACCAGAGTCTCCATGTTTATTTTCTCTATTCGACCCTCTAACATGTCCCATCTTCACTCATGCGGCTGGTCTCTCTGCTTTTATCCTTCATATTATTTTCTGCCTTGTAGCATGTCTGTCTCATCTGCATCACCCACGTTCCTCCTCTGATACCCAACCGCTGAGTATTGGAACCAGGCTATGTCGCTTACTTCCGGTAATTATATTGAAGCGTTGCTCTATCCCTTCATTTACTGACAAGCACCATCAGTCTGAAACTTCAAAACAGTCTCTGCCAGTAGGTTGAATAATCAAAATTTGTGTTCGAATCAGTCTGCAACTTCAAAACTAGCACTGCCGGTCATATCAAAATTTTACTACATAATTTGAAGGCAATTTGGGTAGCAACAACTTAACTCAACTCAATAATTCGGTAATTCTTTTAGGCGCGCATTGCCATGTGGCAGAGCAGTTACAAGCAACAGCTCAACAAGTTCTCATCAATTCAAGTAGCTCAAAATTCTTTCGTGTTAAAGATAAACTTCAACAGAATTCAACAAGTTCTCATCAATTCAGTAGAATTCTACAAGTTCTCATCGCATTCTCAAGGTAGCTCTTCAATGGCGATTCTTTACTGATTCTTCTTCTCGATAAGTAATAGTAGTACTTGTTTCCCGACTTCGTTGCTCTCAGTATCTTCCAATGTGTTTTAATTCTAATAGTTTCAACTCGATTGAAGGATCCTCAATGGCGATCGTTTACTGAGCCAACCGTATAAATCATCGAATTCGTTTCTCTTCGCGGTAAGTAATTGTAGTAATTGTTTCCTGACTTTGTTGCTCTCAGTATCTTCGAATTTGTTTTCTGTATGTATGAGCGATCTAGCATTTCCAGCGAGAAGAACAATTGCCTGTGAAATGCAGAGTCCGTTTCATTTTAAATTGCACTAGCTAGGCATTCCGTGAGGAATTGAATTCCCTTAGGTGTTTATATCGTCCTTTACTCTTTCTGTTTTCAAGTTTCAATAGAAGAGCAATTTGCTCTAGTTTACCTGTTTGTTATCCACATGAAATACAAAGAAACTCTGTTATACTTTAAGACAGAATAGGAAATTCAAGAAAAAAAATATTCATTTTTTTTCTCCTGTGATAGCATCAATTGACTTCAGAAGAGATTGTATCTCTACTCGACAATTGCAATTCTTAATTTTACAGTTTAATAGTATGAATGGATTAAAGAAAGAGAGTATGTCTGTATTCCTCTTTTACGTCAATAGAATCTACTTATAATAGAGAAGATGTCAACTGGGTCAAGGAGACGAATGTATTATGACAATTGAATGGAATTACAGTTGCCACCTAATTGTCACAACTTTCTAGCTGAACTGCGTGTTATCCAGATGAAAATACAGACTGTGTTATATTCTTTTCTGTGTATAAGATCTGTGATTTGGAACTTCAGTGTATCAATTTTCATTAGTGCATAGTTCGAAGTGGTTTAGATGGAAGAAATGGAGTTTAGAAGAGTTTTGTATTTGTACTCAAATGATTGCGAATCCAACGTGATTGATTTTGATTGGATTAAAGGAGGGTCCATTCTGTACTCAATTCTGTACTTTTTAGTTCTTAACTTACACAAATAATGAGAAATGTATTTTTTCTTGCTGTAAAGTTCTTCCGCCTGCTACTGATTTGTACTTGAAGTTCTAGACTTGCAGGTTTGTATCAAGTCCTAAACATAAGGGAGGGTTGATTCATTTTAACTGTTCTGGACAGTGTTTAAACTGCTAGACGTCAACGATAATCTGAAAGTCATAAGATGAATGACTATATGAAGTTAGATACTGAATTTGACATAGAAGATGAGGTAAAAAGGCTGCTTAAAGAGATAGACCTGATGAAAAGGAATGTTCAGAACTCTAACTTCTATGCTAAAATGGTCTTGGGTCTCAAGAAAATCAGCCCTCATTTGAGTGACCTTCCAGTAGGCCCCAATTCAAAAGCTAAGGTGGTGATTTATGGTTTGGGAAGCATTGAATTTAATTACAATTCACAAGTTCAGCTTGCCTTATTTCTCCTACTAAAAGATCGTGTTGATTGGATGGGCGATATAGAGATCTATGATCCTGTGATGTCTATCGTTGATATGAAAGTTTTTGGGATATTCGGTCTTAAGGCACTTCACAATGATGAAAATGGGAGGAGGAAAGCTCAGGGACCAACTATGTTCTACATGCCTAGTCCTAGTTATTTTCTTCTTGGCAACATATTGGAAGCAAACTGGTCTTCATCTTCTCTTGAGCAGATTTTTCTGCTGACAAACTCATTGGAGGCTATGGAAGAGGTCCTGCTGTTTTATGATCAGTTTACTGTGGCAACAAAGATACGCTTATCGATAACTCATCCGTTCAGAAAAGAGATTCCCATACCAGAATCTAGCGACTGTCAGATGTATCCTAGTTTGTTCCCTGGATTTGGCTGGCATTTCTTTAAAGGGGTCAAGGATTTACCAGAATGTATCTGGTTATACAGGCAAAGGTACTTGGATGTGTGACTAGTTACTGAAGTTTTCATTTTTTTTTTTCAAATGCAGTTCTCTATTGTTGTTCTATTGATACTGGGAACAAAGGTTCTGCCAATTAGCATATATATCATCGAGATCAGTAGCCTATAGTCTCTGTTGCATATGATGGTTTCAGTTTTTTCTCCCTGTCATAAGATTTAGGTGCTATTTGAAGAATCTCGATTTTGTTGGTTGGATCATGCAAAGTACTTACAAAGTATTTGCTTCCAGAAAACAATAAAGTGACAGAGCTGACCTGAAGGAACAATATGAGGGAAAGGTTTACTTCATCCCTAAATAACTTTTTAACATTTGTGTTGCAGGTATTTTGAACTGGTCATTAAGTATGATTTCAATAGCAAGAAGATTAGCAAGGAGTTTAAAGAAAACTTGGCTTTTATACGTTACCCTCGTAACTTCAGAATGTGCGCATTGCCTCATCAGCATGGTTGGTTTAAGCTAAACATCTATGGTATTGGCAGAAAAGAGGGTGAGCTTGGACGATATGGTGGCGTGTTCAAAGATGAAGGCGGAAATTGCTTAACTAAATACTGTTATAAGTTTGAATCTAATTTTGAAGATGATGTGATAGCAGGACTGGCTAGCTTGAAATATGGATTGACTTTACTGAAACCAGAGAGGTTGATAGTGGAGTCCGATAACATAATGTTGGTCCACTATGTTAATGGTCGCCTTAAGCCAAATGAAATAGTCAAAGTGAAATTGGAAGAAATTTTCGAGCTTCTGACGGGTATAACTTACGTTGTATACCATGTCTATGAAGAAGCCAATAAAGTGGCTAGAGAATGGGGGCTCTGAACAATGATGGAGGTGACTTGGTGAGTTTGCTCTTAAATCATTATAGAAGGACCTATTTTCTGTTAAATACAGGTTTTGCTGAATATACATTTTTTGTTGTGTGTATGTAGGAACATGATGACAAGTTCATAGGTACAAGATGGAGGCTGATTTTGTGTTTTACATACACTATGATGTACTTGCAAGTGTATAACAATACACTATGATCTACTATGTAAACAAAACATTATGCAATACATTAGCCTCATGTTTCTCATGATATCAAAGTTTTAAGCTTCTTCCGCTATATATAATTCACAACAATTTTAAAAGACAAATAAGACTAGACTATCTTACCCACATGACTACTTTAGTCTTTATTAAACTCAAGTCCCTCGAATCACCCATTTTCACATCAAACTCCACCATTGGTTCCAAACTCTAATTGAAGAAAGATCAACTAGAGAAGATTGAATTTGTGTGAATTTTTTTCGGGTGGGGTGGCAGTATTTCTGATAAAGTTTTTTTTTTTTTTTAAAAAATTTAACTTAAAGATTTGAAATCTTTATTTATGAATAAAGACATTTCGATTCTTTTATGATATCTAAATTGATAAATGTACATGCAAGTCAAATAAATAATATAATTGACCTGACATGAAATAGCTAGGTTGTTAGTCTGACCCTGCAGAGCAGTTTAGTTATTTTTCTTAATTTAGATTTTAGTCATTATAATTTATTGGTATTGTTGTTGAAATTAAATTAAGGAGTCCTAAATTGAAAACTATGATATAATTATCTTTATATAAATCATTGTTGTATATCTAAACAATTGCATATATTTGTGTTTCATGAAGAATTATAATTTTTTGGAGTAAATTTCAAAATAACTAATTTTAAGCTTCAATATTTATAATTTGAATTGTTAGGCGACTACATATATTATATTCATACATGTATATATATTGTATCCTCGAGAGAGATCCCCCTCTCTTGATATACTACCATATAAATAGAGATATAAAGAATAATACTTTTACACAGTCACTAAAATAGACATTTAATAACATTAACAAAGAATTGTTTTCCCTCAAATGACATAAATAACATTATTATTATTTTGAAACGTTCCAAAACAAATTCGAAGTGTGAATTAAAAAAGAACCCAAATGTAACCGTCAAATTTATAAAATTAACTTCCATCTTAATTTGTTAGATTTCTAATATCCAGAGTGCATAACTACTATTTACTGCCATATAATAAGTGGAAAATCAAAATCAAATTTATATTCATAATTCATTCCACTTCTCATTATTTAAAAAAATATATTTTAACCAACCGATATAGCTTTAAACTCGCCCCGCTTCATACTTTTCTGCCCCATTATCTTCGTCTGAACAAGAGAATACATAATTTGAACTTATATTTCTCTTATATTAAAAATAAAAATAAAAATTATCATAATCTTATGTATATGCAATTATTTTAACTTTATTTATCATATTATAATATTTCAATATTTGAACCTCCTTCTCATATCTGACTCCAATATCATTGTTCAATCTCTACCCTTAAAATAGTAGTATCTTTTTTTTGTTGTCTCAATTTAATATATTACATTCGTTTGAATTTCAAGAGTAATCAAGTTTACTTACTGAATTTTGTTTTTATGCCTTTTAACTATTTTAAGTTATCAATTACTATTGTATATATTGTTGCCAATCTGTATTAGAAAAAAGTAGAATTACTGATTCTAATAAATATTGCAGAAACACAAAATAATTAAAATTTACTGAACCAGTAAGAAAGATGAACATAAATTTAATTCACAAACATTAAATTCTGTAAAACGTACCAAAATCTGAAAAAATATTAACAGGAAAATGATCAAGTCTTCTGAACTCACAGTGTCTCCTTAAGGAAATTATTCCCCTCTAGTATCCGAGAATTGATTTGGAATATGTCCTCCCAGGGTAAAATGATCTCAATCACCAGCATATAATACCGAAAACTCTGGTGTCAGCAAACCATTCAACAACACTAAAGTACACGAAGAAAATTTTTTGTTAAGAAGAAGAAGAAGAAAATCAGAAAATTCGTAAGGAAAAATTCTGAAGAGTGAATAGTATGTATAGGCAAGAGGAACATATTTCGAAAGGTTGCAGCCCTTTCAGAATCTACACGACCATTAATGAATGTTTGCAACCTTTCAAATAGTACTGACTGAACCTGAAAGTTGCAACCTTTCATAACAGTCATTTCCAAAAACGGCGAAAAAATTAAATAAAACGGGAAAGTTTTTAAATCAAACTGGTCGTACGCGGATCTGCATCGGGTCGGGTTAATCAACTAAAAAGTTGAAATGTTTCGATTAATTTCAACGTTTCTGTTATCAACTAATTAATTGATAACATTTTGGCCATTTAATTTAATTAATTAATTAAATAAATAATTAAAATAAACTTTATCAAAAAAAAAATCAACGAAGCAAAGGGGGTCTCTCTTTCCAACCCTTTTAACAATTAATATGAATGTTTCTAATTTAAACTCTCATATTTTTTAATATGAGTGTTTCTATATTTAAACTCTCGTATTTTTCTTATATATATATATATATATACATACATATATATATATATATATATCTTTAAGCTTCTATGCCTAAATTACTATCGATATTTAAAAATATAAATTTTAAAAAATTCAACTATATCACATAAATTAATTAGAGAAAATAGTTGATAGAGAGTACTTGTATATTTAAATCTCCAGCAACTATTTGATACAAGAGCATACGTGGAGACAGCAGAATCATACATTAAATTTGTATCCACACATTATATTTATAGGTAATGAGAAAAGGCCATATTTGCGATGCCGATTCATAAATACCATGAAATTGTCCCCACATTTTAAGTCAAGTGGTACATATACATTAAAATAACATACATGACACATTATCCACTTTCATGTCAATGAATCAAATCATCAACTTGCAAATCTCAAAAAAAAAAAAAAAAACTACATATCAACAACTTTCTTATATTATTGAGCTATCCAAAAAAAAAAAAAAGAAGGGTAAATAAATAGTAAAAAATTAATCGTTGATTTTATTATATGATAATTAATTTCTTTTGTTAATTATGTATTACTTAAAGACAAATACGTACGTATTCAAAAAATATAGAGGATGGTCACTGTTATGAAAAAGTGAATCTAATATAGAAATTTAATTGATTTGATCTTTAGATTTTGTCTTTTGCACTCATTAAACATTTAAAACTATGGTTCAAAATTAATTCATATATATGTGAGAGGCGATACCTAATTTTAGAACGAAAACTAGAAAAGATATATTTAAGATTAAAATTTCTATTCTCGTTCAGAAAGGTACACCCAATCATTATTGTGTCATATAATATTTTGAATGCGAATTCACACATATATATTTAAATATGTTTTAAATATTATGACACTATGTATTCTATATGAGCATACATTCACGTGAACCCGATAATCTCTCCTAAGGCCCCATACTTTGAGGCAAATTAACGATGAATTTGAAAGTTAATTTCTATTTATTTATTTTTTGTCAGCACTTGAAAAATACCTATTAATAATTTATCTAAAAATAAAACAAATAAAGATAATTCTACATAACAACAATAACGACAACATATCAAGTGAGTAGACTTCAGAGAGGGTGGGACGAGGACGTACCTAGTCCTTACTTTTAATTTGATTGAATAGATAAACTATTTCTAATAAATCCTCAATCCAAAAATAATACATGCATTCGTATTTTCAAAACAATTATGTACTATCACACAAGCTAAAATACAGTAATATTATTTTAGAAAAAAAAGAGAAAATCTTGCCAATTTATTAGTGTACATAAATCTATTAAATCCTCAATCATAATAGAGTGTACTTTTGATGAATAGACAAAAGGCTTTGGTTATTCCACGTAACACAATATGCATTAGTATCCACAAGCATTTAGTTCTTGCAAAACAAATATGAGGTACATATTCTACCACAATTCCTTTTTTGTCTCCTCCACTTATATACAACTAAGCCATTATACAAATTTTAATTTCCCCTTCTTTACACTATACTACTACTCAAATTCATTAATTTTTTTCTTGTTTAATTTCCCAAAAAAGGGTAATGTTTTGCACTAACAATTCTTCTCTTTTTTGCTACTACAACTCCAAAAATTATTAGTACGTAGTATGAATGGGAAATGACAGATATTTCATCAGTTTTGCATCAAGATCAAGAAGAAGAAGAAAAAGCAAGATGTGAATGGGATTTTCATCTTTCTACTATTATTTCATCTTGTAATAATCTTAGTGGATCTGGTTGTGACACAATTGGTGTGTTGGAATTTGACCCTTGTGGTAATTTCCTAGCTTCTGGTGGTATTGCTAGGAAAATTCGAATTTACACCGTAAAGTCTATCGAGAGAGAAGGCGAGAGGCGTATCGGCGATGCGCCTCTCGCTTTAGATCATAGTAATGCATGTGATTTTTTTATTTGTACTCCGGCCAAACTCGGGAGTATAAAGTGGAAACCCGGTTTAGGGAGTCGGGTTTTAGGGTCGGGTGATTACGATGGAGTGGTTATGGAGTATGACCTAGAGAAAAAAATGCCCGTTTTCGAGCGTGATGAGCATGGTGGTAGACGGGTTTGGAGCATTGACTATTGTCATTCGGATCCGGTTTTGGGTGCATCCGGATCCGATGACGGAACCATGCAAATGTGGGACCCGCGGTGCGGTGACAATGGCAAGTGTTTAGCTATGGTACAACCTACCAAAGAGTATAGTACACCCGTGTGTTGCGTCGAATTTAATCCGTTCAAAGGTCCAATCGTAGCCGTTGGATGCGCTGACCGGAGGGTCTACGCGTATGATACGAGGAAAATGCTTGACCCACTCTTTGTCCTGGATGGACATGAGAAAGCAGTTACTTACATTAGATTTCTTGATGAACGTACTATTATTTCTTCGAGCATAGATGGTTGTTTAAAAATGTGGAATGCGGAGGACCAGAAGGTACTTCGCACCTACAAGGGGCATAGTAATAGTAGGAGGTTTGTAGGGTTATCGGTATGGAAATCGGGTGGATTAATTTGTTGTGGCTCAGAAAATAATCAAGTTTTTGTATACGATAAGAGATGGGGTGAACCAATATGGATGTATGGACGCGAACCAAGACATGAGCATGGGTTCGTTAGTAGCGTATGTTGGCAACAAAAGGACGAAAATCAATGCACACTCGTGGCTGGAGATTCAGATGGTGTTTTACGAGTTTTTAATGGCAAGAGGAAATGACTATATATATATTCACTCAAAATCTAATAAGTATAGGCAAAATGTGTAATATTATTTCATGAGAAGTCAATCGTGGCCAATACAACAAGGTAACACATTTTCTTTTTCTTTTTCAATTATTCTTCTAATTAATACAGGAATTGTTCACCACTTACATTTGTCTGAAATAGATATATAGAGGATATGATTCTATAGAAAAATATCTGAAGAAATTTAAATTGCAATGCTATATAGTTTATTCCTTTTTCCCTCTTTGTTAATTAGTTAATTGTAATAAAAGGGAATAATAATTACGGACACATCTTTATAGAAAAGATAAATATGTCTGTTCTGCTACTGAACTTTATAACGAATATATTCTCTTATATATAGTTTTTCTAAATTTTTTTTTTTGCTATTGAAGACGGTACAGATACGTAAACTAAAGGCCGATCGATTTGTGTGCCATTAATTAAACAAAAAAAACTTAAAATACAACGTACGTTTAATTTTCCATTCATCATTTTTTTTTTACTAAAATACTTGTGTGCAATAAAAATCATGCAACAGATGTTAAAACCACATATTTATCACTTTGAAAGGTTTAAAAACCTTAATATAGAGTCTGATAATTTGATATAAAGAAGTTGTTAATCATCATTTGACCTCATATCGGAGGTTCTCTCTTGAAAAAAGTTTTACATTCAATTACAACTGGCTAAACACTAATATATTTAAGAAATGCAAATTATATTACGTCAGTTAATACAAGAATCCCTATTGAAAAGGGTTTAACAAAAAAAGATTATAAAATATTATGTGTAAGCACTAATTTAATCATCCTCGTAGACATTCCTCTCATTTATACTAGTATAAAACGCTTGAATATTAATTTATTTGATTTCGTTTTTATTGGAATAGTGAATTTTATCTTATTATTATAAAATATTGAATATCCGTACTTCTTCATCTTCTTTTCCAATTAGGTAACTCACCCGACTTCACTAATAAAATAATTGTTCAAGAAACTGTTAATAAAGAATGTCACTTAAAATATTTTTTAATCAAAAGATTAATAATAGTATTATGTATACTAATTTGAACTAACTTATTAGAGATATATATTAAAAATTTAAATACCTTTAATAAAATTTCTTATGACATAGTTGACAGAGACTAAAATGTTAGGTTTGCATGCGTTGCTCGAATGAGACTATTTGAATTTTTTAATGTTTATTTATATTTATATACTTGTAATAAAATAAAGTAAAAGACAAGAATTTTAATGTATTTTGAATTGAAAAAAAAATGTACTGTTTTGTCGGTCTTTGTGAATTGTGCGGCTGTAAAACATTCTCTCTTTAATAATTTAATTAATTAGTAGAAGAAAATATGAAATTTGCTAAAGAAAAATGATAGTAATTAACTTTTCTTCCACCTCTTCATACGAATGACATTTCTACCTCAAAATGTGACTATGAAGTATAGTATTTTAGAGTTGGATCGAAGCTTTTCTATTAGTTGATTGATGTAAAACTTTTTACTTATAATTAAATAATATTTTTTACTAAATTAAAATAGTATAAAACTCTAAACAATACATATTATACGTAAATAATAATTCTTTTCATATTTATTAAGTTTCAATTTCATAGTATTTATCAATTGAAACTAAAAGCACCTCACTCTAATTATTCAATGCAAGCGAACATCATCACAACTTCATATACGACTTGATTTTACTTGTCTTATCATTTTTATTTATTTCTTTAACAAACTTATTTAAATTGCAAATAATTGAATCTAACAACGTCAAATCAAGACAAATGCCTAATAAAAACACATTATGTTCTCTCTTATTCTTATTAATATTACATATTATAAGTATTATTCTTATTTATTTATTTATTTATTGCCTTTTAAATTATTTGACACCCAACATATATTTTACTAAAAAGGAAAAAGCAGAAGAAAAAAAACAATTTAAAATTTTAGATAAGTTTTTCCCTCTGTCATTCTGACATCCATGTCACATTTTATGTTTGGAATGTAGGAATCAATTTTCAATCATTTTATCCAAATATCGAAAAATCTTATCTTTAAATTTTTGGTGTGTAGGCACCAAAGACACTGACACTGACTACAACACCACTAGCTAGTTATAAATTTTTATTATTTTGTAACATTGTTATAAAAGATATTCAATATCACTAGACTATAAATATTTGATCGTATCGTTAAAATTCGTATACATTGGACTTCTCAAAAGTCGTGATCCACTAAATTATAAGTAATCATTAGACTTAAAAAAGTAGATAGTCAATAATTTAAAAATTAAAAGTAGTGGTTTTCAATAATTTCAAAAAGAATCAAATCTTCATATAAAAGCCTAGCTAAATTTAAGTGGATTTGTTCATAAGTATATATTGAGTCACTTAAGTTATATAGGAATTTACGATAAGAGTTAAGAATAACAATTTTTTTTATTATCTAAAGTTGAATATTCACTAAAAATAACAAAACAAATGATATTTGTTGAGAAATGCAATAACACATGAATACTATTTTCATTTTGTATCTTGGTTTATTACATATGAATTTGTATTCGAAACTCTTTGAGATATGTTTCTGATTGTTGGATTAAGTAATTTCTTTATTATTGGAACATTCTCTCTTATACTATCTTATATTTAAATTCACTATTAATAAAGGATTCCTCATCGTTGCACCAATTGATTTTTGAGTGTGTTTTATATTTCAAGTCACAAAATAGTTTTATGAAATAGCAAAGTTGCAACCTCTAAAAATCATATGGATGATAAAGTGCAACCTCATAGTACTCCAAGTAATTAAATGTCACAATTAAAGATTCTATAGGTTATAATTAATACAACCAATAATTTAATTTTGTTGTGTGTATTATGTATGTCTTACGTATATATTTTGCATGCCACTCACTTTACTAAATTATTATGCCTAGCATGGGATAGCTAGGCACTAGCTACCAACTAAAGTTGAGAATTTGAAGTGAATTTTATAAAGTTCATGTTTAAGCAATTGAAGAAGATGGTTACGTGCTACCAAACATCGCGAAGGATTCAATGAACGTATTGAAACTTAGCAACACAAACAATTCATTGAATGATTGTTAGCTATATTGGAGTCAGTGAACGTGTTAAAACTTAACAACACAAACAATTCATTGAATGATTGTTAATTATATTGGAGAGTTCAAAAACTGATAACGTGTAACTATTTAAACGCTTCATATACTTCTACTTGAGGAAAATATGTAAGAGATAGTTAAAGGTGTGGAGATTTGAGGCATAACTATAATAACCAAAATCAAACAAAATGAAATTTGATTTATCGATAATGAATTTAGGTTCAAAAATAATATTTCATTATAAACTTAATTATTCTTGTAATATTAACTTGGGAGGAGACCATAAACTTCAAATTCAAAATCCGCTTTGTCCGGTGCAAATCAGATTTGTTTTTGGGTTAACATACACATTTATGTTGAGGTGTCGAGGGCAGGTGACAATTTATTTGTCCCTTCTTTTACATATCTCCTTGAATTTTAACTTTTATTTTTTATCCTTTAACAAACTAAACTTATGTCAAGTATAGCATAAGTTCTTTAGAGGCTTTAGTCATATGAGGCATAACTTGAGAGATATTATGATACAAAACCATATACTTATAACCCGCTGAAAAAGTTTTTTGTTACGAGGAGCATAAGTTAATGACCAGCACAAACTAAGAGCATACCTGCCCATGACCCAAAGTTTTTTAAATGAGTAAACTCTATATATGGCAACATTTTTTCACAATACAACATGTGTTGCTAATTTTACAAAAGTCATGTAACTCCTCTTTTTTTCCTATCAAGATACAATATAGATGGAACAAAAAAAAAAAGATGTATGAGCAATTTAGGATACAGTTCTTTGCCTCATCCATTTAGTAGCTGACCATTTCTCTCCTGAGAGTACTTCACATCCTCCATGTAGACTATCAGGGTCAGATTGTCCATCAAGCCCCTAAAAGGAAAAAACAGCATTGATCAAGTGGAATTCATGGTTTCAGAAAGAAAAAAAGGTTTTAAAGATGATAGATATATAAGAACTAATATGAAAACTGAGAAATCCCCGAGTGCTAGTAGCACACGGTTTGAAACTCGGATGAAGTACCAGCACCTCTCTATCTTTCTCTACTTACATACCAGACTTTTATCTGTGGCAAGATTCAAACACGTGACCTGTGCCTCATTCATACATCATGCGCCCGCTCTAATTACTAGACCAAAGCTCTGGGAGGGGCATAAGGGTCCCAATAACACACCTGATGTCCCTTTAGTAACATTCCTCCATTTCATTCTTTCTTTTTCCAGAATGCTTTGCCATGGTTTCTACAGTCTTTTGCCATGGTTTCTTCACTACCGCTATTTCTTTCCTTTTTTTTCCCGATCAGTTTTGGAATGTTTTTCCTTGAGCCAAGGATCTATCGGAAACAACCTCTTTACCTCCCAAGATAGGGTAAGGTCTGCCTACACCTCTACCCTCTCCAGACTCCACTTGTAGGTCTACACTATGTTGTTGGTACTCTGCGGCAGAAGCTTTTATGTATAAAATTCTAATACATGTTCAAAAATAAGTAACTCTGTGTATCCAGTAAATAAATGAAACAATAGTCTCATATCCCATCTAGTCCAAACGATGCACAAAGGAACTAGATTCAATTAAGGAGACTTTGGCTAGAAATATTGAGTGTGTGACACATTATGGATGCCAGGTCAAATGACTAACAAGATGTCGCAGTTCTTAAAATCTTAAAGCAACTAGGCCAACATTTTCAAAGTACTTAAGAGGGTTCCATAGATGAATTTTTCGTCAAAAGTTCCAGCGAAAAGGTTTATAGCAGGTGAAAATACTAACCATACTCCAAAAAAGAACAGCATCTCCTTTCGTAGGTTTTACACATAACCCTTGGATCATTTTGCCGCCACAGCTACATTCACCAGTGCCAGCCTGATGACAGCATTTGAAATTAAAACACAGGCATGAAATTAGAAACCTGGGGGAAAAAAGATGCGCAAAAGATAGGGGAAGGCAACCAAAGTTGGTGGAATCGACATGTACGGTCAGGTAAACCAGAAAAAATGGAAAAAGAAACATATATGGCCTGGTAACACATTTCCAGGGAACAGCATACATAACAAGACAAATTTCACTTCTGGCCCGGAAGTGAAAGCTTAATTTTGGGAATTTCTCCCTGAAATGTTGTGCTCAGTAGACTTAGCACATAATCATATCTGAAATAAGCCAGTTCAATCCTTTCAAAACGCGGTAAACAAAATCAAACAAAACCTTAACAACTCAGTAGACTTTTTATACCCTCCACCCTTTTTTTCCCAACTCCTATACTGCCTCTCGGACCGCGCAAACTATTCCCATGCCTACACCCTTATCAAATTGCAAACCACCATTCAAATCTGTACTAGCTACCACTAGTTATACAATAAATATAGAAATGTGAGAAGATTATAGGCTGTAATATTTGATTTAATTCGTTTAGACAATTTAGGATTACAATTATTTTGCTCGGATAAAATAATGGTTTAATGTTATGCTCATGATAAAACAAGGGAAAATTTAGTATGCGAATTACAGCAAATACTGGCATGATATACAGTAAAGCTAAAATCACCAAAACTTGAACTTTCAAGTGTCACGTCTTTCAATTATGAAACAGAAAGAAATCAAGTTTCCAATCTTTTGGAATATAGACAAAAAATGGAATGTTTATTGATTTCTGCAACATAAAATCAATTCAAACTTATCTTCAAGCAACATTCGCAAGAAATACAGAAGAACAATAATTGCAGCAGAAAATTCTTGACAGCAGTGAGCAATCACAAACCCTCAAGAAACTAAATATTAGAAAAGCAAACAAATTCCTCCAGAAACTACTGATTAAGCAATTTTTGTTCTTTTTGTTCACAGGGCGTCCACCCAAAATTTGTAGACTTAGCATACATCAAATAAAAGGAAAAGTATTTGCAACTAAGACTCGGCATGTTCCTCATATAACAGATAATTCTTCCATCAACAAATGCAAAGGGCAAAAAGATGATATAATTGGTTAACACAAGGTTATGGACAAGTTCCAGCACCATATAAATGTCTACATCCAAAGCAGCTCCATTCAAAATTATACAAATTTTGCATGGAACCCCCTAGTTAAGTGATCAAATATTGATTCATATGTTGAAAATACGCACATAGCACTTAAATTGATAGTACAGAGACATGAAGCTTTCATTAAATACCAGGATTATGAAGTGTCAGTACAAATAATTTTTGTTCCTTAATTATTTGACTGAATATGACAAAGGCATCCAACAATAGATTCATTTCATACAATTTAAGTTGAGTACTCTACCAGAGAAAAGTAATACAAAAAAGAAGTTATTAATCAAGGTTTCATCATTCATGAGTGATTACCATAGGAAAGTATGTTTCTCCCCCCTCCACATTGTCACTCAAATACATGAGCATTGTAGCAATTCTTTGACCTCCACGCTTTACATTAAACTGCAAAATAAGCAAGTATTTCTCTCATTTTGAGAAGAGAAATAGACAAACAGAGCAATAAGCCAATAATAAAAGTGACAAACTATTGAGAAAGAACTTACACTATCAGAGAAATAGTCATGATGGGCTCTATAGAACTGATTCTTTTCATACCTGTGCTTCTGCAGATGTTAGCCTTGATATTGACATATATTAGCCAGCCATCTCACAATGGTAAACTGAAAAACCAAATGTCATAATACATACCTTAACACTTGAATGAGTTCCCCATTTTCTACTGGTATTTGAGAATACACAGAAATTCGTTTTTCAATTGCCTGAAAATTACAGGAACACAAAGAATTTCACCAACATAAGACCAAAATTGTCAAATACGAGTGACCACATAATCAAAATGTCCTATACAGTAAAACATTCAATTGTAAACACTCGGAAAAAGAGCAGGTTAAAAATAAAAATAGGATACCCAATGGGATAATAATACATTGTTAACTTGAAAACATAATGACAAAGTAACATATCATGTTATGCTTCAGCAAGGGAACAGAGAACAAGAGAACGCTTTAGAGGACCTTGAGCTGTACGGACCTGTATCATGGGATACTTCCTCTCATCAGGGTTCAGAAACATACCAGAACTTGTTCTGACATCACTCTTAACTCCCTAGTGAAAAGAAGAAGAAGAAGCTATCAATCAAATTGGACTTCAAGCACTAAAAACAAGGAAGAAGAAAGTGACAAATCACAATCATAGCATTTCATAGAAACTACAGTTGTATAAGATCAAACCGCAAAGGAAGAACTTTCTAAAATTTCAAATCATGTAGCTTAGATCCAAAGAAATAGCATAAAAGATGATTTCATCTATCTAGTTGATTGACAAAGGATTGAGGTAGACTAGTCTTTCAGAGGGCAATGACAAACCTAAAAATAGAGAAGTCATTTAACTTTTGAAAAAGCACGTTCATCGTATGAGAAGTCCTATTCATCTATATGATTGTTGCCATATTCCTCAATAACTCGCTCCTTCAAAGTTCAAACTAGGAAAGCTAAAGCATATCTTATATTTCCTCGTTAAGTTTTTTTTCCTTGAGGAGAGAGAGCTAATGACCTACCTTTTCTGGATGAAGTATAGGATTTCATTAACAAGCATTCACGAGATACAAATAAGTATTAAAAAAGGACATAGCTCCTGTGAAGTTTGATTCTGAAACTCGTAAAACAGAAGGAGCTAACAAAATTCATAAGCTGATCAAATTATTTACTGTGCACAATTTGCACAGAAGGTCCACCACACACCCACAGTCTTTTAAGGAATGACTAGGACTTGAGATTCCATCAAAGCATCTGTAGTTCCTCTCCTCCACATGCTCCAGGGAGTGCAGGCTGGGATCATTTGCCAAATAACCTTCATGGCTTTTACAACTCTCCATTGTCCCAACTAATGTAAGCATCTTTGAGACTGCAGTGCATTACTGAAATACCCCTAAAAGACACAAAACATATTACACATGTCCTTTGCCATAGGCAGTGAAGAAAGAGGTAATATTCAGCTTCTTCTGTACATTAGTATTGGTTGCACATAATGACTCCTCTCTTAATCAGATTGTCCTGTGTAAAGAAGGCTTTAAGTAATTCTATCTGACTGCAGGAGGCTACGTTAGTTGGCACTTGTTTTCCATATCATGGAGCCATTCTTCAATATTATGTTGTTCCCGTAATGGTTGGTATAAAACATGCTTTAACAATGAACTTCCCTTTTTCACTATTGCCCCATTTCAACCTGCCCTTTACCTGAACTCCTGAAGATGAAGTCTTACGCTCATCCAGCTTAGTCAAATAACTCCATCAAGCTGTCTTCTCCTAAATACAATGTTGCATGAGTTGCTAATAGTAGCCTATGTCTTACAAACAGAAACAACTCAAGGAATTCCTCTTTCAAGGTGCACTTGCATAACCATTTATCATGTGAAATCTGATCTGTTCCCTATACCCTACTGTGAAGCACACATTTGAACTAAATTCCTCTACGCTAAATACAGAAAATGGGTAGAACTGCCACAAAAGAAATACAAATTGAGGTGGTATTTGAAAGTCAGTGCTCTTCTAGAGACAAACTTCAAAGCAAAAACTCTAACTTGAACATTACACCAGAGTACTTTTATAGGCAAAAGTAACTTACTGTTAAGAAATTGTGGAAACTCACCAGCACATTTATTTAATAGAAGTACGGAAATCAAAACTACCAAAAGGATCATAATAGATGCTGCATATGAGAGAGTGATTTTGCATAGTGAGCATACCTTCCCAGTTTTTGCATCTACAACAGTGGAAACATGAAGGCGAGGAATGGCAATCGATCTAAGATAATCACATTCCTGTGAAGGCAATATGATATACATTTCCCAAATTATCACTATGAATAGATGGTACTTTTAAAAATTAATAAAGCTACCAAGATTTCGCAAAAGACCTAGTAATATCATCCATCTATTTGATAGCACATCTAAAGATCAGGATTAGTGTATTAATATTCTATTCCACATCTTCACCTCGTTTCCCGCCTCTCCCATCCATCCATCTGTGAATATGGCCAAGGCATAACACTCGATTGTTCAATTGAAATTCATAATTAACATTCTTAAGTGACTTTTCACACTTGATTTCTTCTTTTTCTTTTTTTCTTTTTCATGGTTTGTGAACAAAAGACACAACAATGTTGCCAAAAGAAACAGTGACCAATTAAGCATAATGAAATATGTTCTCCATAGTGCTAAACTAAATTAACTAAATATGTCTCACTTTGATTATCAAATAGAAGTTGTCAGTAGTTCTCAATCCAAAGAGAAGCTAATTACAAAGTTTCTGAATTCACAGATGCTTCTGGATCTGATATATATTGGGGAAACCCAAGATGCAATTGAAGTCTATCTATTGGAATTTGGTAAATAAAAATGCATATATTATTGGTAAAATTGAAGCAAGGACCATAAAAGAACCTCTAAAAATTCTACATTCCAGCTTTTTATGATGGTGGTGTTCAGTCCAGCTTGCCCCACCTCGACTATTTCACTAGGTACCTTGCTATCTCCCACCAGCATAGACCATCCGGCAACTTTGCCACTAAGGCTTAGGCAGATAAAAAAGCACATAGTGGTTTTGTCTCTGCTGGAATTTAGACCCTGATCTCTATGATTTGAACTCACTTCATTAACTAAACCACACCCTTAGGTGCAAATACACTACCACATATATTATCAACCATGACTTATTTTTTAATCAGTTATATTATCAACCAAGATTTTATCTCACCAAAAACATGTTAAGCGTATTACTAAGAGAAATAATATATTATCAAATAACATAGAGATATGCAATGATAGGAAGGAAGATAATAGAAAAAGAACTGGCCTACCTCCGCACTTAAGAAGTTGTGAAATAATACAATTCTTGGTTTCCAACTAATTATTTCAGGCTTCACCTGCAGCAGCATTATGACAAATTACATAATTAAAAAATGAAGCAGTAACTGACATCCATACAGCTGGTCAGTTTAAGTTACAGAAAAACATAGTCCAATATGGATGGATTTTCTCTAAGGCACATTCTTCTAGTTCTCAGCTGAGGAAAAAATTGACTGGTTCATCTAAGTCTGAGAATGTCAAAAGAGATTCTCCATTTATTTGTTCAAAACAAAAAACGAAGACCATACATATATATGAAGATGACTTTCTCATTTCCTGAGAAGTGATTCTAGAGGACACAGTCTGGTACTCTAAACCAAGTAGGTTCTGCTGGTCAAAACATAGACAGAACAAGAAACTCAATTTCATGAGAACATGTGTCGGTCGTTACATATAACTGATATTCTCGGAGATCTGAAAATCACATTCTGTTCATTCACCTAAGACCTTACCTGATTAACATGTCACCATCTAAAGACTGGTTGAACATTTGCATACACAAACCTCATCCCCAGTGCCAACCTACTTGACTAGCATGGATACTAGGAAGGCCAAAAAGGTGAACATTTTTTGTTGGCTACTTGCATGGGAAGAAGTCATTGGAAGAGGGAACATGGCTAAATATATGTCTACCAGCAGTATTTACCAGTACATCTTACTATAAATCGTACATTAGATGGCTTAGAGTTGAGAAAATGCAACCCAAAAACGATAACATTAGTTGCTAAGAACTCATTCCGAAGATAAAATACAACCTAATACCATTTCTATCACGCAATTATGTATTTCTTGTTTTTAGGTATTTTCCGACTACAATCATGCAAATGGCAACAATTTCAAACTGTTGTATAGTTTCACTGACAAATCACAGAAGTTGAGAAAACAACAGAGACCATTTGCTTGGACTTACATATCCTACACGCAGTGCTATGGCATCTTTGTCATGAGGCCAATTAGAGATTCCTGAACTCAAACAAAAATGATTATTGAATTGAAAAGTGAATATGTCAAAGTATCAAATAAAATATAAATCAAGTTCCAAAATCATTTTAAATATACAGATACAATTATGAAGTTTTAAGTTTCTAATTCAGGGTTAGTTACTAATTTTCTTGTACATATCAGGTAAGTTGCTATGTAAACAAACTTATACAAAATATTCTCTAATTAATTTGTTTTTCCAACTACATTTATTATATAGTACCGTGCACTTCAAGAAAGAGTTTATGGAAATTATGCCTAGCTTCTTAGTGCCTGGACAGAAGCAATGCCTCAAGAGTGAGAAGCGCCCAACTCATGCTGCACCAAGCTTCAATGCTTGAGTGCACCTCAATCTAGCCTTTAACAACATAGAGCACATGCAAGCCTAAAAACATTCACAGAACAACACAAACCTCTTGCTAACGGAAAATTGCTGCCAGCTAAACTTGCATGCTTTCCACCAAAAGAAAATTCTCTGTCTGCAGGAAGTCAGTTACAAGAACTTACATTAGATTAGAGTACATTCTAAAGGAATACTAAGAACATCTCAAGTAATGACTACAATTAACATCTGGAGTGAAGCAGAATAAGGAGTGCTTAGACTAGAAGATCTTACAGTGTTGGTACTTCAAAAGAAAATTGTTTTCGATGAAGAACGCTAAAAGATAAACATAACAATTACTCCTGTTCCGGATCCATGGTCAAAAGGGATCACAAGGAGCAAGTAATGAGTTCACAAGGTTTGTTGGTTACATCATTGAAAATGGCAATAGAGCATATATTTTGAAAGGCATATAGTCTGGGGAGACGCATGCTGTTTAATGCACGCTATTGTATATGTGAGAAGCGCAGCAATGACTGATCTAACAGGGAAAGAAAAAAAATGGGACATAAGGTCCGGGAAGGTAATCCAGAATTCAGAGTCAAAGAAAGTCAGGAATCCTTTCCTAGAGTTTATAATCTAAACATAGAGGAGAAGGGGAATGTGAAGGTTGATAGGGGCCGGTTGGCTACAAGGATTTTTACCGAAAAAAGTTGGGGCAGCAACACTGACGAGTAGAAGAAAATATGGAATACGAAGGCGCCATATATGTGACCTTCTTCACGTGGTGTGTGGCACAAAACACAACCCACACAGCCGATAATCGAAGGAGCTCTGGCTTGAAAAAGAATCCCATGGCCGACAATCTGAAAGAAAGGACTATGGTGAGTTCGTGTATGTGCAAGAGTGCTGAGAGGACACTAACCATCTCTTGTTGCATTACGCGAGGTCATTCAACTGTGGGATCATATCTCCTCAGCACTTTAATACTAGTTGGATTGCTATCAAGAACAATCTGAGATTGTAGGGAGATAGAAGAGGCCAAAAATTAGAATGAACAGATAGCAGTTATGAAATAGAAACACTGAGCATTTTATGGACAATATGGAAGGAGAGAGACAGAAGATTGATCTGTAGCACAGATCAGCAAGTGGGAGTATGAAGTGATCAGATCTGTTTATTTATACATTAAATATGAAGAGAAACTACTTTTGTGCATTGATAATTGCGTAAGACCAGTAGAAAAGGGAGAAAATGTCTGACACGTGCTGTGAATGCTTTAAAAACCACCTTGGATCATATTTAAGGAATAATTACAAGGAAAAATGAAAGCAGAGAAAGATCTCATGTGAATCATCAAAATACTTTTTCCTCATTCTATAACAGCATTCTTGTTTTCTCTCAACTTCAATAAAGTCTTCCTTAATTATTTACTATGAAAACTCTTGCCTAATTTTACCAAGCTTAAGCACAAAATGACGTGTCAAAAGCTTTCAACTAGCTACAGTATGAATTAAGAATCCCTGAAATGAACTTTGATATTGCACCCACTGGAATCTCATTGAAAAGTAGAAACTACAATAACTACAAAAGAAAGGACTAATTAGAGTGAGCATTTACTACTTTCACTAAGATGAGCTGCCAAAAATGTTTAAATCGTTAGTTAAAAAATCCACCAATAGTGTACCTTAATAGTAAGATAATTCATAGTGATTATTTGGTATTGCACAGAGTGTAACATGGAGGACTGGTTTGATTTTAGATACCACAGCAACTATGAGTGAGAAGACTAATGGAGAAACCGAGAAAATATTAGACCCTCCAAGAACATAAAAGAAAAAACAATCATTTAAAATAATGTACTATAAACCAAGAAAAGTTACCCAGTGAGTCCTCCATCCTACGAATAAATGCTAATTGAATTAAAGCTCCTGCACATCATGCCACAAAAATTCATCAGTTTCCATTCAGCAACAAGCCAACCAGGAAAACCAAAAGTCCATATCTGTAAAAATTGAAATATGTTCTCTATCCTTTAAAACTGTGAAATCCCAGAGAGCCAGTGGCGAAATATTCGGAACTCGATGGGGGCTCACTTTTCTACCCTTGTCCACTAATATACGAGGCTTTCATCAGCAATAGGGTATGAACCCATGGCGTCAAAATATGTATTCTATTATCAGAATAGAAGACGGGAAACAGAGAAAATCCAAAGTTTAAGCAAATTCATAAATTTCTTTTTGAAGGAAAGACCACAAAGGTATGGTCAAGGACCAGAAAGATAACTTTTACTTCCTTCAGCATTTTAAGTTGAACAACGAATTATATAGTTGTCCATGCTACTGAAAAACGAAATGAAAGAAACCAGCATGTATCTTTTCCAAAGATTCATCCAATATCTGATGGTTCATGCTCCTACAAGTTTCTTAAATGCTTTCTTTTATAATTGTCTCTGCTGTGCTTATGTTTTATTGTCCAGGACTCTCATTTTCTAATCAAGTTAATAGTTAATGATAGCAAAGCTTATTGTGTTGTGTCATCTAATCCATGAACAAAAAAGAATGAAATTTTGATCATACTGTAAGCTTCAGAAATCAATGGTATTCATCTCATAAAAGCACCAATTTTTAGTTTTGCATTACCTCACCCTTATTAATAAGAACCTTATATTAATCAATGGACGTTCATAAACATAAGAAGTACTGGTGATTATACTAGAGAATTATGGTTTCGGGGGATGATCTAAAGTTAAAAGAACTCCCCTGAACTAACTGTAAGACATTACAGCTTCACAGGGGGAATAATACTAATTGCCTTATTCCCACTACACCATAATCTGAACCAAAATCAAAAAGCAATGAAGCTAATCAAAAGTAAACTTCCCCTCAAACCCAATTAAATATTTGAAAATTCATAGTTTTAAATAAGAACCTAGCCATCTGTTATTATCTTTTGTTATCCTTTACAGAACTACTACCAATTTTCCCAGCTTAAGTGAAGTCAGTTCATTCAAAACATCCCTATAATACCATTACTTCAACCACACTCATAAATCAACTGTTCCACCACGCCATACAAACAATTCACACTAAAATCTTATCTTTAGTAAACAATCAGCATTTCCTTTTTTTTTTCTTTTTCTCCTTAAAATACCAATCAAAAAATGATGATAAGAGTATCAAACTCCCCAAAACAAACCAGAAAAATCCACTTCAAAATGTAAATTTAGAAGAAGAAAAAAACAAAAAAAATACCATCCTAATCAAGAATGATCATCACAGATCAAACCCCAAGTACCCCCTCCACCACCCCACCCCTAAAGATTCATTCTTTAAAGTTTAAACCTCCATTTCCAAAACAAACACACATATGTATCACCATTTTAATTTTTTCCCTTGTTTTCTTCTTTTTTTTCCACATGGGATTTTTAATTAGTCCAGATTAACTCCAATCCAATCAAGTAATCAACACCACTGATGATTACTATGATCGAAACGGCAAATGCCGGAGGAGACAAATCAAAAAATTAAAAAAAAAAAACCCGACACATTCAACAGAAACATACACAAAATATAAATTGCATATATAAAAGAAATTTCACCGAGAATCATTCCACAGGTGACAAGTGTAAGCAGCCCGAAAACAATTCTCATCGTTGTCGCCATCTTTTAATGCAAAAATTTCCACTTCCGTAGAAATCTGAACTGAAAAATAGAGAAATTTGTTGTTTTGGTTTTCAATTTTGATTTTAGAAAATTGTCGATTGGACTGTTTTGGGAGTATTTGTAAAGTGAAAAAATGGTAGAACCAAGAGAGACGTCTTGCAATTTTTCAATACAGATATATTGTACATTGTGCATGGATGTTTGTACGTCAACTTTTGTAGTCCATAGATTTGGCTCTAGTCATGGTTTTTGTGTTGGATTTAGATTTAAAAAGTATATAAGATATCAATTTAATGATTATTATGTATATATAAAAATAAGAAATGTGTTTGTTATTCAATTTAACTAACAAAATAAAAAGAGTGTGATTGTTAAATAATGGCAAATATCAGTAATCATTTCTTCTAAAATTGCAACTTATGATCATACATCATTTATTAATAGTTAAAATTTTATTATTTACATGATATATCATATTAATGAATATCATGTAAATAATATTTAAGACACCATATTACATCTTATACATTTATTAATTAATAATTTATGATATAACAATTAATTACGAGTGATAATAGATTTAAATTAATTAATGTTAAATTAATATATCATGTAAATAATATTTAAGACACCATATTGCATCTTATACATTTATTAATTCATAATTTATAATATAACAAATTAATTACGGGTGATAATAGATTTGATTAAATTAATTAATTTATTATTAATGCATGTAAGAGAAAGTTCAAAAAAGATAGTAGATTTTAGGTTTAGCAAACATAAAAATTATATTTGTATGTTATAGTTATAATTTGTATAATTGCGCTTCATAACATAAAGTGTTTGTTATGACTATTAATATGTATATTTCGTATACATATACATAAAAATCTATAGTTATATATTTTGGTAGACTTATACATAAAAATTTGTCATGTCTTGATCTGTATATTGATCTATATACATACTAAAATATAGTAATTGTATATAAACAAAAGTGCTACATACATAAATAGATTGTACAAAAATGTCTTGTTATGTATAACTATGAAAAATATACAAAAAACATTGTATATAAACAATAGGTTGTATACCGAAAAGGTAATTGTATACCGAATGGGTTCCGCCAGATGGCAAAACACGTGAAATGGTTGTTGCGAATTACAAATAAAAGAAACTATGGGTATAACATTAAATTAGTATGTTAATTCATACAATTTTCATTTCGATTAGTGTATTATTCTGTTTTGCTCCCTTGTGTTAGATTTATACTATCTTCTTGTGATGTGCTATATTTTCTTCTATATATATATATTCCTTATGTTCTGCATTTCAGGTGCACCAGAAGAGAAAATGCACACAGGACGGCTCCATCTATTGATGAGATTGCTTCCATGGTAACACAAGTGATGAATCACATAGACCTGATGGGATAATGCAAAGGGACCTACTGATGATAAAAATACTGAAGCAGAATCAGATGAACCTGGTTATTGCATTGGGGCCACAAACAGACCTGATGCTATTGACCGTGAATACACCTTGGGTATTCCAGATGAAAATGCAAGGATGCAGATTTTGTCTGTGCTTACTCGTAACCCAGGATTTGTTGGAGGATGTTACATGAAATTTGGAGATGTGTTCAATGGTTTTCTTTAGCAAGCAGACCTCGGTTTGTATCGTTCCAATTGAGAGACATGTTCATGGGGAGTGGACTTGGAGACAGGATGCGGTAAAACATTCTAAATATTGGAGTACGATGCAACAACATTGTGAAATTAGGTTTTAGGCCTAACTCACGCCCCAAAAGCTAGCTCAAAGGAAGGAGGATTGCTCAAGCCTTATAAAGAGTCCACCTCCGATGTGGGATTTTTGTCATTCTTTAACAAACATGTTCTCCATGCATTGTATTTGTCGATGAGGTGTTTGTCTCTCTTTTCCAACTTAAATACTCTTACGTCTTTTCATTTCAATGAGTCGGTCCACCTTTAAAAGCACTGCAGAAGCTTTTACTCATTTTTATTTCCTTTTGAATTTTTTACGTGCACCTGTAAGATGCTTACATACTACGTTCAGTAGGAAAGATTGTTTTACAGTGTTGCTTCAGTACCCTAAATTATTAATGATAAAATAGAAACTTTCCGAATATTAGATGCTTGCTGCCAGAAAGTCTAATGCATAGTGTACAGTGTTGAGACACGAGTACTAAATTTGCTAGTGACATGAAAATAGTATAAAAGAGCTTTTGTGAAAAACAGATGATTGCATTTCTTTTAATTCTTTCATATTTCTACAGATTGACAACTGACCGCGATAAGGAAGAAACTGGGGCCGTTCTTGACTATGATGGAACATATGTTCTTGACAAACAATGCTCTTCTTAACCTTTGCTAATGTGAAACTTCTCTAATTATTGCAGCTACTAACACAACTAGACAGTAGTACTCTGCGTTTGGGTGATAGGATCCTATTTTACTTGTATTTATTTACTTTCAGTTAATTCACAATTAGTTAGAGGTAGTTGGTAACTTTTTTCCATTAATTAGTTATAATTAACCTGTCCATTAGTTAGTTACAACTACAACTAACTTTCCCTCCATATTAGTTGAAGTCTATTTTGCTCTCACAAGTTCTAATTTATCAACCTGAATCCCAAATATAGTTTCTTAATTCGCTGCTTTGCCCATACCCCGTTCCTAATAACATTAACGTTATCATCAATCAACACAATTAGTGATTTGGAATAGTAATATTATTAACGTTACTATCTATCAATGTTTGCACCAAAAAGAAACATGCTAATATTTTATTTAGATGACAACGACAATAAGAAGAAGAAGAAAATCCAGTGTAATCAACAACTTAGTGTTAAGTATACTGCTAGAAAGGCTAATAACATGAAACATTAACGAGGGCAAAACACAAGGTTTCACCCTTTCGGAATGCCCACAATTGCATCTTCATACCATGGCTCAAACCATTCCTTGTTACGACATCATTCCAGTGTTTAACCAACACATAACTACAACTTGCTTTCCCATTGTTTTTGTTCATTGTCCATTTTCTCAGATTTATTTCACCTTTTCTATGCAAAGGCTCAATCAACATCACATTCATCATCTCACGCATTTTATTAGCCCCATTGCGCTCATTCAAAAGTTGTTCTTCTTCAGGCGTTAGAAACTGATTAAGTATCTGTTTTTGTGGGATTGAAAATCTTCCCTCTGCTGGTTTAACATCCGTCTCGAATAGTGTTTTTTCAATGACCAATTTAGCTGATTCAAGTGAACCCCCATAGAATGTAATCAGATTCTTGAATTCGATACTCAATTCTGTGTTGATGATAACAACAGGAGGGGGCACGGCAAAAACTCTAGCAACAGGTCTAAAATTATCGTTTGCTTCTTCTCGTGATCTTTTTCCATTAACGGGCAATGGTGCAGAATTACTACTACTTTCTCCTCTGTAATTGATTCTGATTCCTCTGTTTTCCCTATTATTAGCTGCCTTTTCGAGTATGACACCAGTTGGTCTTACAAGTCTAGCACACCAGTCTGCTACATTATCAACTTGTACTAGTCTATTTTCTTCTTCAAGATTATTCTCCGGAGCCTTAACTTCTCTTGGACGCGCGTTTGGCCTTGATCGTTTTCCCCTTGGGACGTCAAAATCAAGAAGTGGCTTTTCTTGATCAAGAACATGTGGGTATGATGACACGATAGATCGAATATTCTGAGTGATCCTTTCTTCTTTCTTCATACCAAATTCTTCATCTTGCTCCGCGATTAAGTTGTCTTCTTCACCATACATGGATTTTAAGTAAGAGACTTCAGCAACAGCAAGTAAATAATCCATACTAGTCATGTCGGACGTGATTTTCATGCCCGAAAAATCGTCTAAACTTAACAATGTGTAAGCCATATTGTATGTTAGGTTGAATAAATCAAAAACAGTATCAAGAGAGAAAAAATATCAATGTTTGTATAGAAAAAAACAATACACGATTTGTGAATAAAGCCAAAGTGTTAACTTTATACAACTAAGAAGAATTCATTACCTTATTGGATTGGGATTGGAATTAAAAAGAAACCTTTTTAGTTTTGGAAATCTTAATAGAAAAACGTATTATTATTTTTTTCAGTTAACCTTTTCTGTTTTGGACTTCTATTAATTATAATTAAGGGAATAAAATAACGTGTTTTTTGTTTAAAATTATAATTATATGAATACTAATCCTAATCAAAGAGGTCTTGAGCCTAAGGTCTATCTACGTAGAATAGGAGAAGCAAAATAATAAGTATTATACTTTTTTCGTCTCAATTTGTATGACACTTTTTTGACAATTCAAAAGTCTTTTTTTTGGGTAATTTGTGAAAAACTTACCATAACCAACAAAATAAAAATTACATAACCAACTAAACAACAATACATCTAAAGAGCAGCTAACAACGATAGCACCACCATTAATTATTTGCACTACTTTCGGAAAATGTCATTCATTTTATGAAGATATTTCCTACTTATATTATATTATATGTTATTTGTAGTTTTGATGGTTTGACAAACGGAGGACCTTGTAAGGGGACCTGATCCCCGTCATTCATATCCATACTCGTGACAACTAGAAAAAGTACATAAATTTGGTGCACAGTCTTTAAGAGTGGCAGAAACCTCGGCTAATCGGATTGTCTTAAAGATTGTGTCTATTCTCATAAGGACTTCTTCACACAGACACAATCTCTTAGTTTTTGCACAAAAAAGTTTCTCAAGAGCAAAAGGCAAAAACCACTCCTCTCAAGAAGTACTTACTAAACAGCAACAGAGATCAGATAGAGCAACTTGTGTCTTAAGTTTTTACTTTAGTGCTTAGCGTTGTAAATCTAATCCTACACTATAAAGGAATTAGATCTTTCATTTGTCCAGTCAAAAAGCCTAAATCAGTTGAGGTTTAGTGGGCAGCATTGTTCGCTGCTTAGTCAAATCCTAAGTCATCTAGTGTTAGATGGGTTAGTGGGCAACCGTGTGTTGCTTAGTGAATTCTAAGTTAAAATGCCTACTTGTGTACATTCAAAAAAGTAAGAGGAGGGCGTCAAGTTAATGGCCATGCTCATATATTATGCCTTTACTTTGCTATTTGACATCACCGTCACTCAAATTAATACTAGGAATAAAACTCCAAGCAACACATATCGAAACATGAAAGGACTCACTTAACTATAAACTGCCGCAGATGCAACAATACCAACAAAATCACAAATACAAATTTTCTTACTTCCAACCTACTTTATTGATATCACAATATTGTCGTTAGTAGCTGAAAGATACAGTTAGAAGGGAAGTTAGTTAAATAACAGAATTAATTATAAAATCGGCCAGAAAGAAATGTGGATTAGCAACGAGTATTAGTATTGGTAACTCACGATTCAAACTTTAAAGACGAATCCTACATGTATTAGACTAGAAAAATTGGACTACGAGTTCTAGTAATATTAACATTACAATCAATCAACACAATATATTCATGATTCGTGCAAAAAAGAAACACGATGATGATTTATATTTATAGATGGCGAGAACAAGAATATCCAATGTAATCAACAAATTTACTAGTTAGTCATCTAATTACAACTTAACAAGGGGGTTTCACCCTTTCGGAATGCCCACAATTGCATCTTCATACCATCGATTCCTTGTTACGACATCATTCCAGTGTTTAACCAACACATAACTACAACTTGCTTTCCCATTGTTTTTGTTCATTGTCCATTTTCTCAGATTTATTTCACCTTTTATATGCAAAGGCTCAATCAACATCTCACGCATTTTATTATTAGCCTCATTCAAAAGTTGCTCTTCGTTAGGCGTTAGAAAGTATCTGTTTTTGTGGGATCGAAAATCTTCCCTGTAACATCAGTCACAACTAGTGTTTTTTCACTGACCAATTTAGCTGATTCAAGTGAACCCCCATACAATATAATCAGATTCTTGAATTCGATACTCAATTCTCCTCTGTTGACTATAACAGCAGCAGGAGGAGGAGGGGCCACGACCATGACTACAACTCTATCAACAGGTTTAAAATTGTCGTCTCGTGATCTTTTTCCGTTAAAGGGCAATGGTGAAGAATTACTACTGATTCTGATTCCTCTGTTTTCCCTATTATCCGCCACCGCCTTTTCTCTGTTTTTATCAACTTGTATTAGTCTGTTTTCTTCGTCAGAATTATTCTCCGGAGCTCTGTTTCGTTTTCCCTTTGGGACATCGAAATCAAAAACTTCTTGATCAACAACATGTGGATATGATGACACAATATTCTGAGTGATCCTTTCGTCTTTCTTCATACCAAATCCTTCATCTTGCTCCGCGGTTTCTTCACCGTACATGGATTTTAAGCCAGACACTTCAGATACAGTAAGTAAATAATCCACACTAGTCATGTCCGGCGTGATTTTCATGCCAGAAAAATCGTCTAAACTCAACAATGTGTAAACCACATTGAATGTTAGTCGAAGAGAGAGAGAAATAGTCGTATTAGTATGATTGTGATTAAGGAGAAAGTGTTAAATTTATATAATTAGGCAATAAATTTATATAATTAGGTAGAAATCACAACCTTAATACTTTTGGTTTAAGTAAATAAAGTTCTAATGTAACTAGTATTACTAATCCTACTAAAAAAAGAGAACCAAACTCTTAATTAATTCTACTTCATTATAACTAACTAACATTAGAAAAGGGGAAAATTACTATTTTACCCTTTTTACTTAAATACGGTACACATGTTTAACCTTTTGGTAAGGATATCAGGAGGCTGCTCCTTAGTGTTAATCGATATCTCGGTTTTCACTTGTAATTTTTTCGTTATGAAATGAAAAAATCTATTTTAATGTGTTCCGTCCTTTAATAAAATATTGAATTTGGCCAAATTATTAAAAATCGAGGGACAGACCTTCTTCTCTGTATACATGTATCACAAAATGTTTTATTACAGTGTTGTGTGCTTTGTTTGATAATAGTAGACCTTAATCAGGTTGAGCTTTTATGTATTTGACTATCCTTTGAGATTATAAGGTGGGAATCAAACCTTATTAACAAATAACAAAGTAAAAATTTGTACTCAACCAATTGAACTAATTAAAATTTCTGTTAATTTTTTTCCCTTTGCTTTAACTAAAGAATAATTTTGTTTTAGAATTTCCAAATATTTTTCTATTACAAATCAACAAAATGACTCCATTTTAACCATTGCTGCTAGTTAGTTTTTATTTTATTATTTTACAAGATCAACTCTCTTTCTCAGTACAACTTTGATTGAAAAAAATAATTTTTTCAAATCTTTTATACGTAAAAAGATAAAGATTTCACGTAAAAAAGACATAAACTAAAAATAAATAAATTATAGGACCATTGTTTAAAGTTTCCCTTATTTAATAAAATGAGAAAATTTCTAAAAAGAGTAAACTTAATAAGCCCTTTTAGCTACTTTTTCTTTAATTACGGTCCATAGTTATAATTTTGTTTGATATAAATAACTTTTTTATAATTTGTTTGTCAATATATATAAACATGGTAAATATATACAAATTATGTATCTATGCAGTCGGTTGGCCCTGACGGTCATTTCGACCCATTTTCAAGGTCAAACGAGCCTCAAAACGTGCATACCCTCACTTTCGACGATTTTTGTGTGCTATAGCAAACCATATTTTGGGTGATCCAAATTCCGATGTCAAAAATGCAAAAAAATTTTGTGGATGTCCGTCAAGACCTTGGCTATGCATCCGGTTGGCCCTCACGGCCAGTTCGACCCATTTTCAAGGTCAAACGAGCTCCGAAGCGTGCATACCCTCTATTTCGATGATTTTCGTGTGCTATTGCAAACCATTTTTTGGGTGATCCGGATTACGACGTCAAAAATGCCAAAAATTATTGTGGACATCTGTCAAGACCTTGGCTATGCATCCGGTTGGCCCTCACGACCAGTCCGACCCATTTTAAGGTCAAACGAGCCCCGAAGTGTGCATACCCTCACTTTCGACGATTTTTGTGTGCTATAGCAAACCATTTTTTGGGTGATCAGGATTCCGATGTCAAAAATGTCAAAATTGTTTGCGGACGTCCGTCAAGACCTTGGCTATGCAGCCGGTTGGCTCTGATTGCCAGTTCGACCCATTTTCAAAGTCAAACAAGCCCCGAAGCGCGCATACCCCCCATTTCGACGATTTTCGTGTGCTATAACAAACCATTTCAGATTCCGCGTCAAAAATATCAAAATTTTTTGTGGACATACGTCAAGACCTCGGTTATGCATCTGGTTGGACCTCATGGCCATTTCGACCTGTTTTCAAGGTAAAACGAGCCCCGAAATGCGCATACCCTCACTTTCGACGATTTTCGTCTGCTATAGCAAACCATTTTTTGGGTGATCCAGATTCCAACGTAAAAAATGCCAAAATTTTTGTGGATGTCCTTCAAGACCTTGGCTATGCAGCTGGTTGGCCCTCACGTCCAGTCCGATCCATTTTCAAGGTCAAACGAGTCCCGAAGCGCGCATACCCTCACTTTCGACGATTTTCGTGTGCTATAGCAAACCATTTTTTGGGTGCTCTAGAATTTGACGTCAAAAATGCCGAATTTTTTTGTGGATGTACGTAAAGACCTTGGCTATACAGCCAGTTGGCCCTCACGGCCATTTCGACCCATTTTCAAGGTCAAACGAGCCTCGAAACGCGCATATCCCCCATTTCGACGATTATTGTGTGCTATAACAAACTGTTTTTTTGGTGATCCATAGGAACTTTTAGAATTTATACAAATCAAATCTACCAAAAATTGTATCAAGAAGTTTATTATATATAAGCTAGGATAAACATATACAAATTCTACATTTCTATAATTTTTAACTGAATTATACGAATTCTTAATTATACAATTATTAGGAATCGGATTATAAAATTTTATGGATGTGGCCCGCGTAAATATGGTTATATGTTAGTGGCAAAAAATAATTTCTTTAAACTATAGCTATGTTAGATAATTAACTAGTATATTCGTAGGAGTATTCGTGGATCGATTTGGATTGGTTATCGGTCAAAGTCAAACCAAACTAATCTAGTAAATATTTTTAATTTTTAAAATCAAACCAAATGAAAAACATAACCGTTGGTTTGGTTCACTTTTTCTAGTTTTTTCGATTTGAAAGTAATAATTTTTTCAAGGACATACATATCTCGTAGAACAAACACCTAGTACATGAAAGCTATTGTCGATTCAATTAAACAATTAAGAAATACTAGAGTTGTCATTACACGAATAAAGTGATCCAGTTAAGAGAGAATTTCACTATCTTATGTGAGGTGGGGCAGGTAAAAACAAAAATAAAGGAATTTGATGGACTTGGACTTAGGATTCTAATAGTTGGGCTAAAATTTAAGTGTCGAGTTTGAAAAAATGATAAAGTTAAAGATATAAGTTAATTAGAATTTAACAAAATATTTTATTCATTTATAAATAATATATAAATAATTATAAATTTTATATATCTAATTTGTAGGTTCGATTTGGTTATTTTTGCGGTTGTTTTTTAGTAAAACCATAAATCAAACCGAAATACCCCTAACTTAAAACTACAGACGGGCTGACCATTGCCATCTTCACGGACCGTGAAAGGGACCACGAACAGTGAAGTCGTCGTCTGGACTTAGTCCAGGAATTGAGGGCCTCTGGTTCACGAGCCCTTACCACGGACCGTGAAAGTCCCCGTGATCTTTACTTGGGCTAAGGTCTGGAGCTCAGGTTTGGGAGTTTACTTATTTGACTTCACGAATGCCTTCATGACCCGTATGAGGGATCACGAATCGTGAAGGTGCTCGTGGTCTTCACTTGGGCAAGGGGGTATGAGGGGCATGGCTAGAAGGAGTCTACTGTCTCGACCTCACGGACGCCTCAATGTCCCGTCTTTAGGACCACGGACCGTGAAGGTCCCCCTGGTCCTTACTTGGGCGAGGGGGGTGCGAGGCTGGGTTTGGTGGTCTACTGGTTAGCCTCCCACGGATGCCACCACGACCCGTTGTGGGGACCACGGACCGTGATGGCTCCCATGGTCCTTACTTGGGCAAGGGGATCCGCCTGTGCTACTAAGGGCTACGTCCACGGGCAAGTCAACGGACCATGAACCTATCACGATCCTTGAACCTTGCCATGGTTCATTGATTCAGGTAAATTCTGTAATTTTTTTCTGAATATGATTTTCAAGGTGTTACATTTTTTAAATAGTTATTTATTATTAAAAATTACAAAAATAAAACTTATTGTGACTTTTCATACCATAAAATGAAATCCAGAAATCCAAATCTTAGAAAACACAAACTAGTAAAGAAAAAATATAAGACTCTACAGAAAATAGAGTATAGAAATAATAGGAATAGGAACAAAAAATCCCCCAACTCCAATTTCACCTCGCAAGAAGAAGAAGAAGAAGGAGGAGTTGTTTGTACCTTAGATCACCAGCCATGGTATGCTAGATCTCTTCTTTTCAACAAAACCCAAAACCCATTTTCTCTTTTTATCTTTTTTTTTCAATGTTTTCGTGTTTGATCTGGTGAATAATTGTTACAATTGATGCTTGATTAAAGATATATTTGTAAAAAGTTAAATATGGGTATTCTTTGATTAGTTGCATTTGTTCTATACGATTTGGGATTTGAATCTGATTCCGGATCTTGCTATGGAAATGTACACCAAATGTTTGAATATTATTTAGGTTTTCTTTAAATTGATTGTTTCTAGCTCAAATGAGGAGTTGGAGTCCTATGGATCATATTTAATTACTCTAAAGGGGTCTCAAAGATTTGGTGTATATTTCCTTTTAGAATGGTTGATAGTAGACGAGGGATTGGATTTTTGTGAAATGTAGGAGAAATCTGGATTTGATGAAGGAATTCTTAAGCTGTGATAGATTGTGTGTAATTGGATAGAGAAAGTGATGAGCTTTATGGGTATTATTACTTTTTTGGTTGAAGGATTGAGTTTTGAGGCTTTGAAAGTGAAGTGATCGAGCTAATACATGTTATTTGTATTTCTGTATGTGGGTATTTGAGAATCAATTGATGTTTGAAACCTGTAGAAGTTTGGTATTAGGGAGAGGGATGTAGTGCTTAGTTGATGAAGGTACCTGAAGGAAAGCTGTGAGTAGTCCATGTATAGAATCAAAATGCTTTGGCCTGTAGCAGTCAGAGGAACCGGGGAGAATTTTAGAGTGTGTGGGATACTGTTTTTGGTCTGGAATTTATGTTGGTGTTGACGATGAATAGGATGAGTAGTATAAGAGGAACCAATTCGTTGTTGCAATAGATTGAGTATGCATAAATTACTTACTTTTTCAACATTTATATTATGCACTCGAATCATTCTATAATCAATGAATTTTGGAAAGAAAAATCAACATCTAAACTCAGAGGTATGTATACAACTTGGTGATTGACTTTGTATCTTAGCATTAGTCCACCAAATTTGTAAAACCTAACCTTCATCTGAATGCAAAATCCAGCCATTTAGTTTTGGGAAACTAAGAAGATAAATTGGACATTCAACTAATAAAGAGCATAAGTTAAAAAAACAAAAGATATCCCACTAACCAAGAAAAGGATGCATCTATCACTCTATTACTATAGCACTTCACTGGTCAAACTTCGCCGCGGATAAAACCATGGTATTCAAGTAGAGAAGTGTAGAAAGGCAGGCCCATTGTCCACTGAGTTTCAGATCGTATGTCACAAGTACTTGGGGATCTTCCTATTGTAAAAAGAATTTTAAAAGACTACAAACAAAGTGGATATTACACGACTTTGAGAAAAACAAAACGATACTGGGACTAATTATTTTTGGCTGATAATCTTTTTTACTTGTTTCAATTGCTCTTTCTTGTAACAGCTTCACTGGATGCATATGCTATGTTTTCTACTACAGTATATATCAACCGCAGTATAGCTAATAGCTTTTGATTTCTTCCAGATTCATTTTGTTCTGCTCATTAGCCGACAGGGAAAGGTGAGGCTAACCAAGTGGTATTCACCATATTCACAAAAAGAGAGAACCAAGGTATTTCTTCTACGCTTCTTGAGATAGGATGCAATGAATATCATATGGTTTTTATTTTTTGAAGTGGTCTTAGGGTGTCTGTTTGATTTATTCAACAAAACTGTTTGTATGTGTTACTCAGTCTAGTGATTTTTATTGAGATCTCAAAGACGATGTATTTATCGATATGATTTAGGGGTAACAATGTGGTGGAGACGCCCACGGCCCACTTCAATATATCTTTCACTAGTTCGGTTTTTTTTCAATATGATAAGTAAATGCCTTTTCCTACTTCCTCAAGAAAATTATTGCAGTAGCTGTTTTACTTGTTATTCCTCAACAATCTTCAGCTACTAAGTGGCAGATATGAGTGGGAAATCTTATTCTCTTTGGGGTTTAAGTTTCCTTATACCCTGGACTATAGGAAAAATTGGGAGCTATATACATGGAAAATACATGGTGTTGCAGTATGACAGACTGGTCTGCGATATGCATAGAAATGCATGGTGTTGCACTATGACAGACTGATTTGCAATATCCATAGAAATGCGTAGTATTGCATTAATTTATGAAAGAGACTGGTTTGTTCTTATCAAAAGAGAGAGATAGAGATAGAGATAGAGAGGGACTTGTTGGATATCAAAATTGAGAATTCATCTTGTCAATCCTCGCGACATTAAAAGAATTTTCTTGCAAACTATGGAAAATTAAAATATAAAAAAAGAGAAATATGAAAAGCCAAAGAAGGCTTATACCTTCAAGTAGTTCCAATATAAGATAGAATCATGTACTAAGAGAGGGTACAAAGAGCACTTTCCTGGGCTTAAGTCAAGTAGCAAAGACAAGCGGCTTGTGACTTAGGTCACATGATTGAACCATGCGCCATGTGATCTAAGCCTGGTATTTAAATGAAGAAGGGACGAGGGGTGGGCCATTATCTCTGAGTTGTGAAGGTTGCGGTTGCTCCTAAGGGCTGGACCTTAACAGATTTCTCAGTCATGAAAGAAAAAGAGAGGGTTTAAAGAGCCCGAAGAGATGTTCTGAAGATAGGTGTAAAAATATGAAGCTTTCATACCCGAAAGGTAAGATAAAGAAATTACATTAGGTATGGTGTAAAGCTTAATTGCTTTCTTTGTCTTTATTGTTTTCCAGTACTATCTGTGTTATTTTTCTTCGCTGCCAAGGTGAATGGGTTTTGCAATTTTTTCAAGCCATTAAATAGTAGAGGGATGTGAATAATTATTCCACTTTCTTACATACACAGGATTTTTCATTCCTGCAAACATCTTATAGTACTGGTTATGCAAAAAATTATTTTCCTTTAGTTTATTAGTAACATGTTACATGTCAATGCAACTCTCTTAAGGTAATCCGTGAATTAAGTGGTATGATTCTCACTCGAGGACCGAAGCTTTGCAATTTTGTCGAGTGGAGAGGATACAAAGTCGTTTATAAAAGGTAAAGGTGATCTAATTTTATCCTCAAGCCACGTCTTATGATTTGCTCTCAATTAGATAGAATCTATTTATCTTTTCTTTTTAGAGAAGAATCTATTCATCTTTTTTCCCTGTAAGAAAATATACGTTCCAATTTTCTTATGGGCTGTTAATTTAACAGATATGCAAGCCTGTATTTCTGTATGTGCATAGACCAAGAGGACAATGAGTTGGAGGTCCTGGAAATCATACACCATTTTGTTGAGATTCTGGACCGATACTTTGGAAGTGTAAGGCTCTCAAACTCTAAAGAAGATGGTATTACAACTTGTTCTGTTTTATATTTATGTTGTTGGCTTTCTTTCCCTTCAGGTATGTGAGCTAGACTTAATTTTCAATTTTCACAAGGTATGTTCATTAAATTTATTCAGGGATTTCTACAATCTATGCCTCCACCTGTCACCTTTGCCTAAATTTACTGTTTTTCCTTGTGGATGTTACAATAATTGGGTGGTGACATTAAGATCACTTCTTGGGGCGTATATAGATTCGTACTAGAGGTTATTTATAGAGGTTAAATTTTTTTGATAAGAAATAGAGGTTAAATTTTTAAGTAACTAGAAACAGACCTATTTTAAAAACATTTTCCATTGAACTTTGAGTAGACTACAATTACAGTTCTATTTTTTTGCCCTTGGTCTCTGCAACCATGCTTGATCTCAGACAGAACTATTGAAACATCTTTATAATGAAAGTCCAAAGTGAAAATCATTGCACCCAAAAGCGTTTAGATGGCTAGATGGGTTGGTGAAAGCAAACAATACCTTGCCAGTACCATCCGTAGTATGATGGTAGAATCGCTGAGTAACCGAGTCCTTAAAGGGGGTGGGCTTAATAGCCCATGGAAAATTCCACATCAAAATAAGGGGAGAAGGAGCCTTATAAGGGTGAGTTCAGGATTCAACTGTTGAGACATCTTCTTTGTTAAAGGACAAGGCTAAAAAAAACCATGAGGTGTCGAGTAACTAGTTAAACTAGCTTAATGTTACTACAAAAACCGATGAATGCTATTCTGATTGACTTGTTTTTTGGATAGTATATTCCGTGCTGATTGAACTTGCCTCTAAATGACTAGTTGTGTTTTCATGTATCATGCATTTTTCATATAAACAACTTTTGAGATTATAGCTCTTCGAAACCATGTGAATGATTTGGCAGGCATACTATATATTGGACGAACTTGTGATTGCTGGTGAACTCCAAGAATCAAGCAAGAAAACAGTTGCACGTCTAATTGCTGCACAGGTATTCTTCATTATACAGTTGATGCATTTCACAGGTAACAATGCAGTATTCTTCACTGATCTCCTGTGAACAACTTGCAGGATTCTTTGGTTGAGGCTGCCAAAGAAGAGGCAAGTTCTCTTAGTAACATAATTGCACAGGCTACTAAATGAGAGTATGGAGGCAGCTACAAGTGTTTTGAGTGCATTTATGTTTTTCAGCTGTAATCCAAACATTATTTCTTCTTTCAATGTTTTCGTTTAACTTTGTAGTTAAAAATAGGAATTTCTTTGTAGTAATGAGTTTTCTTCTCAACCTAAGCGTGGTGTTTACTTCACTCTGTTGCCTAAAAACTGCTGGTCATATATATAGTACTTGTTCCTCTGGTGGAGCTAGCTTATAACGTATCTCTCAAAACCTAATTTTGACTTGTTTTTATCTTTAATTACGGCTGTATGAGAGACTCCTATCGGAAAGTTACTGGTTGGAGGAGGGATGGCGAAAGAGGGGCGTTTGGAACAACAACATTCTTCTAGTAAGGGCAACTACACTACATTTATTGGTATGAGCAAAATAGACATGTAATCCATAAAAGAGAATGTAGCTCATATATACTCCTAAGATTTCCAATCATTAAAAACTTCTGTAGATTCCAAAAGACACAAGCAATTCTGTAGAAACTGGCAATTGAAACAGAAACAATCAAATTTGATAAGAAACATCTATTTGCCATAAAATGCAAACTGAATTTGAGTAAACTACAAAGCTATCTATGACATTCACCTTTCAGAGCTAAATCTCTAGAAGCTTCATTGGCTTCTTCGTAGATATGGCAAACTACACAAGCTATATGTTTCAGCATGTCGAAAATTTCTCCCAACCAGCGCATGGCTGTGTCATTTGGCTCAGGGAGACCATTAACATAGTGGACAAGTATAACATTGTCGGACTCCACAATCAACTTCGGCGCATTTGGCCTTCCTTCCATGCATCCTGCCAACCCAATCCTCAAGGCCTCTAGTCCAGCAATCACATTGTCTTCAACATCAATGTCACCCCTATACCTATCAAAACACTTCCCTTTTTCATCTTGGAAGATGCCACTATATCGTCCTGGCTGATCACTCTTTCTACCAATACCATAGATGTTTAGCTTAATACAACCTGGAGGAGGAGGTACATTTTTGCATCTTAAACGCCGAGCCCCACGAAAATCAATCCAAATTTGTGCAAAATCCTCACTAGTCATATTACTTCTCATATTTTCCAAAAATCCTTCTTCAAGATGCCTGCGACACAAAAGTTGAAAGTTACATCATTAGGGATATATAAAGTACACCTTACCCTCCTATGGTTCCTTCAACTCACCTCTATCACACTATACTTCCTCCAAGCAAATAATTTCAAAGTACTTTGCATAATTCAACCAACAAAATCTAGATTCTCCAACTAGCACTTAAATCAATCACTTGTAAAGCCCATATTATCACGAGGAGAAAGAAATGGAACAATCATAGGTGGACAGAAAGTAAAGGGCTAATGATTTCAATTGTGTGCTAACTGGCAGCACCTTTTTTCCCAAATTAACATAATAAATAGAGAATCATATTTATACTAAATGAGAAGTTCTGTATCTAGTTTCACATCTAAGTACCTTTGCATGTCCAACCAATAGCATCCCGGTTTGTCAATGTCATTGTTAGGATCCACGTCAAAGAAATGCCAGGCAAATCCTGAGAACAGACTAGCATACTTCTGATTGCCACTAGTTTCTATGGTAACCTCTGTTGTGAAGTCCAGAATTCTCTCCAAGCGTATCACTGTTTCTAGAGAAGTGCTACATCGAGGCGCATTGGTCAGTGTGTAGCTAAATGAGTTTGTCAGCACAAAAATCTTGTTAAGACAAGATGAAGACCAGTTTGCTCCCAAGAGGTTTCCAATAAGATACCAACAAGGATTAGGCATGTAGAACATTGTTGGTCTCTGAGCTCTCCTCTTACAATTTTCATCATTGGTGAGAACCTCAAGACCTAGTTTCTCGAAAAATATGATATCAGCTGCAGACATGCAGGGATCGTATATTTCTATATTGCCAATCCAATTGGGAAAATCTCGTTTTAGTAGGAGAACTACAGCAAGCTGAAACTGTGAACTAAAACTGTATTCGGTGCTTCCCAAACCATAGATTACCACCTGAACATGTGAATGCCCACCTAAAAGACGAAAGAAGTGTTTTTGAATTGTTTTATTCTGTTTGAGATTCAAGCACATTCCAGCATAGAGCTCAGAGTTCTCAACATTCTTCTTCACCAGTTCAATCTCTTTAAGCATCCTTTTTGCCTCATCATTTATGTGAAAATCAACATTTGACTCCATATCCTCACCAAAATCCATCTTTATCAGGTCCAAATTAATGTTGGCCTTGAGCAGTTTAAACACTATTTAGAAACAGCTAAAACACAGCAACGCTCTCTTGTGTTCTGAACTTAATACAAGCCTGCAATCTAGAATTTGAAGTACAAATCATTAGCAAGCTGAAGTTCTTCACAGCAAAAAGGATGCATTTCTCATTATATGCAAGTGTAGTACACGGAAGTACAGAACGGCTAGCAAGCGGAAAGTAGCTTATCTCCTATCAAAACATATTTCTCCAAATTTTTAGAGTATACTTGCTGCACATAAAATGACACGTGTTTGAAGCCACGATATTACAAGAAACAACTCTACTGACATCTATAAGTTGGTCAATTGTGATTTAAAAATTGTAACGAGAGGTAAGAGGAATATGAACATACCCTCCTTGTTTAATCCATTTAGAACCAATCACCAAGAACTTGCAACCACTCGAGTACAAATACAAGCTCTTCTGAACTCAATTCTTCCATGTAGGTGTGTTTCAGTAGCCTACTTCGACTACCAGTACAAATTCACAAAGAACAATACAAAATTGAGATCCTGAAAGTGCCAAATCACAGATCTAATTAAAAAAAATAAAGTGAATCATGTTTTTTTCTCTCTCCAGATTTCCCTCTTTCCTGTAAAACTGAGTGTGTATCTATTTCATCTGGATAACAAGCAGTTCAACTAGAGCAAATTAAAACAGTTTTTCTTCTGAACTTAAAATTATAGGACGAAAAAATAATATGGAAATGCTAAATCCTTCAGTCGAATTCAAATAAATATTATTACAATGCAATTTAACTGAATCCATAAAAAATATATATATATGAAACTTATTATTTTTCTCCAGATTTTCCTCTTTCATGTAAAGTACAACAGAGTCTGTACATGTTTCATCTGGATAACAAACAGTTCAACAAAGGAACTATTGAACGCAGAAAAATTGAAGGACGATGAAAACACACAAGGAAATATTGATCCTTCAGTGGAATTCAAGCACTCACTATCACGAAAGAAATTTAACGAAATCCTCAGAGAACACCTACTACAAAATAAAATGAAACGGACTCCGTATTTCTTGTGGATAACAAGCAGTCCAACTTGAGCAAAACAATTGGTCTTCTGGAACAGAAACACAGAAATTATAGGACGACGGGAATGGTAAATCCTTCAATCGAATTCTAACAATCAGTATTAAGAACAGAATATATACAGAACACACACAACAAGAAAAATAAGAGTAAAAAGAGAAGATACTGACAGCAACAAAGTCGGTGAAAATCTGGAAATGGTAGATCCTTCAATCGAGTTGAAACAATTACTATTACTAACAAAAAAAACACATTCGAAGATACTGAGAGCAACAAAGTCGATGAAACGTACTGTTGCCTCAGTAAACTATCGCCATTGAAGAGCTACCTTGACGATACGAATCCATGCTATGAGAAGGTCGAATTCAACTTCAACAATGGAAATCAATGGAAAAGATATTTTCTGTGCGATGAAACGATTTTGTTGAGTGAGAGAAGACAGTTAAGAGTGATGCTGTGCTCCAAATAAGTTTGCTGCGCGCCTTTGTCTATTTGTGGAGTAGCCTGTCACGTGGCAAGTATTAGGCCTACGAAAGAATAACTGACGCAAATGCATAATTTTTGACAAAAAAAAAAAAAAAGAACGTTTCACACACTAATATTAAACATGTGTGAACTAATAATTTGTACATTTAAAAACTATGTAAAAGGAGATAAGTTATATTAACTAGTACTATTTTAATAGACATATTAAAAGATCTTAACTTATTTGATGTGTCACATGACTTAATAATAATAGAGTGTTCATGATAATTTCACATAAATTTGATATGAGGACATTATGTAGTCATTATGTAATAAGAAGGTTAGTATTGGAAAATAAAAAAGGTGATAAATTTATCTTAATTTAGTAGTTCAAAAAAAAAAGTAAGTAAAATAAAACGGAGAGTGCACCTTCAAGAGATCGAGAATTTTACATGTAATTGATTTATATCAATTTTTTACAACTACTACCTTTTTGCGAGCATGGGAACCCACAATAGAATACACAATTTTATATAGGCTCCCCTCCCTGAAATCTTTTAACCCAAAAATACATTCAGAAATGTAACTGCATTGTTTATTTGAAAAAAATAATAATGTGGATATAATAGTATAAGGATGTTCCTTATATTTTTCAGATAGTTGAACATTGAAAAGTTTATCATTGAATGGACAGTGAAACTACTAAAAGAATTTCTGTAATTTTCAACACATGTAAATTGCAATCCATAAAAGAGAAGCAATACTGTAGAAAATACAGTCAAAACAGATAGGCTAACAAGGAAACTCAAGTATCTCCTAAACATTCAAAATCACAATTAAACAAAGTCTAGCAAGTAAATTCAAGTTTCTCCAACCTTTGACAACAGAATCATTTTCCCCTAAATGCAAATTGAATTTGAAACCTTAGTTCAACTTAGAAAGATTCAGCTTACCCCTATGAGTCAAAAACAAAGCTCTATGCATCACTCAGAGCCAACTTCCTAGCAGCTTCATTGGCTTCTTCATAGATATAGTGAACTGTTGCACAAGTTATACATTCCAGCAAGACGGAAATTTCCTTCAACTTGTCCATAGCCTTTTTGTTTGGCTCTGGGCGACCATTAACATATTGGACAAGTGTAAGATCATCTGACTCCACAATCAACTTCTCTGCATTTGGTTTTCCTTCCACGCATCTGGCCAACCCGAGCCTCAAGGCCTCTAGTCCAGCAATCACATTGTCTTCAACATCAAAGACTCCTCTATACCTAACTAAACACGTTCCGTTTTCATCTTGGAAGATGCCACCATATTGTCCTGGCTGATCAACCTTTCTACCAATACCATAGATGTTTAGCTTAGTCCATCCTGGAGGAGGAAGAACGTTGTTGCATCTTAAACGACGAAACCCGCGATAAATACCCCAAATTTCTGCAAATTCCTCACTGGTCATGTTGCCTTTCATATCTTCCAAAAATTCTTCTTCAAGATTCCTGCGACACAGTTAAAAGTTACATCATTAGGGATATATGAAGTACACCATACCCTCCCATGTCCTATAGTTCCTTCAACTCACCTCTGTCACACTATAGTTTCCTCAAAGCAAATAATTTCAAAGTACTTAGCATAATCCAACCAACAAAATCTAGATTCTCCAACTAGAATTTAAATCAATCACGTGTAAAGCACATCTTATCACAAGGAGAAGGAACTGGAACAAACATAGGCAGACATAATTTAAAGGGCTGCTGACTTCATTGTGCTACTTGCCAGCACCTTTGTTTACCAGAATCAATAAACCAACAATAGAGAACTGTATTCAATAATAATAATTTCTAGTCTCATATCTAAGTACCTTTGAATATCCAGCCAAAACCATCCCGGTTTGTCGATGTCAATGTTGGGATCCACATCAAAGAAATGCCAGGCAAATCCTGAGAACAAATTAGCATACATCGTATTGTCACTAAGTTTTATTTTAATTTCTGTTGTGAAGGGAAGAATTCTCTCTAAGCGTATCACTGCTTCTAGATTAGGACCACTTCGTGGCGTATCGGTCAGTGTATCGAGAAATGAGTTTGTCAGCAAACAAATCCGGTTTAGACATGATGAAGACCAGTTTGCTCCCAACAGGTTGCCAATATGATAACAATAAGGATCAGGCATATAGAACATTGTTGGTCTCTGAACTCTCCTCTTACAATTTTCATCAATGGTTAGAACCTCAAGATCTAGTTTTTTGAAAACTATGATATCAGCTAGAGACATGTTGGGATCGTATATTACTATACTGTCAATCCAATGAGAACAATCCCGTTTTAGTAGTAGAACAAAAGCAAGATGAAATTGTGAATGGAAACTGTATTCAATGCTTCCCAAACCATAAACTACCACCTGAACATGTGAATGGGAGCCTAAAAGGCGAAAGAAATGTTTTTGAATGGTTTCATTCTGTTTGAGATCCAAGTGCATTCCAGCATAGAACTCAGAGTTCTCAACATTCTTCATCACCAAATCAATCTCTTTAAGCATCCTTTCTACCTCATCTTGTATGTGAAAATCAACATTTGCCTCCATGTTCTCACCAAAATTCATCTTTACCAGGTTCAAATCAATTTTGGCCTGTAGCAGTTTAAACAATATTTGGAACAGCTAAAATGCAACAACACTCTCGTGTTCTGGACTTAGTACAAACCTGCAATTCAAGAATATAAAGTACAAACTCTTAGCAGGCTGAAGTACTTTACAGCGAAAAAGATGCATTTCTCATTATCTGCAACTGTAGAACTCAAAAGTACAGAACTGCTAGCAGGCTGAAAGTATCTAATCTCCTAGAAAAACATATTTCTCCAAACCTTTAGAGTATTAATTGTTGCACATCAAAAATGCGGATTTGTTTGAAGCCAAAGATGTATTTCACGAAACAACTCAGTTGACATTGCTTCTCTATTATAAGTTGGTTCGGTTGATATAAAGAGTGCTAAGCGGTATATGAGCATTCCTTCTTTCTTTAATTCATTCAGAACCAATTAATTCTTCCATCTAGGTGTGTTTCAGTCACCTACTTTGACTGCCAGGAAAAATACTTCTGAATTGATGCAGTAATAAAATTGATACTCTGAAGTTTCAAATCACAATCTAATCCAAAGAGAAGAACATGAACTTATTTTCTAAAATTTCCTTTTTCTGTCTAAACTAATAACAAGCAGTTGAACTACAGCAAAATAGTTGCTCTTCTGTACTTAAAATGAAGTGGCAACAAAGGAACTTCTAAACACAGAAAATTTTAGGGCAATGGAAACACATAACAAAACGCTAGATCCTTCAACCAGGTTGAACGATCACTATTTGGAACTCAATTAAATAGAACCCTCACAAAACACATACAACAATTTAGTTTTACAAACTGATGGGAAAAAATAAATAAGAAGTTGAACTACAGATAAACAGTTGCTCTTCTGGACTGAAAATGAAGTGGCAACAATGAACTTTTAACCACACACAGTTACATAATGGTAAAAAAATTAAGGAAATGCTAGATACAATCGAATTCAAACAGTCACTATTTCGAATGTCATCCACACAGAACACATACTACAAATTAGTTTTACAACCTATTAGGAAAAAATAAATATGAAAATCAAGAGTAAAAGGGAGATAATGACAGCAACACAGTCGGTCAAAATCTGAAAGTGTAGCCCAGTTAAAGAAGCTGGCGTCACCATTGAAAAGCTAGCTTTAAGCAATGACTTCCCCGGACTGTTTATATTATTTATAATATCCTCTTCCCGAGAAAATTATAAACAGAGTCTGTATATATTTCATCTGGATAACCAGCAGTTCAACTACAAGCAAATTAAAACAGTTTCTCTTCTAGATTTAAAATGAAATAGCAACAACTGAGCACAGAAAAATTAAAGGACGATGGAAACACATAAGGAAATGCTAGATCCTTCAGCAATAAGCAGAATTCAAACAATCACTATCAGAAACGAATTTCTCACAGAATACACTCTGTGGTTTAGTTTTACAAACTGATAATCAAAAACAAATAAGAAAAATATGAAAACAGAGTCTGTATAAAGCACAGTTCATCAACTACAGCAACAAAGGAACATTTGAACACAGAAATTAAAGGACGACGGAAATGGTAGATCCTTCATTAATCTAGCTCAAACAATCAGAAATAACAAACAGAATTAATCCTCAGAAAACACGTAACTACAACATTTTGAAATTACGAAAAAGAGGAGATACAAACAGCAACAAAGCCGGTGAAAAACTTGCCTCAGTAAGCGGTGCCTAGCGTCGCCGTCGCCATTGAAGAGAAGGCTTCAATGGAGAAAGTGTTGAAACGATTTTGGTTTATGGCATTTTGCTTGTGTCAGAGAGTACAGTTAGAAACATGCAGTGCTCCAAATACGTTTCTTGCGCGCCTTAGCCTATTTATAGAGTAGGCTGTCACGTGGCAAGAATTTACCAAAGAATTATAAAAATGTGAATAATTTAGGGGTAATATTTATGTATTAACCCTCACAATATTTATTAAATTATATTTATTAAAACAAATTAGTGATATTAACTTATGTGTGTTTCAAATATGTAAATAAAAAAATATAGTATTCTAAAAGTATTAATTTAGATAAATATTATGAAAAATAAGGGCGAAGTGATGGAAGTTATCGGAAAAAAAAATTATCTAAATTTTAGTCTATCACAGCATTTAAAGAATTATTCGAAGTTAGAGAAAGAAATCAAATTTGTTTAGATTAAGTATTTATTTAAGTTATGTCTAAACAAAAAATTAATCTAAATATTCCAACCCTAGCTAAATTAGGTTTTGCAACTATTATAAATTAAAAATGTATTTTCTATTACGAGAAATTATAGATAATTATTCGACTTTTAAATAGAATATTTTCCTTTCACATAATTATGATTAGGATAGGATTAGATAATCCTTAATCCCATAAATATTGGATCTAGAGAGTCCTCAATTATATAAACTCTTACTCACTCTTAATTACTCAATTCATTCATTATATTTTTTTCAATTCCAACAACAACTTCTTCTTCTTCTTCTTCTTTCATAATATTTTTCTATGGTCTTTTTAGTTCATAAAATTTATTTATTTATTGAAAATGAAAACAATAAAGAGGAACATGAAGTTCTCCATAATGCATCAATGTTTTTATTGAGAATAATAATGGCACTTGTTAGTGGAATATTCTCATATTTCTTTATTAATTTCTTGATTATAATTTTTGTTATTTTGTATTCTGGGGAATCTATTGGATTCTTGGATATTATTAATCTTATTTTGGGTATAGTATTGGCCATTATTTTTATATCCTTAACTTTTTTGTTTTTATTATTAAGTTTTATTGAATTGAAAAATATGATTGGAACACTTAAGTTTAGGGGGACAAAGGATCAAGAAGTTCGTTGTACAACAATATTATGAATTTCTTCAAGAGTGTCAACCGGAATGGATCGTGCAAGTGCATAAATTCGATTTAATTACGGCTTTAACGTGAAAAAAAAAATACTTGCTGAAGAACCAGTTGCAAAGCAGATGATCATATATATTTTTTCGATTAGTATTATTATTTTTTTAAAAAAATTTTTAATGGTGTACAAAATTTTTTGTTAGTATATTAGTGATGTTTAATAATTCCTTTGAATTTAAAGGTATTTAATTTGCTTTATCTCATCTTTAGATTTTCATGGATCGTGTTTACTAGACTTTGTGGATATTAAGATCCTACTGTTAATTTATATCTCAATCTTCATAATTTATTATTCAAAAAGAACTTATTTCCTTTTCCTTTCCAAGATAAGAATGGGATTACCGCTCTTCATAAATTTCACTCTTAAGATCATTTCTCACTTCGCACACCCTTAAACTCTATCTAATATAAATATTATAGATGATTCTACGGCTCAAATCCGTATTTACCTATATGTCAAGATGATTCATTTCTAATATCAAACTGGAGCTTAGAAATTGTTGTGAGGAGATAGTCTTTACTCTTTATACGGATAGTCTTTTAGTTTTGTTCTTAATTGAACTTATTTTGTTAGGCACAAGCTCTTTAAGGACACAAAATATAACGAAATATTATGATCCAAAAATATATCTAGATGATGGTGCAAAAATATCTCGCAGAGAAGTTACTCGCCACGAGAGGGGCAAAAGTTAAAGACCATCACAAAGTACACACTCGTTCCAGATCAAAATTCAGTAAAAATGGTCCATATCGTATTTTCGAAGCAGCCACTACAACTGTATTTTCTCCTTAGAGAGATGCAAAAAAAGGAAAAGAATAAGTTACAAGGATATACTACACTAGGGAAATTTCTCTGACTAAGAAGAATAAATGTATAAATATCTACAACCAATTCTAAGCCAGACTTTGAAGATCATCAGGTTGCCACATCCGAATGCCTGAATTCTGCAATGCCGCAAGAATAAAAATGATTCCACCGGTGGGCAACAATAATCAAAGAAGCAGCAACTATCTAGCATAAATAGTCTTGGGCCTCTTGGCACAACTCAGCAAGGCAGAATAGATTGCCAGAGTCAGCGATTGACGAGACCCTGCAGTGCCAGTTCATCAAAACAATGGAATCGTCCACCTGTAACCATGAATCAAATCAGCAACCAACTACCTGGAAGCTATGAATACTAGCTCAAAATAAAGTATATAGATTTCTCTGATGCTAATAGGAATTTGGAGGTCATAGGTTCACGAGGTAGTGCTACATGAACCTGATTGCTCTAAATGTCAATTAAAGGAGGTTAACATCATTTGGGAGTTCTCTTTCCCCCTTCTCCTAGCTCAAGTCAAAAGCACCACAAAATCATGCAAAATCCACACAAGCAGATAGTAAGTACTGATGTAGGAAATCAACCTCTGGTCAAGAAATAAAGGTGCTGAACAGTGACAAGCCAAGATAATTCAATGAGGGAACCATGACTTTCTTGGAGAAATCTTAAATTCAAATGAGATAACTCGCAGTTCGTTTGTTCCTCATAAACCTTCACACCAGTATGATTCATATGCACTACTCGTTTCTAAATAGGGAAACACACAATTTCAGTGATGTATAGAATGGTACTTTTTTCTTGGGGGGGGGGG
>NC_028647.1:222342-274197 GCF_001406875.1 Solanum pennellii
GGGGAGACGAAATTCTAAGATAATCTTTTTCTATAAAGTAATGATACCAAATTTTAAAGAGGAAGATATAAAAGTACCTATATATACACACAAACAGACAGGACTACATGAGGATTAACCAAAGCCTGTATCTTCTATAAATTGAATAGGCTTCTCAGAACACCAGATGACTAACCCTGAATTAAATTATAACAGAGCACCAAAATAACTTACCTGTCAATAGTTTGTAAGAGCAAACTCAATTGATTTTTAAGTTACAAATATTTCAAACTTATGAAGAAATACATCATTCTAACTGGATGCCAATTTGTCTTCATATCGATGCATACAATCAAGTGAAAGTGGACTACCCAGTGCACCAACCCATGTATGTGGGGGTGGGGTACTAAGACCCTATAGTGCACTTGCATTACTTAACAACCTTTGTAGATTCAATCTGGTGTATTTTCAATCATTGGAGACCTGCTTATATATGTGGTTTTCTGTTCCATGTCTGCTATTTTTTTAACTACTAGTTGATCTCCTAAACAAGTGAACCCTCATTTTGTTCAAGTATAGCTCAAACTAGTAGGGAAAATCTATATCATCTTATATCTGCTCAGCAGGTCGATTTCATCTCAATACTCAAACAATTTTTCCAACTAAAACAAATAAAAGACACTATTTTTTTATAAAACAAATTTCAGTTCTAGGAAACTAGAGATTTTCCAACTCTCAAAAGCAATTAGCATTTGATTATATGGATTCTCCTTTTTCTTATTTAGTTATCAGTAATCACCTATATGGAGTCTCTACTTTAATGATGTGCATCACCTAAATCTTACATGGATTATGAGAAATTACAAGCTTCTTTAGACGACTTCTCTCCATATGAGTTCAAGTCTATTTCGTCTCATTTTAAGTCTTCAATCAGCACAGCATTGTACCCACTGTTGTTACAAATGCTGAAGCGCTCACTTAAAGCGAGAAGTGAAGTGAAGCAACAGGCTGTCGCTCTAATGCCCTGAAGCGACCCAATGGTGAAGAAGCGTGAGCTTCTTTCCAAAGAGAGAGAGAAGCGTGCTTTTTATTAGAGCGAGAAAAGGCTCGGCTTTTAAGAAATAAGCGCTAACTAGGTTTTCATATACTTTCTGTAAATATACTTACGGAAATTTTACCAAATATTTACCTTTGTCGACTACTGCTGGACTCAAATGTAAAAATACTTACGTCAGTTTTTCTCTTTTTGTTTCTCTGCTCCACAAGGTAAATAGTTTTTTTTTTACGTTTCAGTTTGCTGTTTGTAATGCTACTTAAGTAGCATTACTCTCTTTTTATTTCTACTGATTTAAGATTCCTCTGTTTGTAATGCTACTGGGTATGATCTGCTTTACTTTTTCTTTTTTGTTTTGCTGCTCTGTTCTGCTCTATTTTTTTTCCTTTGTTTTTTCGCTTCCTGTGACTCAGACACTCTGCTGTTTTTGCTTGTAGTAAGTTGTATTTTCTTATTCAATATCTATTTCTAGTATCTATTATTTACTTTTCAATCTAAGAATTGAAAGATTTGCTAAATATGATACCTTTCTTGAGTTCTTGATTATTTATCTATAAGTATTTAATATTTTCTAGTTTTATACTCCCTCCATCCCTTTTATGTGGCGCCATTTCCTTTTTGGTCAGTCCCAAAAAGAATGTCACTTTTTCTTATGGTAAATATTTAAATGTACAATTCCTCTTTTACCTTGTTGGTCCCTCTTAATTTTAAAGATAGTACTCCAATACATTTATGAGGAGAGAGAAAAGTGAGTCTACCTTTGGACTTTTTTGAAGGGCACTTCGGTAGACATTTCAAAGTCTTCATTTATTTCTTAAACTCCGTGACGGGTCAGTTGCCACATAAAATGGGACGGAGGGAGTACTAGATAGCACTTTATTTGAAAAAAGTATGCGCTTCGCTTCACGCTTTGGTGAAGCAAGCCCTCGTTGCTTTTTTCCGCTTCTCGCTTTCCAAAACCCTGATTGTACCAAGGGATGTATTTGGGGTCTTACATAAGACATGAAAAAACTATCTCAATCAAAATACTCTCATTGTAACCTCTATATGCGCTACTTACACCCTGTGCAGAATATGGAGGTAATAATATAAGAATGGTAATGGGATCATAAATATCCATCTTCCTTTGGTCTGAAATGTATAGGTCATGTCTGCGAGTTCCAAAAAGCCTAAAAATTTTCTAAAAGAAGATGATTTCCTAGATTATCTATGCATATTTAATATTTTCTAGTTTTATACTAAATAGCACTTCATTTGAAAAAAGCATGTGACTCACTTCAGTGAAGCAAGCCCTCGTCGTTTTTTTCTGCTTCTCGCTTTCCAAAACATTGTTTGTACCAAGGGATGTATTTGGAGTCTTACATAAGCCATGACCAAACCATCTCAAGCAACATACTCTCATTGCAACTTCTATATGCGCTACTTACACCCTGTGCAGAACATGGAGGTAATAATATAAAGAATGGTAATGGGATTATAAATATCCATCTCCCTTTGGTCTGAAATTATAAGCCATGGCTGCGAGTTCCAAAAAGCTACAGAATTTTCTAAAAGAAGAAGATTCACAGAGCACGAACGCTAATTACATAATAGCAGCAAAAAACAAAACCCATAATGCATGAACAAACAAAAGAAGTAAAGTTACTTCAACTTGGAATTACTCGTATGGTTACATTTCTGTACCTTCATGCCTTGGAACTAGTCCGAACAAAGTTAAGGCGAGTGAGATAATTGCTTTCAGCGAAATCATGTAATGTGCGTGGTGCTCGTGCTCCATCATGACCCAGTTTACCATATTCTTCCTTCAACAACCTCCTACCTTCATCAGCCTCCTGCAATAGTTATACCAAAACTGTAAATTCGAGTTGGAAAGTATTTGGGAAAATTTCACTTAATAATCACCCTAAATGTTGATCAAAGTAAGAAAATGGAACTTCCAATAAATGAACTAAGAAATCAGGATGATATCCTTTTCGGCAGAGATGAAATTAATGCAGATCTCCGGTCAGAGGATTAATCCTAATAACTGTAACATTCATTAGAGACAGAAATACCTGTAAGAACTTCATCATTTGCTCCTCAATTGTGCCACTCATCGCCAGTGTTTCCACGAGAATAGGACGTGTAGCACCCATCCGATGAGCACGACTGATCACCTGTTCCTCCATACTGATAAGTATCACGAGAAGTCAAACAATAATGTGTTAGAAAGCTGCGCAGACACTCCGCAGAAGTAGCTTTTTGATTCTCAGAGAACAGTAGTCAAATGAAGTCTAGGAGAAAGTATTGGGCATTTTTCACCGCTTGGAATTTTTTTCCCCAAAATGTCAGCTGGTCAGCTTTCCAGTTTATTATCCGGAAGGTTGTCTTTGGACAAGTTAAACTTATGCAACTACATAACCATGGGCTTTTTCCCAAGGCATTACAAGGAAACAAACACAAAGCCTACATTCATAAGGTATGCATAATCACACAGTAAACTAAACATATCTATTACCTTTTGTCCCAAATTGGCTCCATTAAATAAACATGTGTCACAAAGCTCAGATCAAGACCTAAAGCTGCACTTCCGTCCATTAAAAGAGCCATGCAGTCAACATCATGCTGAAATGTTAACAGTGCTTTCACCTGAATCATGCAAGTATAACTTAATAATTCCGAAAATACCACAGCGACCATCCAACAAAGTTTGTTAGAAAGATAATCATAAAAATCAGAATGGTTAAACAGTCATACCTTGCTAATGGAAGGCATTGGACTATACAAACTGGCAAAACTGATACCAGCAATTGCTAACTGCCAGGAGAACATGGAGTGATCAAACCATCAAATGATAATTAAAATATTGAACAGAAATGCTCACAATGAAGTACCATTACCTGCTGTTCAATTACATGTATGTGCTCCAGAAACTGAGAAAATATGATAACTTTCTGTGGATTTATATTGCAGAAATCATTTGCTGGCCCAACCAAATACTGCTGCGATGAAAACATGCTGAAATTGTTTATCCTAGTATGGACATGAGATACACTAGTCTCAACAATTTTGTCCTCGTTAGAGATAATAATCATCCTATTAGCTTCCTTTATTTCCTTTAAGCTACCAACAAGATAAGCAACTTTACTGCTAGATGTTGATTGCCAATCGGGATTCCAGTCATCCTTCAGAAGAATAATCAAATATTAGTAAGTAGTTTGTTACGGGATAAAAAAAATGAACTATAAACTAGGTCTTGCCCAATATGTATGTCCTTGAGGATTAGACCTACCTGTTTATAAGATGGTTGCAACTCAATCAGATCCTTTGGAACGGGCCACTTTGGATTAGGATTTTCAGGACGGGCCAGTGTTTCAGGACTTTGCATCTCATACAAGTTACCACAGCCAGAAATTGTACACTTCTCGCTATCTAAAGAAACACAGTCAAGGCATAATAGATGTTTACAAGGTGTAATCACTGGTAGACGGCACCATGCTTTACACCTACATAAATTATTTTAGAAAACAAAATCAAAATCATGATGCATTTGGTCTAAACGAAAACATTGCCCACATATGATCTCAGAGGCTATGACTAACCTCATGCAGTTTCCACCAAATAAAATGTGATATTTTATCAGACCATACTCCTCTGAAGTGGGATCCAGACCATCCTCAACTAAGATATCCATAGTTTCTTGAATATCATCACCTGCCTCTGTTACTCTGATATGTCCTGCTACACAGCACGAAAGTCTTACATTTCTGATGGTTGTACTTCGGAATTTCCATTGTTTAGGGTTCAGTAAACTCTCAACATGAGAAGGATCATTCCAGTCTGCCATTAGTATGTTTCTCCGCACGTGTTCTACCAATTCATTATAAGTTCTTGCATGTTCTTCAGTAAAATTTAAGAGTGTTACTTTCTTGATGCAAGGAGGAATATTCTGCAAATCTTTTTTCCTGGCACTGATCATGCACCTGTGAAGTAACTGTAGCAAACGTGACCGACCCTCTTCCATCTCTGCTTCGAATGGCTTGAGAATACCAGCTTCCCAGGCTTTCTGATTCTGTCCATAAGTTTCATCATGGAGAAACTTAAGCAAGGGTTGCAGATGAGAAAGCTGGCTACTGGGGGTGTTTGGAGTTGGTGTTCCAGTTAATAACCAGCGATTGGTAGCACGCAAAGAAACAGCCATTTGCAGTTTGTTGGTCAAAGTTAAACTTGAACCAAGGGTATGACCTTCATCTAACATAATTCTCAGCCAATGAACTTGCATCAGGACACTTCTCTTTTTTGGGCCCCACTCAGCACTTAGGCGACTGAATGTAGTTATAACCACGTCATAATCCCAAGCAAGACTATGTGCAGAGGGCCGTTTCTGATCAGTCCAGACAAAAACCCTCAACTGCCCTTGTCTTACATGCCTCTCAATCTGACCTCTCCAATGATCAACTAGATTTGAAGGGACGACAACTAAAGTAGCCCGAGACAAATACAATCTAAATGAATCCAGAGGTTTACACAGAGCTACTCTTAGGGCATCCAAATCAAAGACCAGGTTCATAAGACCTCTAGGATAGTACCACATAGTTGTACCCTTTGCAACCCTCTTGACAAGACCAAAGGCTTGAAATATTTTATGATGGCCATGGGGAACTCCTATGGAAGTCTGTACAATAGGTTGCACCAACCCAGTTGTTTCCATCTCTAACAGCTTCTGTGGTGACAGCTTAGCTAACCAAATTATAGCCTTCTTTGCTTCTGAATCCATAATTGAATATTCATCCTTCAGCACACCGGTAAAAAATGATATATTTTCTTCCAGTCCCCCAGGAGTTTCTTTACTACGAAATCCTAGAAGGCAAGTGATATGTTGCTTATGATCCCAAGAGACTTCTGCAACACTACAACTCTGATATAATGGATCAGTATTCATACTGCAGAACCATGCGGAAGTAGTATCTGCTGCACCGGCATCTGCAAGCCTCCGCCATTTGTGACAAGCATCACACTGGATCCAAGTTTCCTTGAGCTCATAGTTCTCTGCAGAAGGCTCATGAAACCTCTTACTACTACGAGATAATTTATGTGAATAACCAGATTTCTCACATGCTGAGCTTTTTCGCTGGTTGTTGGAAGCAAGCTTTCTTTTTTTTGAGTTTTTCCTAGAATTTCTCTCTTCAGGAAAAGAAGATGTTCCTTCATATTCATACATAAGATCTCTTTTTATCTGGCTATAGCTACTAGTACACCTCGCAGTAGACCTTCTTGGAGTAGACTGTGTGACTGTAGATGAACTGATTTCTGAAATTGCTACATGATCAGCTGAATTAACAACCATGGATCCAAGTGATGTGGAGAAGCTGTTCAAGCTTTTCTCCGGGGTTAATTTCTCTAAAGATAATTGTCCTCTTCGGCCATTGTGTCCAGTAGCTCTATTAGATGATAAAACACCAGAATTGATTGTATCTTCACTACTAAGCTCATAATAACCACACCTCCGATGAGCATTATGCATACACCAGATGACTAGTGCACCATCTGGTGGCTCTGCCAGTGTTCCCTGAGTCTTCAAAATGAGAGAAAGAGCAGTAATAGTTTTACCTAAGCCAGGCTCATCACAGAACATTCCCCCATGGAAATCCTTGATAGTAGGAGCATGCCCTGTGGTTATTTGACCAGAAACAGCATTTATATAAAAAGCAAATCCATCTTCAGTGACAAAATCCATGTACAGTGGGTGCTTAAGTAATTCAACACTACGCTCACGCTGTAACATCCAGTCAACTGCAGCCTGCTGATGAGCAAACAATTTCAGCTTCAAACATGGCATGATTGATGCAGCAAGAAATTTTAAATGTCGACATGTTGCAGAAACCCTGAGTAGATCAGCAGGACAAAGTGAAGAAAGAATACTGATCAAAATGTCATCTGTTATCACCCAGATACCCGATCTACTAGTATCAAGGGGATTCACTCTTAAAGAATCAGGATTTCCCCTCTTCTCTACACTAGGTAAGCTCTTAAAAATTTCATGGAGCTCAAAGAGCTTTTTCTTGGAAGGGTCAGATGCACTGCAGTGCAGTTTGCATCCTAGAACATGACAGTCGGACAGATTCCAAATACTAAAATCCTTTTCAACACCAAGTTTAGCAGACTGAAGCATAGAACTCCAAGCATCCCAGTCACAACTGCAAAGAAAAATTAGGGACATTTCATTAGAATCAGCTGCACAGCTGCATTAAATATTTAGGACATAAATCAGCATTAGCTGCATAGACAATTAAATGCAACACAATTTTCTAAAGCTCCAACTCAACTAGAAATTCTACGAACCACTGTTAATACTTTATAGATTCAAGAACTGCTCATCAGGTCACTTGGTGTGATGGTGTTATTATATTAGATAATTAATATTTATTTCAACTGCTAATTCGACAACCTAAACTCCATAGAAGAATATCTGATTCCATCTTCATTGGAATTGCACTTTCTAAAAAATTTATTGCATATTCATGTCACAATGACTTCAACTAAATCAAAGCAGAGATGCAAAGGAAAGTTTTGTCTCTTTGTTTTGTCAGAATAATTATCACCCGAAAAGAAAAGGGGAAGAAAAACTTTTAGCACTTAATATACTATTAATCTACAACCCCGATTCTAATACAATGTTGCTCCTATTGAGTCATTGGCATCCCTAAATTAATCATCCATCATTGTTCACTAATTACTAAAATGATCTTATCAGTAGCTTGACTAGCAAGAGAGCTGGACAGGTCCTTCCACTATACTAAACATACATAGAATATAACTTTAGTGTCCTGCCTAACTTGATGCACCACGACTATTTCCATTCTATACTTGATTTCTCCCACCATTGCCACCACTACAGGTTGGTTGTACTAATTGATTTCACAAATGTATGCTGGTTAAGATAAAAACATAGAATAATCACAATCTAAGTAGGTAATATTCATAAAATCTCAATATACAAATATGAAATGGATTTAGTGTTTTCAGAGCTTGCACAGTTGCACAGCACCTGGACTACTAAGCTGAGCAGTCCCAGTGTCAGGTAAGCACACAGAATGCTCGAGCAATTATTGATAAAAAGTAATTAACAGACTTTCATGGATTACAGGGGTTAACTGCATTCTTATTGATTTTAACTTTTTCTAAGATCCCAATCAAATTCATTTTTTTCAGTTCATATTTTCGAACTTTTAACAATTTATACTTGATATGACTACCTGATATGCCGGAAAAGTGCTGCAGCAACAGGGCCAGACTTGGGGAACTGCCAACCGGACCACAAAGCTAAAGGCAAGTACACATCCACAAGAACAACAGCCCTAACTTCTTCATCATCGCCACGCTCCACAACCTCAAGAACCCTAGCAACAATCTTCAAGCATTTTTGCATTACAAGTTTGTGCAACTGATGCACCACGCTTATACTACCATTCACCATTCCAATTCTGCTCCGCTTCTTCATCGGAACAACATCATTCCGGTCCTCTTCCGTATGAGAACCAATGGGACACAATTCAACGTCGTTATCCGTTACAAAGTGGATATTAGAACCGTCTCCGGCGATGTAGCACTGTGAATTTAAAGGGAGGGTGCTATGGAGCTCGGAGGAGTGCGGCGGAGACGAAATTTCAACGGCTGTAAGAAAGAAACCACATAGCTTGTGGTCTGGGATTGAATAATCACCCTCCATCGCTGAATTTGAAGCTTCGGAGCTAAGAATTCATGGAGAAGTTAGGGTTTCGAAACTGTCAGCGAGATGGGGAGCCGTGAGTCCCAATTTTCTATAGTAAACAGAAAGAAAAAGAAAAAGAAAACCCGAAACCAACTCAAAACAATATTAATTCACAGTTCTTTTAATATTTGAATTTAGGAATACTTTTAATAAAGTATTGAAAGTATTTTTTAAAAAATAGCGTTAATTAATTTAAAAAATATTTAATTTCTATAAATATAATTAAAAACATATATACAATTAAGTGATTTTATTATTCTACTAATGATATTGATCTTTTTAGAAAATATTTTAATTTTATTATGTTGATATTTTATATGTAGAAATATATTATACGAATATGTATAAATCAAAATTGAACAAATTATACCATTATCAAATTATGATACAGTAAATATCAAATCAAACTTTAAAATAAATTTAATTCTTAATCTTATATAATAAGTTTAATAGTCAAAACTTTAAACAATCAAATCAAATTTAAATACATCTTATTCTTAGCCCACTAGATGTGGGCTTCAAAGTAAGGTTTTGAATTGGGCTTGTATCCATAGCACTCCTAAAAGAATCAGCGTAACACATCTCCGAGTTTATTCTCTATTTTACTTTTTAAACTATTCTATCCTCTAAATATATTGTTTCCTAATTTTATATAAATAACACCAATTCAATGCTCTATTTGCACTCTAAAAAATTCTTTTTTCACTTTCCTCAATTTTATATTATCATTTCTATTTAAGTTTTATTTTCGTATTTCATAATACAAATCCTTTCTTTCTTTTTTTCAAATAATCACCATATATAATTTTTATGTAAAAGAAACTTTCACATATAGTTTGAGGGTGGATCAAAATTGTACGAACATTTATAAGAGGAACTTTCACGTATAGTCACTCAAAAATAGCCTAATTACACTTTTAGTTATAGTTTGCTAATTACAATTTGTAGCTACATGTTATATGGTGAAAAGTGCGAGCGAGAGTGGAAGAGGAAGGAGAGAGGCGAGCAAGAGAGGACAGAGAGTGTGAGAGAGGTGAATTGTGTGTGTATATGGGTTAGATAATTGTATATTTTGACAATAGAGAGATCGAGAGAGGGGGGAGAGAGACGAGCATATAGGAAAATAACTTGTATAAATCCCATCTTGTTTGTTTAATTCATAGGCACATTTGTATAATTTATAATTTGTTTTGTATAATTGAGTAATATAAAGTCGGAAATTATAGAAATAAAATAAAACTCGAAATAACGAATTGATACAAAACACAATATATGACTTTAGACAATTATACAAATTACATTATATAAATTATATTATACAAAATTCAAAAACCATACGTTTATACGAACTTCAAAAAGTTATACAAAAAAAGATTGAATGTATATGATGACAAAACTAAAAAAACAAAGGAAATCATTGTTATATACAAAATATAAACAATCGTATATAAATACAAAACAAACAAGGAATTGTTAGTTGTGAATTATACAAATATGTTGAATTATACAAGTACAAACGTGACTAATATAGAAACTCGAAGTCAACTCACGTAACTAATGTATAATGTTAGTCGCGAATGTTAATTATAGCAACTATAGCTACGATGAGTATTAAGTAGTATAAGTTTGCCTAACCCCATAATTTTCCATATTGAGGAACTTTCGCCTATACACTCTCAAAAACAGCCTAATTGCACTTCATATCTATAGTGTGCTAGTTACAATTCATAGTTATATGTTATATGGAGGAGTGTGACAAGCGAGAATGAGAGAGGGATGAGAGAGGGCAGAGAGTGATATATCAGTAAGATAATTGTATATTATACATATATATTTGTATATTCTGGCAATAGAGATANTTTTATGCTTATTTGTAATTTTATAAATTATATTCTTAGTATAATTTTTCGGCAATGTATAACTTAGATTACTATTAATAGTTAGTGTTCATGACTATATAGTTAGCCAACACTATTATAAATCATTATCCACAATTATTATTACTTGTCCTCCTCATGACCCAATCATCACATGTTTTAATTATTTTTATTGTACAATATTAGATTAATTTAATATTTGTATTAATGACTTTTTAATAATTAAATTTTAAATAAAGAAAAATTTAAAAATCTTAATTAGTTAAATTTCATACTTATTATTATTATTATTATTATTATTATCATCATCATTATACTTAGGTTTAGATATCCAATTATTTTTGGGACAACTTATATTGGAAAAAAATATAAAATTTAAAAATAACTTAAAAGAGAACAAAAGAGAGAATTAACTACGAAAAAAAGATTCAAAAAAATGACACATACACAATTCCTATTTCTTTTAATTTTATTTGGCCTAAACACAAAATATTAAAAAATATTTTTCACATTTTAAATAAATATCACATTTAACATAATAAATTCCTAAAAATAAAAAGTCACATTAATTAAGAGGTAATATGACTTTGAACTTTTGTAACATAATAAGAGTAATATTTGTACATTATTACACTAATAAAGTACATTAATTATAGAAAATGAAAAACAAACAAATTAGAGTTATTGAGACAAATATTTTATTATAAGTAAATAGATAGGTAGGAAAGCAACTAAATTTTTTTAAAATTATAAATTAATCATAATTTTGAAATAACTTTAGAACTCCGGAAAAATAACAAACATGAAAATATAAAGACTTATTAATAAACAACTTGAAATATTCTAAGAAAAACAACAAAAATGAAAAATTTAAGAATTGTAATTTACATATTAATAAATAATTTATTTTTGATAAAACCATGTGTATTTTAAAAATAATAAATTAACTTTACATTTTTATGATTTGTCATTTTTGTTAATAAAAATTGTTTCACCGGATTATGAAAGTATATGTTCACATATTTTTTTAAGTAGCATATCGATTTCTACTTCTATGTTTTAAAATATTATAAGTCACAAACACAATAAACTAATATCATCAATAAAAAAAGTGAGAGATGAATTTACCTAAACAAATAATTATTTTGAAGAGTGTATCATTATATATAGTTAAATTATATAAGTCATATAGAGGTCTAAGGAGAATAAATTAGATGTTTTTTTAAAAAAAACTCAGATTTCTATCTTCATGAACACAAACAAATAATATTAATATATGATTCAACAAAGAAAGAGTTGTAATTATATTAGACATATCAAATTATTTTTCCTTGTAAACTCAAATTATGCAAGAATGTCTAACCATTTTCATTATAGATATATCTTCTATAATCGGCAAATCTGATTAAATAAGTTAAAAAATTATCTACCAAAATAAAAAAAGATAAAGAATAAGGAGAAAATTACATTTAAACACGTATAATCATTTTTAACAAAACATAAATAATTCAAAAAGAAATAATATAATAGATACATTACTTCTTAAGGACCTAAAAAATAAAGAATAATCACTATATAGCTCAAAATCCATTAATCTCCATCTCTTAATGTTTTCATTTCATCCTATATATAAGAGTCAAAAAAAACAATAACAAATAAATTATTAGTCCTAAAATGAATCTCAAAGTTAACAAATTAAATATTACATCTCATAAAGGATAAGAAAAAATTACATTTAATCATAAATTCTGCTACATAATCATTTTGGACAAATATTCAATATATATAACTCAAAATCCATTAATCTTCATTGCTTGATGTTATCATTTCATCCTATATACAAGAGTCAAGAAAAATAATAACAAATACATTATTAGTCATAAAATAAATCTCAAAGATAACAAAACAAAATAATTTATCTAGAAGAAATAAAAATATGATGACATATTAGCCTTACTTGCTAATTAAAAGTAATATATGAAATAATATTTAAAAAAACAATGCACCTCAAAGCTTACAAATATTGTAACATTCCTTCCACTAATTCTCTACCCAAAGATGACTACAAATAACACACAATTTTAGTGTAATTTTATAGTGTTAATGTAACCTTTCACATTAAATAATTAGAAGTTATGAATATGAAAGGTTTAAGAGGTTATGAATATGAGAGGTTTGAGGGTTATGAATATTATTAATACTAATTTAAGAATAGAATTTATATAATTAAAAAGGTATAAATTTATAAAAAAAAAATAATTAAAAAAATAAAGAAAAAATATCAAGTAAAAGAAGAAAAATAAGAAAAAATGAATGGAGAAATCTGGGGTAATTTCTGATTTCCCAAGTGATCAGTTTGCACCAAAGGTGATACGACAATTTCCCCAGAAAAAACCTGTGGCAGATCAAGCTGGGAAACTCAAGCCTAGTCTGTCTGAAGACGTTTTGGCCGGTGTAAGTTCCATTTCCCCCATTCCCTGCTCTGGTGAAAGAGGTAAATAAAAGACTTGCTTATGTTCTGATGGAAACTGCTCATCATTTTGTACAGGTATTTGGTGGTCAATGACAAGGGCGTACCAGTGCAAACATTTCAGAAATTGTGCTTCCCAAGTGATGAGTTGAGGAAATTAGGTCTCTTGGATTGTCTTGGCATCTAAGATCATTCAATTGCCATCAAAGTTGGAGTCCATTTTTTCCTGTGGTATGTAAGCAAAATGTTGTCCATTGTTTCCGCAATTCTAACTGATATATTTGCAAGTACCGTTCAGGTTCGAGCTGTTGAAACAGTCGCAACGTATGATTCAAGCACAGGAGATGAGGGGTTATGTATTGATTGATGTACTTTTTTTTATCTTCTTTTAATGGTAATTTAAACAACTTCTCTTGATAGATGAATCTTGATTTCTTTAATTTCTTATATATTGCTTGCTTCATTTTTTTTGGATCCAGTAGACGTATTTCTATTGAGATTGATGTGCATAATTAGAAGTTGTTAAAGATTATAAGATTCAGTCGATCTTTTTTCGTTTGAGCTAACTTTTTGTATGTGAGTTGGATCCAAAATTCAATTTCGTTTGGTATCGGAATCAATCTCACCTCTATCATTTTCATCCTTATAATAATATTTTACCTAAATTTTATATAAATGTCTTTTAAAGTAATATTTTCTGCTTGCTAATCGATTTTTTTTTGACAATTTCTCCAATGTTTGTCAAAGTTATTTGGTAATCATCCTAATAATTATGTTTGATCGTAAAGGAATGTAATATAATATTAATATTTTAATCACAAGTAAGAGATAATTAATTGTTAACAAGTTTATACTAAAAGTTAAGCAAATCTTTATTTCAAATTCACATGGAAAACTTCATACAAAAAAGTCAAATTCAATATCTGAAAAAAATCTTAATAATCTCACCAGATGACCAGATCTTTGCTAAATAAATAATAATTATGGAACCTAATATTTACATTGATAAATGTACCATATAATTTCACTAATTATTAGGCCATTTATATATCAACAAATTAAATCACTAAAGAAAATTAAGAGAAAAAAAACAAATTAATTAAGTGGAGATTAAGATTAACCTCATGTAGAAGTGTCTGTCGGGTTTTAAAGGTGTGAATGGAAAATGAAGATTTGCGATTTTTATGAAGAGTTATGACTTTTATGAAAGGTTGCGACTTTTGTGAAAAGTTGTGACTCTTATGAAAAGTTGCGATTTTTATGATAAACTATGATTTTTATGGGAAGTTGTGACTTTTGTGAAAGTTGACGACCTTTTCTGAAAGATTGTGACTTTTTCAAAAGTTTGTAACATTTTCGATAAGGCACAATATATATATATATGTGTGTGTGTGTGTGTGTGTGTGAAATAGAGATTATTTTTGGAACATGTGTTTGAGTTAGTAATTGAAGACTTAGATTTTCATCTTCAAATTAATATTATAGTTTTCATTAATACATATATGTATATACAAATTATACGACATACATACAAATATTATTCGTCTCTCCCACTCTCTGTCCTTTCTCGCTCACCTCTCTCTTCTCTCTCTCTCTCAATCTCGCTCGCCTCTCTCTCTCTCCCCCTCCCCCCAAACATGTAATTACGACTCGTAATCAACAAACTATAACTATGAAACCTAATTAAGTTTATTTTAGTGGCTATTTGTGAAATTTTCCCCAATTTAATGAGAACTTGACAAAGGTGAAAACTCATTGGGATCCAATAAGTATAATGGGCTTTTCTATACCCAAAAAAGGGTCAATTTTGCATAATAGAGCCCAATATCAAAGCCCATAAACATTTAATAATCAACGAAATATAATTAAAATTAAATAAAAAAATATCGAAAAACCCTAAACCCCTTCTCCAAGTTCCCCGTAAAATCCCCCTTTTAGTTTCTTCTCTCTTCATTTTCTACCAAAAACCCTAAACTTCTCTGCTTCGTTTTGATCAGGTAAATTCATCTTCAACTTCAAAGTCTATTTGGGTTTGAGTTTTTAGCCGATTTTGGGTAATGACGCTTTTGTGATTTTTTTGGTAATTTTTCCGATTTATTGGGGTTGAACATAGATTATTGAGTATTGGAGTGAATTATATGGAATAGTTCAGCTGATTTCAAGTTTAGTTTGGTATATTGATGTAGTTGATTGATTGATTTTGCTGTTTGAAGCTTTTTTTTGGGTGTTACTTATTGAGTTGAAACATGGTGAAATTTAATTGAGAAAGAACCCCATTTGAGTTGTATGTTTGACCTAATTTGTTGTTCTTTAAGTTTAACGGGTTATTGTGATTTCTGGTTTGAAGTGTGATTATATGTTGCGAAATTTGAGATTGATTTGGGATAGTTGAGTATTATGATGATCTAGCTGAGGTAATTTCAAGTTTAATTTGGTACAGTGACGTAGTTGATTGGTTTTGCTGTTTGAAGCGTAGTGTTACTTATTGAGTTGAAACTTCAGTTTTGCTAATTGAAATGTCTCTGACAACTCCATTTGGGTTTTATTTTTTGACACAATTTGTTTTTCTTTAAGTTTAATTTGGTACATTGATCTTGTTGATTGATTGATTTGCTGTTTGCTGATCCCATTTTTCTCTGTTTTTCTGTTTTGGTTGAGTTGGTGTTTGTAGGGTCTATTTGTGTGTACCTTTCGACAGATTTCTAGTGAACTTTTAAATTGTGAAAGTGATTTATATTGAGTTGAACCTTCAGTTTGGCTAATTGAAGTTTTTCTAGAATTCCTAACACTCCAGGCTTAAGGCTTTATTTCAACTGTAGAAGAGTTTGTTGTAGGTGGACTTCACAAGTTTGAAACATAGTTGTTGAACCAAGTTTGATATCTTAGTGGACATGTTTGGATCAGTCAGAACATTTTCAAGACTACCTTTCAATTTAATCCAATAGTGTTTAAATTAAATAGTGTATTAGTTTATTATAACAAGTTAAAAACTACATTAATCATTACTTATAATACAAATACTATATAAGACCTATTTGTTTGTACTTAATAGATGCATGAATATTAATAATTCAGATTCAACACATTAAGTATGTTTGGTTTTTAGGTCTGAATCCGAACAATTCAGATTCAGTCCATTTATTTTATTTTTAAAAAAATCTCTTAATGAGTCTGAAGTGGTCTGAAAAGTTAAATTTCTTGGTAGCTCTTGGCAACATTCAGACTTATTTAATAAGTTATCAAATAATAAATTGATCGTTTATCTACTCATTTTTCTCTCCCTTTCCAATCAAACACCATTTTTTCTCTCGTGAACTTGTAAGTTTTCATTAATCCTTTTAAGTATTTTTTTTATTAATAATTTTCTTGTATTGACATGTGTCAAAAACACTAATTGCAATAATACTTTTGGTGTATTGTTGTTCATCAAAGTGTTTAAATGAGAAAATAGTACTCAAGTCATGATTATTAAAACTTTTAAAACTTTTTTTTTATCAAAGTGATATATTTTGTTGAAATAAAATTTTTATAATATTTTTATTAATATAATATTCAATTTAACATGCACATTAAGATATTAAAAACAAACGCCATTAATTATTTAATGTTCAGTTTTAGAAATCACGTCTTGATATTCAAATTAAAATACATAGATCATAATATAAATTTTTAAATTTGTATTGAGATTCAAACATCTTAATCTTAATAGAAACGAACGAAACAAATGAAACCTAAATGTATTGCAAGTTTGCAACATGGGTTGAAGCACCCTCTTGGGCCTTGATCACATCTTTTTATGGGCCGGTTGTCAATTTAAGCCCACCGACCTATATACCCATACCCCACTTTGTGTTCGTCATTCTCGTAGCTCCAAACTCTTCGAATTTTGTGGCGCAGATTCAGAAATCACAGTGAATATACAGATAGTGAAAAGTTGCTCTGCTCTGCTCGGTAATGATGCTTACGGGAGACATACCACCGAATCAAACTATTTACATTAAGAACTTAAACGAGAAGGTCAAGAAAGAAGGTAACTTTTTTTTTTTTTTGAAGATTTAAGCTAGGGTTTTAGCATAAATTCGAATCAGGAATTGTTAAGGCTGTGGAATTTCAGCTGTTTATGATCTTTTTATACATTTACGTGTTGTTGAATAGCTGTAAATGGAAGGAAAATACCATATAAAGCCGTGGTGTATGAGTACTATATGGGGTTGTAAGTTGGCGAGGAGGAATTAGAGAAGTCATAATAGAAGGGTATCTAGAATATGTATGTTTACACGGGGTAAAGTAAAGGATAGAGTTTCAAGTGACTTGTAAGCGCAGATTGTTTTCCATGAATGTTGAATGTTGGGTCAAATTCTGTAAGCCATGTACCTGAGAGGAGCTTAGTAAAATAGAAGGGGTTTCTGTTGTTGGCGCCCTATTTTAGTTTAGTGAGCTCTTGTCTCTGTCTAAAGAATACAAGCCCTTTTGGGTGAATTGAATTCTGCAAAGTTAGGGGGTGTGATAAGTGTGAGGTTTTTAGAACCCCTATTCTCTATAAGAGATAAACTTTATGCAGTATAGGAATAGAATGTTCCCGAATGGTGTTGGACTTCATTAGCGGACACCAACTAATTTGGGGATTGAACAGGGAAAATACCCTTCGATTTGATCAAGTTTTCTGGTGATCATTTCCTTCTTCTTTTTGTGGATTGTTGCCTCAATATCTATATTATTATCTTTGCGTTGAGTGTTTAACTTGGCATGAAAAGAAATGTACTTATCAAGGAGAAATCTTCAAGATTTGCTTTGTTATTGTTCTATCAAGTACCAAAACTTATGACTCTTATGCAACACTGACTTGAGAAATGGTATTCTTATTACAACAGAGTTTTGCAATAGGACCCAAATATTGGATTGTCTATTTTCTTTTGCTCGTTTGTGCTTTCATATGCTTTTTTCCGTATGCTTATGGTGCTCGTGGAGTTCTATTTTTATGTTTACTAGCAATGATGCCATCTTGAATTGTTGCTGTTATCTAATTTTGGAAAATGCCAAGCATACTCTGGCATATCATAACACCTACAATTCAAGAATGAAGGATTACAGCAATAACGTTCACTAAGATATTAATGCAAATCGTCTATCAATAATGGATAATTGAACTTCCACATCTGGAGATAGTTCACAAACCAAAGAGTAAAAGCATAATGTGTCATAGGCTTCTCAACACACTTTAATGTAAGTACTTCGACAATATCCTTTCTATATCATTTTAAAAGAGAAGAAACAAAATCATCTTTTTTTGCTCTGATGTCTCATTCATTAAATTTGGAGAAGAGCTGCAATGAGTTAAACTCATTACGCCAATTTATCATATCACCCCAGTGACGACATTTATAAATGCCAAGGGAGGAAGCTGTTACTCTAAGTTACAGAACTCATTTATACTTTTGGTATGATCTACACTTTTAGGGGAAGTGTTTGATGCTATCTTTCACAGAAGGATAATCCATTTCATTGGTAGAGATTAGAGAAGCAGTTCTACCAATGAAATCTAGATAGTGGCAGTAGTTTTTATGATTGTTGGCTTACTTACATTGTCTTCCAGTCCAAAACATCCTGGGAAAGCTCGTGCAAGTTGTCCATGTTTGTAGAACCCTACATGGGCTTCATGGAAGCTACACCTCCCCGCTGCCCCCACAAACTTCCCAAATAGGGAAAAACACTTCATTAAGAGAACATGGAAATGATTCTCCTCTTAATCTTTTATTTTCTTTTAGTTAGTTTTAAAACTGAATGTAGAAAAGTGATTTTTTTCTTTTTTATTTGAGATTTTCTTAGTATAATCTATATATAAATATAAATGAGGGTCATAGAGGAGGTGATGTGGCACCTCTCTAAAAATGAATGGAGGTGTTATGAAGTGATTTTTAATTGTCTAACTGGCCTTTGGAAATTTCAAATTAGAATCTAATATTCACACTCTTAATAGTATATTTTCCTCTAAGGTCCTTGACTAACTACATATTATAAACATACTCAGTGTCTTTCTCAAGTAGCTATAGAGGAATGGCTTCATCGGCAAAGACACCAGGTCTTGACAAGCCTAACCCAGCTGAAGATTGGACTGTTGTATTGCCTCGTCGTGGAAAACAGAAAAGAATTTTTCATAAAGTTATCATTCACGAACGGCAAAAACAAGAACAACTGTGGACTCCAGCAGATATTGAGACCAATCCCGAGAGAGAATCTAAATTGATGCAAAAAATACAAACCTGCATGAGGAAACTCGAGAGCTCTTCCTTCTGGTTGACATTTTTGGATCAGTTACAAACCCCTGAAATATTTGATAGGTTTCTAAAAGCTGTGGGCTCAGAAGGAAAGATGCAGATGGTAATATATGGAATTGGTAGCATAGAATCATATGAGCCTCCTAGATTACAGCTTAGTCTTGCAATCTTAATGAAAAGAATGTTTAGTTGGATTGGGGAGGTAGAGGTATTTGATCCAGTGATCTCTCTGGCAGAATCTAGGGTGCTGACAGCTCTCGGTTGTTCTGTCCTAACAGTCAATGAACAGGGTAGACGGCAAGCTTTAAGACCTACGATGTTCTTCATGCCACATTGTGATGCTGAACTATATGAGAATCTTCTAGAGGCAAATTGGAGGCATGATCTATTGGGTAATATGATACTGTTTGGAAATAGTTTTGAGGCGTATGAGCAACACGTGTCAGAGTGCAAAAACCTTAGACTTGCTGATTCTAGGAAGCATATCATAGCAATCAGGCAGTTTGTAAATGAGCTTCCCATTGATTCTAGGAAGCAGATTGTAGCATTCAGGCAGTTTGTAAAAGAGCGTTCCATTGATCCCTTTTCAGATGATCAATTTCGTGCCTTCCATGGTTCAAGTTGGCATTTTTTCGACATTGATCCTCATTCAGATTTATGTGATGCTAAACCATGAACACTTTGTTTTCTGGATTGTACCTCTTCATTGGAACTGAATATCAAAATTTTATTATGATTTAGGAAAATGTTCTTTCTTTACCTTTTGTTTCCTCGGAAAATGTACTGAAGTACAAACAGTACATGACTCCAAGTAGTACCATACAACAACTTGCAATTGCAGCTCAGAAGGAAGAGATGCTAATAGTTAAACTTATTAACTTGCAGCATGAAACAAGTGCATTGGTATCACACCATCTGGGAAACTTAGATGAAGAAATTGTTCTTGAACAACGCGTAAAAAATAAAATTCATCAAAAACACATCTTTTATCCAAATAAAACATTAGGAGATCTTAACATCTAACTTATAAAACCGTTGAGGTGTCTGCAAGTTGTCCCAGAAACCATCGAACACACATTAAATAACCAGATACTACATGCTTGTTTCACAAATTAAATAGACATGCATATCCTACGTGACATAATAGATGTAGACCGCAATTTGTCATATAGGATACCATGTAGGAATGTGTGTCTACTTATTCAATTATATACAAGTTCAACAACCTACTCAAACACACCTAAGATTAATGTGAAGTTGGCATTAGTGTATCTACTCAAACACACCTAAGATTAATGTGAAGTTGACATTAGTTGGGTTGTGTATCACAAATGGACTAAAAGTCAGATATTAATTTTCTTTATATTGTTAAGGGCTAAGTTATTTCAAGCTTATAATGCTATGTTGCACACACCAAATGTTCAGCCCTAGGTGTGAGATGGAATCCCCGCAACATACCAGACGTTCAGCCCTGGGCGTGAGATGGAATTCCCGAGGTGAGGTAGGCTATTGAAGAATGAATAAAGGTTCATATTGATGATTACTGCGACAAGTGGTTTCTTTATAAGAGTTGAATGAATAGTTTCCTTTATGAGCCAACTTTATAGCATAAATTAGATTAAAGACCAAATATCACTCAAACAGAATTATTACGTGGAGATTACAAACTAAAAGATAAACTAAAATGAGTATCATTTTTATCGGATGTCCTATAAAACGGATAAGAAAATCATAATCCATAAATTAAAGGAGAGAAGCTTCTAGAGAGAAAAAAGTGTGACACAAATTAAATCTTAATTCTTTTCCATCCTACGCAACTCAAGGTACAAAAACATAATTTTTGTGCCATTGACTCATAAACGAAAATTCTTTTCCCATTACCAAAGCATTTTTTTCACCTTTTTATAACACCATTTTTTCTTATATTATAAAAACTCTATCTATCTATATATATAACTTCTTCATTGAAAGCTACCCCCGCCACCCTTCATCTTCTTAAACATTTTTATCAAAATTTATATCTTTATCCTCTCATCATTCATATCTGATTTTGATCTTCAGAAAATTAAATTTATCTCTCAACAATTTCTATCGTATATCATATTTTTATTTTATTCTCAGAATTGGTTGTTTTTTATCACTCACCTTCGTATTATTCTCCTTAACATTGTATCTTTTGGTTTTGTAGGCCACTTACAATCTTTTTTTCTTTTTAGTTTTATGCTCGTTTTTTACGAGAGATTTTCATTTCTACACATACGAGATTTGAAAAGACCAGGTGGTCAAAAAATCTTCATTTCTACGCATACAAAAGATCTGAAAAGACCATATGGTCAAAATATCATAATTTCAACCTATACGAGATTTGAATATACCAAGTGGTCAAGAGATGTTCATTTCTACCTATACGAGATCGGCGGTCAAGATATCTTAATTCCCTATTGGATCATTGGTATAATATTGTTAATAGTAAAGAGAGAATATTTATTTTATGATGGATCATCATCGTCATCACAGGGACAATGAATTTGAATATCAAGAAATCCAGAAAACAAAGACATCATCAAAATTCAATAGATCAAGGACTATACACAGCCCGAGAAACTCGATTGAATTCCCCGAAAAGCCCTTGTATCTCTATCCTTCTCCTCATTCCATCGAACGTAATGGCTCCATTAAAAAGCTTCATTGCTCACCTTTAGGATCCATGGTTGGAAATTCATTCAAAGGAAAAGTGAAAAAGCTGTATTCAATTTTCGACTCTCGTAAAGAAAATCCTCGATCCTCGATTCCAAAACCTCAAAGCAAGCATTCAAAGCCATTGAGTTCGAACCCTCTGTTATTGCCGGATCGTGTGGTAATTTACTTCACGAGTATCCGTGGAATTCGAAGGACCTTCGAGGATTGTTACACAGTGAAGATGATATTAGGAAGCTATCGTGTTAAAGTCGATGAAAGAGACGTGTCAATGCACATCGCGTATAGGAAGGAATTGCAAAATGTTGTAGGTGAGAAGAACAACCATAGTATTGTGACATTGCCACAGGTTTTTATTAAAGGGAAATACATTGGAGGTGCTGAATTGATCAAGCAATTGAACGAAATCGGCGAATTGCCAAAGTTGTTAAGAGGGATTCCTTTAAGGCCAATTGGTTATATCTGTGAAGGTTGTGGGGATGTACGGTTCGTGCCTTGCTCGAATTGCGATGGCAGCAGGAAATTTTTCGATGAAGATGAAGGACAAGTTAGGAGGTGTCTTATTTGTAATGAGAATGGATTGATTCGATGCACACTTTGTTGTTCTTGATCTACATGATGTATTTATAACATGTTCGTTGTGGCCTTATAGTTTTTTAGTCGGTGAGGCAAAGACGAATGCAGAATTTTAAATGAGCGAGGTAAATGTAACACTTTTGTATCAACAGGTGGCGTTTAATCTAATATAAAGTACCATCTATTACTATGTATATGTATTTTGAAATTGTATGGTTGTGTAGAATGTAGTATTAATTTGTCAAGAATATTATATCCAAATTATTTTGTTTAAAGTCAGGGGGGATGAGATTGGGCAATTCCAGTAAGGTTGTCGATACTATTGTGTACAAGGGGAACTTTTTATGCTGTCGATACTTATGGAGAGACTATAAAGTATGATCCCTCATCGTTTAACGAGATCAACACGTAATCTTCCAGCATAAAGATGTTATCTTCCAGCTTATTTAAGGGGTGGAATAGTAAGAAACGACTGGTGGAATCAGGTGGGGAGTTCATATATGTATATATATATATATATATCATATTTGTTAACTTGACGTAGCTAAATATTATCATTTTTATTATCCTATGTTTGACGTTTACATTGATGTAATATTTTATGGATATTACATTTATTACACTTAAAATTTTATGCTAAATTATCCTAATTTATAGTATTTTCACGCAATTTTTAACAAAGATGGTGGAGAATATAAAAATTACCAATATAACTAGGGAGACAAGTATGCAAAAACCAAGCTGAATATCCATTGTTCTTCTGTTGAGTTCTTAAGAAATTCTACTGAAATACAAAGAAATATAAGAAATAAATTCACGAAAGAAAAATAACCAAAATGATTAATCCCTCGATCCAGTGTTTTAAAAGATTCTGTTAGGACTCGCCTTGGAGCCTAGCAAAAACACCTCAAGACTCAAGTTTGGAATTCTTATGTTCAATGGCTATAATTGCAATCCATATTGAATTGCAAATGTGATCACCCCCTTATTGAAAAGACCAAAAAATGGGCCTTTTCGACGACCAGACCCAAATTCAGCCAACACAACCCGACCCGACCCCACGTTGTCTTGTTCACGGCAGCAAACATCGCATCAATCCAGAAAAAGCTGTGGCGTCCAAAGAAGGAGCCGTTTGAGTATTTGTGAGGCTTCAAATCTCTATCCGTTGAGGAATTGTACTTTCAATGACCGTTTCCCCCTACCTCTCTCTATATATACTTCCACCTTCTTTAAGAAAAAAATAACAGTAAGAAAATGTGATTCTTATATCCTAAAAAACAGAGGTTTGGATTCTTATATTCTTGTATTTGCCTAAAACATCTTGCTACATATAGTATTGTTAGCAACATATAACTAATTAAGTTTTTTTCTTTTAGTTACTGTACCAACTTGTGTTTGTTCAATACTTCATTTAGCTAATGAATCTGCTGCTTGATTGGGTTCTCAATAGTAAGTTGAATTAAATTTTGAAAAGCATTGCAGAGAAAAACATTTTCAAGCATTGACGACTGTTGTTTCTCTGTTTTGTCATCAGTGCAGAGGAAACTGAATTTCATCTTGGCAAATGACCTTAGCAGCTAACTTAGATTTACAGGTTCTTAAACTAAACTTAGTTCCATATATAGTGCAACTGATGCTTCTTTTTTTTTTTTTTAATGTTTGAAGAAATTCACAATCGCTATTTTTTTAACAATAATTTGTAAAATCACATAAAAATAATAACAAGTACAATGCAGCGAGTGCTACTAACTTAAACTAATAATTAAAGAAGAGGAATTGAAATATTTTGATTGTAATAATTTGATAAAAGGATTAAACAGTCAGCAACATTCCAATCACACAACTAGATGTAAGCTCAAAATCCTCTTCTCAATTTATAAATTATTTTTAAAAATTACGATAAATAATTTAAGATAAAAAACGTAGAACATTATGATAATGCATTTGTAAAACAATTAAGTAAAGTTCCATTGCCACTTTTATTTGGCTCCACACCTAGAATGCATAACCACAATAACTCTTCACCGCACCTCTTTTATACAAATCACTCTTTTTTATACATTTGAAAAGTACCTCATTTTTCAATCCTAAATAGATTTGTATCTTTTTCTCAACCAAAATAATAATAATATTTCTAATTAAAGAATCTTTCTAGTTGACAAACATATAATTCTTATCCACCTAGAAAAAGAATTTCTTAGAAAAAGTGAAAAAACTTATCCATACCAATTGCCCCTTTACATTAATCAAGAGACGGTATTATTTGAACATTATCATATCACTATCAATCATATGTTCCTTTTATAAGCTCCAATTCTAGTGCTTTTCACTACATTTTTTTTGTAATTATCCTTTTTTAAATTTTGAAATTACTGAATTTCAAATTATGCAAATATATAACAATTTAAATTAAATTTAATCGAACTCACAATTCAAACTGTAACTCTGATCTTGTGTCTTTTCTATTGATAAAATCTATGTACTAGATTTCATTGTATAACTTTTTTAAAGTTAGATAATAATATCAAACATAGGCATAGTACTCTTACAAGTGTACTCTTGTCCGCAAGTGGATAGGGTACTTTATGAGATACAAAAATGTATAACAACAAATAAAGTACCATTAGTAAAATCGATGTTAAAATTTTTACTTGGTTAGTAACAACAAATATACAGTTTTAAAAAATATGTCTCATTATGATATTAACAACCTTTGTTTTCTCTATTTGCAAGTCTTCAAAAAGAAATTACTACAGCTAATCATAGTATTATTAAAGCAAAATGATTTAATTAAAAGAAATTACTACAACCAAAATATCATTATGTAGACACCAGATAACATTTTGGTCCAACAGGAAATCTGTATGTACTTTCACTATTAAGTATATGTACTTTTTTTATCGATATTGATCTTTTCATGTTGTTTGTTTCATATTATATTATCTCGATAATAACATTTCGTTATATCAATACAACAAGATCAAATAAAAGTTTCACTTATCGTTCTAAATATAGCTATATTTCACTTATCAAAGTATCAGTTCGATTATTAAATGGTCATATTCACGTGGCAGCCTAGTCGGCAGTCGGCAATGAAATGGGGTCCGGTTCTTGAGTGGGCAAACCATTATCTTTTTACAAAATCAAAGTGTTTTAGTGGAGTATCCAAATTGAAAACGAACATATATTAATTCGAATTAGAGTTCCTATTAAATTAGTATCAAACCTATTTATAATAAAAACATGCCTTAAAACTTGGAATTATTCATCAAAATCTAAAGTGAAATAATAATATTCGCGGTGTTCGCATTAGAATTTCTATTAAATTCAAATCACGCATTATAATCTAACATAAAGAATGAAACGTTCTCACTATCATCCTGATATACTTCCATTATTACTAGTCAAAAAGTTGATCTACACTTTTTACACCTGAACACCCTTATATATAAACCCCACCTCCAAGAAGACTTCAATAATTCATCCAACAAGAATACAAAGAAAAAAACACATACAAAATTACCAAAAAAAAATCATAAATTCATGGACTATTCAAGAAGATTACTCCGGGAAGCCACCATGTCGCCGCCACCGGCAGCCGGAATCAGCCACGATACACCACTTGGTCATAGAGTCAACACAATTGATGCAAATGTTATTATGGTTTTGGCTGTACTTGTATGTGCCTTAATTTGTTCACTTGTGTTGAATTCCATCATAAAATGTGCATTTAAGTGCTCTAGCTTAATATTGGCTGATCCATCATCAAATCATACAAGTAACAACAACTCTTCTTCAACAAAATTAGTCAATAGAGGGATCAAGAAAAAAGCGCTCAAGACATTTCCAGTTATAACATATAGTACTACTGAACTGAAACATCCAGGGCTCGACTCTGAATGTGTCATCTGCTTATCAGAATTTGGAGTTGGAGACAAAATCAAAGTGCTACCTAAGTGCAACCATGGATTCCATGTTCGATGTATCGATAAATGGCTCAATTCACACTCTTCTTGCCCTACTTGTAGGCACTCCCTCATTGACACTTGCGAAAAAATTGTTAATGGTGGCAATTCTTCTACTAATAATAATAATACAGAGGCAGCAGTACAACAAGTTATAGTAAGGATTGAACCTCTCCAACGTGAAGGTGTGATATCCAATTAATTTACAATCAAAATTTGGTAGAAAAAAATAGTAATATAGCTAGATTTTCCTTAGTAAATCTCTTCTTTTTTCGAGCTCTGATTATGAAAGAAGGAACCTAGAAGAAGAATGTATCACACATATTACTCAATTAGGTTAGAAGCTTAGAGAGGTAGCATGTAGTTTCCAATGAGTTATCAAGTGTATATACAAGTTAAGGTGTTTAAAGTTATGGCATTTCGTTTGAACCCTTTAAGTTCCTATCTTAGGGTAAATTGGATTTAGATTTTGTATTTTATGATCATATACAACAAATTAAATTAAGCGGGACCCGCTAATCAATCTAACTTTGAAATGGAAATTTTTTTTGGAATAATTGTAGATAGGTTGATGATTAGGAATAAAGTGTTTTCAATTTTATTTTATTTTTATAAAAGGAATAAAGTAGAATGGTTGATGTTGAATATTTTATTTTTGTAGTGGGATTCAAAACATCCCTTTTTTTTTTGGATGTTATTTTTATGAATAACAAGAATTGTTTTTCAAAAGATAAAAAAGGAAGCTTTTCTTTTTTGTATTTTAAAATTTATTAATTAAACGCAAAATCATTATCACAATCAAACTTTATTCACGGATTTTTAATATAATGTGTTTTAAGATTTCAAGTGACTTTTAACTATTGGTGAACTCCAATCCGAAACCACTATACCCATTTACTTCGCAAGCGAGTTTTAAATTAATAATTTGTATATATTTAGTAAATTTTTAAAATAGATATTTAATTTTTATATTTTATTTGGATGATTATTATGTATTGTTTTTTAATATATGATATTGTATTATATTATTTTTTAATAAATACAATGAATAGATTATATAGCAATATTCCATATCGATAATTTGAATGATAAAGCTACGAGAAAAATAAAGTATAAAATAAAATTATTATGAAAAAAATTGATTAAAATGTGATTATTAATGAAAAATAAATAAATTACTAAAGTAACAAATGCACAAAACGGCTCGATAGGGCTAGAAAAAAGACAAATAATACCTTAGGCCCAATATTTGAGGGGTCACATTTTTTTAAAAGCCATAATAGATTTATAGATCTTTATTAAAAAAATAATATTGAGCCAAGTAACTTATAACAAAGATGATGCTTTTTATATAAAATAAGAGAATTATTAGAAGAAGGTTGTCTAGAGTAAAGATTAAATTGATTGAGTATAGTATCAATTAAAAAAGAATTATTCAAAGAAAGCTAGAAGAACAAAATTTGTAAGAAGATATATTAATTTACTTCTTAAAGTTTAAGGCCTTCTTTCTATTATTTTGGCTTTTAAGTTTTTGAGTTGTCCCGGTTAACGCGATTACATTAAATTGGTTATTACATAAATTGATTTTCTTTTTGTTATTGAATGATGAATTTAAACGATACAATACAATAGAATTTAAGTTATAATTAACATAAATATTATACAATATAATGAGTAATAACCATCCAAGGAAGGTGTAAATCGACCATTATATAAAATAATGATACAATATTATTGGGTCCCAATCAGGAGAAGGTAAGATTGAAACATTACTTGAGAAGATATAACCCACCAAAGACTAGGAGGACCAAAATAATTGAAAATTCAAATAGACCACAAAGCTAATTGTTTAAATCATTAATTGTATTGCTATTATTATTAGACCACAAAGCTAATTGTTTAAATCATTAATTGTATTGATATTATTTTCTTCTCTTAGTGACATCCTTTTCATTCAAAGTTACAACTTGCATCCGGTGCATGCAAAAAGATAATAACAAGAAGAATAAAACAATAGTGCATGATTTTTTCAAAAGAAAGTGAGAGATAAAGAAAACAATAATAATAATAATCCAATAGAAAGAACATGAAGATTTAAATAGCTAAATTAAAGGAATACACTCTAAATGACTCATTATAAATGCAACAAATATAATTTTGGGCCAAATTCAAGAAACTTGCTAAGCATGCACTATAAGTGAGATTAACGAAATTTAAAAAAAATAAAAACAAGATTTTGAATCTTAAAGTCTTAAATTAAAGACATGTCAAATATGTTAATATATATTTTTTTAAAATTTTATGGTCTTAGACATGTCAGATAAAGAGTCGCATGCTAACAAAAAGATACATTTTTCAGAAGAACTAAAAAGAATTAATAAATCAAATAAATTGAAACGAAGGGATCGAAATATACAAGTATGAACTATGAAGGACAACAAATGTTGCAATATGTGGTGATAAGACAATTTCTTATCTCTAGCTCTAAAAAAAGATAACCCCCAAGGATGCATGAAAATGATAGGAACTTAGGAATATATTTATATATATCTATATATATTGTGTTGGTGGTTTGTTGATAAATGAAGATAGAATAAATCTTTTTCCCAACCCCACCAAAATTGAAAGAACATAATTAATAAGTTAATGAAGACTATATTTTATATATATCTAGTGAAAAGGGTCCAACTATTTCACGCACTTGGAAGAGGATCACATTCATAAAGTCACATGTATTATTATATTTCAATCATTTCCAATATTTCTTTTTATTTTTTTATTGATATTTGAAGTTTATATTACGAAAAATGTGAAATTAGTTGTGAAATTAATTTCATAGCAATTTTAAACTAATTTGTTGCTAAAAATGTGTTTTGTTTATAGATTTTTCTAAAATGTGTTTGCTTATAGATTTTTTTAAATTTTATTCGACACTAATTTCACGTTTTTTCTTTTTGTTTCTATCGACCACATCCCAATGTGCAATACCACTAAAGGATGAACCATGATATTTTGCACTATTCACACTAACTAGTGTCTTTCTTCCATTATTGTTAACTAATAAGTCAACTATGCATTTTATTTTTCTGCGCGCTAATTTTTTTTAATTCATTAAACGCGGTTATTCTTGAAGTGGCAACATTAATTTATTTGGAACAAATACTATCATTTTCTTTATTTATAATTTATTTATCTGATTTTAACTTGTCATGTAATTTAAGAAAGTAGAGAAGATTTTGATCTTATTGTCTTAAAGTAGAGATACGAAGAAATAAGATAAAATACATTCTTTTTTGAACAAATTGAAAACAAAAGAATATATGATCAATTCAATTTCAAAAGTTAGCTCAACAAGTAAGATTGTCCAAATCATATTAAAGCGACCACTCAATATTCTTAAAAGGGTCAATATATGAATCATCCAAGACGCATTAGCATGGCATATTATTCCCGTTTGAATCATAACACTTCATGGGAGAAATCCCTGATAAGGAGTACTCATATTTTCTTATATGAGTACTCAAATTTAACACTTAATATGATTTTGTGATATATATTCCTACCTTAATTTTTGCTTAAATAAGGTTAATATTATTTGGTCGGGTGTAAATATATGCAAATCCAACGTATAGAATGTTTTTATCTTTTTTTTTCTTCTTTCAAATCCATTAATCCATTATGGTTTTGGAGATATATTAGTGACATAGACATATATAGTTATAAAAAAAATTACATATAAGTGGAGATTGGGAGGGTCTTATCTAAATTGCTAATATCTCAAACTAAGTACACATTTTTTTAATTTTTTTTGCAATCACTTATTTGCTTTGCATACAACCAGTCTTTTGTTTTATGGGACCAATCTTATCATATTTTGAGAGACCAAAAAAGGGATAGCTAATTAATTATTTATTTCATAATTAGTACAAATCTTAAAAAAGTTATAAGAGTTGAACTTAAAAGGATTACTGTTGCCATCTTTATCTTAATTTTTTTTTGTAGTACATAACAAAGATTTATCTAGTATCTCAAAAAGATTGTCTTGCTTTAATTACAAGCCACAAGAATAAATGAGTACGAAGCTTAATCTTGATTTTATAATTGATTTGGTGCCTTGTGATCATACAACTTAATTACAACAAATGGGGCCATTTGTTTATCTAATTAGTAATTCGATTGGGCCAAAGATTTTATTGGATAACAACTTTGTCTCCAAATCTACAAGCTGTTGATTAGAAAGCATTAGAAAAAATATCATATGGTAGTACTTAGAGCTAAAGAGGAAATTACAAATGGATTAATTTCCATATATGCTATTAATTCAACTTCACTTTATTGTACTAAAATAAAAGTAATTAAGTGTATGCCATGGAAAATACCAAAAGGTAACCAATGAAAGGGAAGCTATAGTTTTAAGTTTTTACTATGCATAAATTTGAATCGAAAATGTGTAATTGAAACACTTTATTAAAAGTTCATGAGATATTTTAGTTTGAGAGTTTAAATGAACTATGACAAATTTAAAGGTCAGACCATGTATTAAGGCTTTAATTAATTAACAAGCAAATACATATATTTGATCCTATATTATATATGAGATATGAGAGTGGTCCTTGGTAAAATTTTAAACAACTTGAATTAGTTAATAGACAAGATAATTTAATTGCCTAACTTGAAGATTTGATCATGTACTAGGAATCTTGATCAATTCATATGAAACCACACAAATAATTCAGAAAATGAGAAAAAAGGTGAATCATACTTATCAAAAGATTAGATAATACATGATTTATTACAATTTTTCTATTAAGAAGACACAAGTAGTACTTTTTCTATATCATTTGGTACAACTTTTCCTATTAATTATCAGTTCAATCTCAATCTACATAAATTTCTTATCAAATTTGTAGTACGTGCACAATTTTTTTTTAGAACTTGTGGTTTTAACAATCATGTAACATTTGTTTGGTTAAATATCATAGCAATTGTGTGGCGATAAAGACTTCTTGTTTAGGGTATCAAATATATTATTCTTTTTTATCTCAATTCATATGACATTCACTTGCCTTTTTAATTAGTAAAAAAAAAGAAGATATATTTTATATTCAGTAACAATTTCATGTTCCTACTTATAGGAAAGGAAAACAATAGGGTCGACCTAGGCCAATACAAGAGTCCTAACTATGCTAAACTTAGACTTAGAGCAATACTCAAACTAAGTTAAAACTATTATTCTTGACAAATGTTCCTAAAATCTATAACGATATTGAATCTAATAATCATTAACTAATGCCAATAAAAGTTTAAGCACTCTATATCAATAATTAATATATACGTATTTATTGCTGCTAAATGTTCATTTGTATTGCCGTGTGAGTATAAGTACAAGTAGTTGTTGAATAGTACTTTAATTACATAACAAATGAAACCACAACTAACTCTAACATCTTAAATTTCCCTCAAGAGTAAAATAAATTTCCCCTATGAGTAACTTTGTTGCCTAATATGCTCTTAAAATAAAAAATAAGATAGTCTTTATCAAATTTTAGTGCGTTCAAATACGTCAATAGTACTTAACGGTAGGAAACTTCTTACTCCCTTCTTGGGCTATAGAGTTGTCAATAACAATTTTTTGGGCCTCAAATAAAATTTGTGTACATGCCAATATGAACGTGGCAACCTAGTCGATAATTGGCAAGGGCGGTGGGGGCATTTCTTGGGTGGATATTCCATTAGCTTAATTTGTGTAAATGCTAATATATGAGCATTGCTAAATGCATGGCTCCACTTATTTATAACAAACTCTTAACCTCAGTGCTTACAAGTAAATCTAGTTAACTAAAATATAATATCATTCCATTATTATAAGCCAATAGCTAAGTCCACACTTTGTCCTATATAAGCCAAGGTGGAACTTCAACTCATTCAACATTCAACACAAACAAAAAAAAAAAAACTCAACCAAAAGCATAACTTCCACTCTATTTATTCAAGAATTCATGGAGAACTTCCACCACTCAAGAAGATTACTCCGGGAGGTGGCCGCCATGGTGCCGCCTCCTTTGCCAGCCGGAATAATTAGCCACGATACAATTGATGATCTACAAATTGGAAAAAATGTCAACACATTTGATGCAAATGTTATTATGGTATTAGCAGTATTTGTAATTGCCATAATTTGTTCACTTGTGTTGAACTCCATCATAAAATGTTTCTTTAGGTGCTCTACCCTAGTTTTAATAGACTCATACTCAAACCATACAAATCCTTCATCAACCAATAAAGGGATCAAGAAAAAAGCCCTCAAGACATTTCCAATTGTAAGATACGCTACTGAATTGAAACATCCAGGGCTCGACTCTGAATGTGTCATTTGCTTATCTGAATTCGTTATTGGAGATAAAGTTAAGGTTCTACCAAAATGTAACCATGGATTCCACGTCAAGTGTATCGATAAATGGCTCAATTCACATTCTTCTTGTCCTACTTGTAGGCATTGCCTCATTGAAACTTGTCAAAAAATTGTCAACGGTGACAATTTTGTTACTACAAATGCAATTTCATCATCAACAGTTGAAGAAATTGTAATAAGGATTGAACCTCTAGAACGTGAAGGTGTTATATCTAATTAACAATCAAAATTAGAAAGAAAAATAGGATTAATTAGTTATTAATTGTATGTATGATGTAGAAAAATTAGCTATTTAGCATTATGAGTCCAATGTTATGTAGCTTTCCACTGATCCATTAGTACTCTTGCAAGTGTTTATAAAAAAGATTGAGTATACTATTATATTTCAATTTATATTAACTTAATTACACACTGAATTTTGTATAAGGTTTGAGGGCTAGCTCATATAGCCAGCACCAAATTTATCAGTATAACTCTCGACTTGTCTACTATAGAATACAATAGGTCAGCAATCAATCGTTATCTACAATGTATATAGTCAAAATCCATTGATTTAATAAAATTATTAATCTTTTTATAATTTATGACTTTTAACAGATCTCAAGTTAATATATCATCGTAATAATAAGGTTGTTAAATTTCTTTTATAAGGTTGGAACAAAATCTATCGAATTCAACTTGAACTGATTCATAAGAAATGCAACAATATAAACAAATCATGAGAGAAAATTGTTAAATTCAAGAAAATGTCAAAGCACCCCTTATTTAAATGTTACACCCCAAATTAACATAACAAGTCCTAAAGCACGGAGAATGTTGAGTATATAAATAAGCAGATCTTACCTAGTAGAGACACGTTTTAAAATCGCGCAAACTTTAATTTTAAAGCTGACAATATCATTAGCAAATTGCGCTGTTACGTTAAAAACCAAGCAGTGCCTACACTTAGCTCTTCTTGAATCTAAGAGATAATTTATAATATCAACTTTGCCAATATACAAGAAAAAGAAGTAAGAAATGTTTAATCTCTAATTGTTTTTTTCAAGGCAAAGTTAAAGTGCTAAAAGTCTATTAAAAAAGGATATCCACATAAACTATATTGTGTTTGTGGTTTGGTGATAAAGATACAAAAAAATAATAATAAAGAAATCATATATTCAATCCCACTAATAAAGAAAATAATTAAAACTTTGATTAATCTAGTGAATCCATATCACAATGCCTTCATAAAGTAGTGTCGGAAAAATAACTTCAAAACAAACAATGGATCCTATCTATCTCATGTACCACAACTTTACATGACACCCTATGATTTTGATATAAAGTTTTTAAAAATAAGTTTTAAAATTTATGATAAAAATAATTTTAGATATTTGTAAAATATTAAATTATTTTAATTAAAAAAGGAAATTTTAATATTAGTTATTTCTTATTATTAAAAAAATAATACACTTCTTTAAACATATTTAAAAAGGAAAAATGTTTTATATAATTGAATAGTTTTTAAGTATTTCCTCAAATTTCTTTGAAAATTTTCCAGATAGTGTGTTCCTTTTTTAAAAAAATGAATTTTACGAGGTTATTTCTTTCTATATTTTACATTGTCTTTATATAGTAAACTTCTCATTTCAGGATATAGATGTGAATAGATTGATCAAAATTTATAAGTTCAAATGAGTTCAATAACTTTTACTTTAATATTTGATAGAAGAAATTCATAAAATATTAATTTAAAATAACTAAAATTTCAAAATAAAAAGTTTCAAATTTTAACTCGACCTCTTTGCTTAGCACTTGGATTTATATTACTATATACATATCATGTCTTATCACTAAGCAATAAGTGCCATTACCTCTTTACTTTGGCACCACACACCATGTTGTGATAAGAAGTTCAAGGATTCATGTACCATCATGATAGTTGTATTATTGTTTCTTTAGTCTCTTTCTCAAATATTCTTAACTAAGTCAACCATTTTATTTTATTTTTTTGGAAGTGGCTATGTTATTTTGTTGCCACAAACTAAGTCAAATTATATAAGGATGAAGTTATTGCATGCATTTTCAATATTTTTTTTGTGATGCGAAGGTCAAATAGGAACAACGTGCGGGAATTAAGTTGTAAATTTTAGCTAAAGAATACACAATTGCATTTATATAAATAAATAAAAACTCCACGCTCAATCAAATAAATTTACTTACTACATCATTTATCTAGTGAATAGAGTACTCCTAGTGAATATATATCTTAAATTGTCCGGACGAATTGAGTTTAATTTTCTTACCCCGTTTATATAATTGTGTAAGAAATATATTCTGAAAAATGGATGAAGGATCCAACGTCCTATTCTTTTTAAAGAAACTAAAATCTTTTGTCGTATGTATTATAAAATGAATAGAAAAAAAATAATTTCTTACATATAAAAATAAAGATCTGACAAATTCGCTCATGATCAAGTTACAACCTCTACTATTCGTATTTTATTCATTTCATTGATATGCTCCCGCCCTATTTTAATTTTTTTCCCTACCACTATAAAGAGTGAATTGACACAACTCATAATTTTCTTAGGCTCCACACACCATGTTGGATTTCTGATAAGGAGTTCAAGTATCCAAAGACAAGATAGTTGTATATTTGTATTATTATTCACACACTCTAATTATCTTTCTTTAATTTTGACTCTTCTTTCAAAAGTCAACTATATATATATTTAAATCATTTAGTTTCAACGACTCTTCAAAAGTTTAAATAATATTCCACACACCAACATGGTGTTTCTGTAAGTGGCTATGTTATTTTGTATACAACTTTAATTTCATGATACAAATTAAACACTTCTATATTATAATTACTAAACTCAAAATGTAACTAATTACGAGGGAACAACTAGACTCCACACACCATGTGGGTTATATTATTTCTATATATGAACTTTATAATCCTTGAGTAATCTTTTTTTTTAATATATTCAGACGTTGAGAAACCAAGTAAGTTAGTTATTTAGTATTAACATTTTAACAAAAGTTGTATTGCATCTATTCAACTTATTTTCAGCTGGTTTAGCCCAATCATAATACTGAACCAAATTGGCCCAATTGCAATTAGTCAATCTCTTTAATTATTAAAAAGGAACTTAAAAAAAATACTATAGTTTAAGTTTGATGAGAGATTTATAATAGTAATTTTTATACTTACGATTCATAGTTATATGTTAGGTAGATTAAGAAGGAGAGGGGCAATTGAGATTTGAGAGAAAAGCGAAAAAGAGATTGAGTAAATGTTGTATTCATTGAATCACGAATGCAATTAATATAATTGATTTATATCAATAATGAATACATCAATATTATGTTACTGTCGTCTATCCCTACAAAGATAAATAGACATATTTATCAATTATCGAAGTGCTTCATTAATCAATTTGTTTGAAAAAGTAAAACTCACCACCTTAATAATTCACTAGGAAAATGCCATTAATGTTGTGGTTCCTAGTTGTCTACAACAAATGTTGTTACTTTTCACATTCAATAATACATACAAATTAAACAACGAATATAAATGTATATGATAGTGACAACCATTGTTTGGTCGATCTGTATTCAACAAATTAAAAGTACAGCTCCTCATAGTATAGACAGAGACATTATACCAAAAATATCACTTTAACAATAATTAATTAACGATAATAGCTTAATTACTATTAAATATATTCATTTAGAAGCAATTAGCCCTCTTTATAAATATCCTAAATTTTATAGCGACATTGAACCAAATGACAATTAAATAATATCAACAAAAAATTTTGACACTATTTTTTTATTAATATATATATACATATTAATAAATGGTTACTTTACTTTGCGGCTAAAGATAAGTTTAAAAGGTTCCAATCAAAATAACATGAGTTTGAAACAAGATAACATAATTTGATCCAAGCATAGGAGAGTAATCTCTCAAAGATTTCTTACCAAATTGGAGTATATTAAATACTTAAAGAAGCATAATCAAAGATTTGATTTTTGTGAATGAAATCTTAAGGATTACTTTTTTAAAAAAAAGGTAATTATGTGGATGCCATGGAAAAGCCACATATTAATTGTCTAAGTATTATTTTGTGGTTTTAAATGCACAAATTTGAGGTTGAAAATGAGGTCGTCAATAAATAAAATAAAGTAAAAAGAAGATAAAATTAAGCAAATATTTGGTAAGATTGAGTAAGAACTAATTTATTTTCATTAAAATTAAAATATTTGAATAACATATATATATATATATATTTGAAATATAAGATGTCCGAATTTGTTTGTATTTACATATAAATACTAAGATGTTATATGCTTAATTAATCCAACCTTACATTTTTATTTCAATTCATTTTCATTCGATACACTTTTTAAACGCAGTAAACTCTCAATGATTTCAAAACATTAAAGATAACATTGTGTCAAAAAAATTACACATAAGATACAAGCGACAATATAATAAAAAGATATATATACTTTTAGCCGAATATTAAATACTTTGTTAGAATATTCGTGCTTATAAGAAAGAAACTAAACTTATCTCAAAAAAAAATAAAATGAAATAATAGAATCGATAAATTTGCAACCAATGGTAAGAAGATCGATCCAATCCAAACATACTTCGAGTTGATGTGAATTTTGTTTCATGAATCCAAAAATTAAAAATTAATATCAAAATTCTCATATTTAAATCTAATTATCCGAACATCCGCCCAACTACTGTATGACATAGATCTAAGACAAAAATAAAAATCAAACAAATTAAAAATAATCATTTTTATTTAATATTTGAGAAATTACATTAGAACCTTAATTGAAATTAAATCGCACACTATTAAATTTATTCAAAGATAATAGTCCTAATATCCTAACTTAGATTTGGAAGTTAAGTGCCTAACTTAAGATTTGGTCCATGTACTAAGAAGTTCTGAATTGACCCAAAAAAATGATAAGTGTTCAAAAAGAGAAAGTTAGAAGCACACGTGGCAAAAGGTGACCAATACTTGGTTTACAAATTTATATTTACAACACCCAACTAGCACTTTTAATACCATTTGTGTTACCACTTTTCCTATTAATGATCAGTTCAATCGATATGATATGATTTTCTTGTGGAAAATCATAAGACTTGGTCAAACTTTTTGCATTGTTTATACCTATAATCTTCTAGAACAATTACGTGATGTAATTAATTTCATTTTTTTCATGATGACATTTTTAAATAATTAGTAACATAAAAAAATTGCATAGGTAATTTTATAATATATTATCTATATAGGATACAATTAACCATACATATAGTTTAATATCATCAAAAATGCACATATCCAACTTCATACGTACATAGACACATATAGTTGACCATATATATATATATATATACACATTTAGGCTTAATTTTTTCTTTGAAAACACACATACAATTTGTACATACATACATATAGTTGGTCATACATACATATACGTACAATTAAAGTTCGATATTGTATTTGTGTGATTTCAGTTAGGTTTAGTTTTACATGCAAACAAATATATTTCATTTTGCCATGTTTGAGCTAGATATTTTTTTTTCAATCACTTGTATTTGTCAGATTATACTTTATGAGATAAAACGATCTAAATTGAGTTAGATCAATTTAATATTTTAAATTTAGATGCTTGAAAATAAAATGAAAAATATTATAACACCTAAAATGATTTTAGCGACAACTAATTAACGACAATAGTTTAAATTGTCGCTAAATATATATTTTTTCTTAAGAGGAAATTCCTAGTGATAGTTACATTTTAGCACTCTTTGTAAATGTTGCTAAAACCTATAACTAACATTCAATCTAACGTCAATTAACTAACACCGATACAGACTTTATCACTCTTTATTAATGTTCATATTTATCATCGTTCGAAGTGATTTTACTGATAGTGTGAGTTGTAATTCATCTCATATTAATATGATGAAAAAACATACCCAATAAAAAATTTATACAAATTGATTTTGGAAAAACATCAAAATAAAAATTAGATAAGTAAAAGGGAGAAATTTACTAACTACCAAAAGTTTGCAATTTGCCATGTTATTATAGAGAGTGTAGACAAAGGTGTTGTTCCCTTGTTGGGGTTTAGATATCCCAATTAGAAATATTTGGGTCCCAATTAGGATTTGTTTAGATATTTGGTTCATTAATCTTTTTATTTCCTAATAATAACTACATAACCATGTGGCACCCTATTCGACAGACGGCTATGGAGATATTCTGGCTCTTTATTTAGTGGATAGTCCATTAACTTATTGTTCCAAGGTTTTTAGTGGAGTATCCAGATAATGATTCATTAAAAAAAAAATAATACTTTTCATGTTTTCAATTCATCAAAGAAAAGTTTTTTCATATGGATTTATAATTTTTGCAACTTTTAAAAAAATGCTTATGTAAATATAGAAGTAGTTATAATTTTATTTTAATTTATGTGATTGAACATGAAAAAAAAAAACTTACAAAATATGTAATTTTAAATATCTCATAATAATGATAGGTTTATAATTCTTTTTGAAACTTGTGATTTGAACATTCCATGCTATAATGAAGATGTATGGGAGTATAAAAGTTTGTCATTGAAGGTAAAAAGTGAAATTCAGACTAAACACTTCCAAAATTTAAAATTCTTTTTTATTAGATTGAAAAGGAAATAAATTCACAAAAAATGAAAGAGAGTTTAATAATATTATCCCAAACAATGTTACTATTCGGAAGAGGAAAGTTGGTACTTCAAAAAAGCTAAAGGGCTCCACTTGCTGAATTTTTTTTGTCATGTTCAGAGTAGTATTAAAGTTTCGATTAAATTTAAATTGCGTATTGTTAGATTCATTTAAGGGTTACACTTCCAATAAAATTTTCTTTATATTCAAGATTAAAATCGAAAATTTCTGGTGAATCAATCTTATCAATACATTAATTCAGTGGCTCCACTAACAAACTCTTTATATCTATATTGCTCAAGTGTAAAGCTAGTTAATTGAAACAATGGTTTGGAACTCTGAAATATATTCTTTTAACTTAATAAATACTAATATATCTTTTTCATAACTAAAACTCAAAAAAGATAGTTTATCACACTTTACACTTGTTCACCTTATACATTAGTCCTATATAAAGCAATTGTTCCTCAATTATATTCATTCAAACAAAGAAAACACAAATACAAAGTCTCACCAAAAAGCTCTAAATATGTTAACTAGAACTTCCACTCTATTAATTCAAGAATTCATGGAGAACTTCCACTACTCAAGAAGATTACTCCCGGAGTCCACCATGGCACCGCCACCGGCAGCCGGAATCAGCCACTATGCAACTAATCATCAACCATTTGGTCACAAAGTCAACACATTTGATGCAAATGTTATTATGGTCTTGGCCGTACTTGTATGTGCCTTGATTTGTTCATTTATCTTGAATTTCATCATAAAATGTGTATGTAGGTGCACTACCCTAATATTGGTAGACTCATCCTTAAACCATACAAACAACAACCCTTCTTCAACAAAACTAGTCAATAGAGGGATCGAGAAAAAAGCCCTCAAGACATTTCCGGTTATAACATATAGTACTACTGAATTGAAACATCCAGGGTTGGACTCTGAATGTGTCATTTGCTTATCTGAATTTGGAATTGGAGAGAAAATTAAAGTTCTACCTAAATGCAACCATGGGTTCCACGTCAAGTGTATCGATAAATGGCTCAATTCTCACTCTTCTTGCCCTACTTGTAGGCATTGCCTAATTGAGACTTGCCAAAAAATTGTTCCAATTTCATCAGCTCTAGTACAAGAAGTTGTAATAAGGGTTGAACCTCTCCAACGTGAAGATGTTGTATCTAATAATCAACATTAGGTAGAATTAGTAGTAGATAAACTCAATTAGACTAGACATTAGCTTTTAATTAAGTTGATATAGTTTAGTTCTTTCTTTTGTCCTGTTGGAAAAGTTTTGGCTAGATATATAGTCTTGCAAGTGTATAAATTAAATTTTGTTCTTGTTTCTTTATCAAGATGATCATGCTCCTTCTTGTCAAAGAAAAGGCTATTATATTGTGGTTCCAAGTTGTCTATTTCTCATCAATAATAATTATGTATGGCTCGAATATAGGGAAGAACTTGTGTCCTAATGATGTGGTTAAAAGGACAAAAGGATAGATTCGTCAGATATATTATATGATCACCAGTATCTCACTTGTAACAAAAGAATATTATCTGGTACAACTTATAACGATATTTCGAGTAGAGCTTTTCTAGAAAAAGACAAGTAGTAGTAGTACACTTGGAAAATATTAACTTGAATATAGTTATATTGTGGTTCCAAGTTGTTTACAACATAATATACGTTGTTACTTTTTCACATCAATAATACGTATAATAAACTAATATAAATGTATATGATGTTGATTGGTGACAAATATTGTTTCATTTGATCTGTCTTCAACAAAACTACAGCTTTTCAGAGTATAGAAGGAGATTGATTAGTCCTTTAATAAATTGTTTTACTTTAATATGCGGCTAAAATCAGGGCTAAAAGGTATCAATTAAGATAACATTATGTAGAAATAAGATAACATTTGATCCAACAAGAGACTTATCTCTCAAGATTTAGTAACAAATAGGGACTTGTTTAATACTTAATAAGCATAATTAAGAATTTGGTTAATTTGAAAGAAATCTACCAAAAAAAGAAAATAAAAAGTAATTACATGTAGATGCCATGGAAAAGCCCAAAAGGTGACCAATGGAAAGGGTTTGATTACAAAATTTTGATAATTCATTGATTCATCTAAATATATGGTTCGTTTTTATTATAACTTTTTAAGTTTACTTTATTGAAAATTTATAACGTTCAAATAATATATGGAAAAGTCGAAAAGCTTAAGCAAGCGAATTAATTATTAATTTTATTTTTAAACTATTAACAACTTTAAAAACAAGCTTTAATTTAACTAATTGAACTTAAACACATCTCCTATCTTGTAACATGAGTAAATAAACCTCTAAATGCTTATCAAGTTTATGAGCGTTTTCAACCCTTTTCTCAAATTTTTATTAAGAATTTCATGTTTGCTATAAAAACTTAAAACTATTTATTATATCATGTAACAGATTATATTTTTTTATATTTAATTCGAATGACCCATACACCAATCCGTACTACTATATATGAGATAGATCTATAAGGTAAAATATCAAACAACATAATTAGAACTTAAAGTGCCTAACTGGAGATTTGATTCATGTACTAAAGAAGCTAGTGTTCAAAAAGAGAAAAAGTTAGAAACACACGTAGCAAAAATTAACCAATACTTGGCTTACAAATCTATATTTACAACACCTAACTAGTACTTTTTATACCATATGTTACCACTTTTTCGTATTGATAATAATCAGTTCAATCTCAACCGTTGTGACATGATGGCACACACTTTAATTTTCCATAGCTTATTAAAGTATCAAGGGCGTCCAAGAATAATTTTGTGCGTAATTGGTAAAATAAAAAAATAAAATATTATTAAAATTCGAATTAAAATTTTCTTCATTAAAATAGATATACATTAACACAATATCACAAATATAGATTTGTCAAATATATTTTATGATCAAAAATATGTAGTTAGGTATTCTGAAATAACTGTTATTTCGCCCTTAAATATATAAGAAGAAGTTATTCGAATGATAAAGGTCGTTTCCTCCAATAGCCTTCTAGCTATAGATTGATTGATATACAACAAAGTTAATCTATTTCGTTTCAATTTAGGTCAAAAAATATCAAAACTTGGGTACATGTGATTTGGTTCATTAATAATTGTACATAATGCTAATAACCACGTGTCATCCTACTAGACAGTCGCAATAGAGGTGCCCTGCCTCCCTCCTTCTTGAGTGGATAACCCATTAACTTATACCAACGGTAGTAATTAGTGGAGCATATGATAAAAGGAAAAAATAATTGTGTTTTTATGAATTTATAATTTGAAATGTTTCACAATAATACAGGAACTAAAAGCGGAGGCAAATTTAAAATTTAAAAATTAGTATACATCGAATAGCATTCTAGATGGATTTGAGCTCTAGTTTTATTAATGATTTCTCTGCCGTATATCGATAATATAAAAACACTAATATATTCTTTAAATATGCATAGTTAATTTTATCGTAGTTTTTATCAATTTTTTAAATAATTTTTTTTAAAGTTAATAAATACACATGCAAGATAAATCCGTCTCTAACTAAAAACTCTTTGAAATATACTTATTTTTTAAATAATTATTTTCGAAATTAATAAATGTACGTTTAAAGTGAATTATCTCATAATTCAAGAAAGAAATATAACCATTCTTTCTTGAATAAAAAACTAAAAAGAGAACTCAAATGTTAACCGTTCTTTTAACAATATAAAATAATATTATATCATTCTATTATTAAGACTCAAAAAGTTGACCACACTTTAATTTACACATGTCCACTCTATATACATTTGTCCTATATATAAGCATTTGATACTCATTCAACACCAACATAAACAAAGAAAACACACAATACAAAGTCCAAACCAAAAGCTCTAAAATATGTCAACTATAACTTCCAGTCTATTAATTCAAGAATTCATGGAGAACTTCCACTACTCAAGAAGACTACTCCGGGAAGCCACCATGGCGCCGCCTCCGGCAGCCGGAATCCGCCACGATACAACTAATCATCCACCGCCACTTGGTCACAAAGTCAACACATTTGATGAAAATGTTATTATGGTCTTGGCCGTACTTGTATGTGCCATAATTTGTTCATTTGTCTTGAATTTCATCATAAAATGTGCATTTAATTGCTCTACCCTAATATTAACAAATTCATCCTCATCAAACCATACAAATAACAACCCTTCTTCAACAAAATTAGCCAATAGAGGGATCGAGAAAAGAGCTCTCAAGACATTTCCGATTATAACATATAGTACTACTGAATCGAAACATCCAAGACTCGACTCTGAATGTGTCATTTGCTTATCAGAGTTTGGAGTTGGTGACAAAATCAAAGTGCTACCTAAGTGCAACCATGGATTCCATGTCCGATGTATCGATAAATGGCTCAATTCACACTCTTCTTGCCCTACTTGTAGACATTGCCTTAATGAGACATGCCATCCAATACAACAAGTTATAATAAGGATTGAAACTCTCCAACGTGAAGATGTTGTATCTAATAATCAACATTAGGTAGAATATCATTTAACAAATATTTCTTTTAAAATTAATTTTTCTTTCATGTAAATTGCATACAAGGATAGTAGTATATTCTAAGAAATTATAGTTCTTATTATTTGAGAGTTTGAAATACTAATACTGAATTGCACCTCTTGATAACTTTCATATCATTTGCACTATCAATATTTGTATGATCATATTAGAAGTTCCATTTTTAGGATTAATTTTTTTTATTCATTGTTCTAAACTATTATTATATATTTTTTAATTTATAATTTTTTTATTGCTAAACTATTTTCCTATATAATAAATTTAAAAATTTTTCATGCCTCAAATCTTATTTATTTATTCCCACCTTTCAAAATATGTTTTAAAATACACCTCATTTTTATTCCCAATGCATTAGCCTTAAGTGAAGTGACACTGCCCCATTATTTTGGCTCCACACCCTGTGAGATTTTTCAGGAGTTAAATTTGTATGATTCATTCTTTTTTAAGTCTTACCGTGGATTTCCAATTTTTTTAAAAAAGTGGGGGATAACAAGCCCAAAAAAAATAAAAATAAAAATCCAAATTCAATCTTTAATAATCGGCTTAAATTTTATCTAAAATAGTCCTGAATTTGAGATTCAAACTGTCTTCGATGTTCAAAATTTTTTGAAATATTATTTATTTGAAATGCAGTTTGTTTTCACAAATTAAGTTTGTTATTAGAGTTGATATATGCATGTTATAAAAGTAATTCACACATATTCTTACCGTTATACAAATATATCACATATACCTTTATCATTAGAAAGTACCTTACATATACTCTTTAACCTAAAGGGAAAAAAAATTGTTGTTACTTTCTCGCACTACTAAAAAAAAAAGTGAATACCGACCCTAGAAATACCGACCTCCAGAGGTCGATATTTCTGAAATACCGACTAAAAATCGACTTCCCAACTTAAACCGGAAAAAGCTTCGTCGCTATTCAATTCCGACCTCTGGAGGTCGATATTTACTGACCACTCGAGGTCAGTTTTAATTTAAGTCGATAAAATTTATTATTTTATTTTCCAACTTTCAGATGTCACTTTCATATATTTGTTTATTTTTTATTGTTAGTTGAATTAGCGTACGTAATAAATGTTGATAGCCACTAATCACCTTCCTGATTTTCGATAGTTCTACTAGACTACTACCACTCATAATTGACGACATCTCGGTTCACAAAGCATTTTGTATTCACACCGCAGGTTCCAAGGAATGAACACATCAAGGAGTATGATATAGACTGTCTACCCTAATATAAGCATTATTATTTGCTTCTCCATGATTCTAACTTGTGACCTATAGGTTACACGAGATAACTTTACCATTTTAAAATATAAAATTTTGAAAGTGCGATCAGTAAAATACTTTATCCATTTATCCATGAATTATTTAATTTAGAAACAAACAAATTTTTTATCCTATAATTAATGAGATTGCATCTTTGGTGGAATTTGAAACAACATGGATTGAAGATTTGGTCATGTACTAGGAATCAAGAAATGATTTTTAAAATAGCATATAGTTCAAAAAAGTTCAAGTACACGTAGCAAAAAGTAAAGAGTGTATGGTTTACAAATAACCATTTTACAAGACTTTTGAGACCTTTTTAACTACAATTTGGTAACACTTTTCCTATTACACTAATAATATAATCAGTGATATCACATGAAATTAAATTTTGATGTGGAGAATCACTAATATAAGTTATCTTTACAAATTTTCATCGTTTATTGACTAGGAAAAGAAAAAAAAAGAACTAGTACATGAACATCAAACTAGTTTTATTCTTACTCAACAGATCTAGATGCACATATAATTTTGAATTTTTCTTTGAACTAGTGTATCAACTCTTATATGTAGTACATGAACATCAAACTATTTTAGTTCTAAATTAGAACGCTATTTATGTATATGATCAGTTGATTGGCTATGTAAACTCTCATCTTGTTGGTGAAGGTTCAATTCTCCACCTCGTAATCAGTTATGTATACATGCTTTAAGACATGCAACCCCAACTAAACATTAATAGTAATATCACACGAAGCTGCAACTTTGAATTGTAGCTAGCCGATTAAAAATACATTATCGCCGCTTTCATAAAAAAAAAAATTGGACTAGTTATAAATTCTACGGTAGCCTTCACAATCACTCCACTTGTCTAATTATTTGCGTTTCTCCTAGTCCCAGGTCGATATATATACCAAAAAAATAGCCTCCTAATATATAGCAATTAAGATCATGGAGGATGACATTCACCACTTAGACACTGTGTTGAGATTACAAAAGATCAATAATCTTTTTGCTAAACAAGTGTGCATTTGGCCGTATCATCTCTGGAGATGGAGTATGTACTGATCATTCTAAAGTGGCTACAATGAAGGAGTGTTCAAACCCAATGATAGTGAAGGAGTTAAGAGGATTCCTTGGGTTGACAAGTTATTTAATTACAGAAAATTTACTAAGGGGTATGCACTTATAAGCAAGCCATTGACCAATCTGTTACGAAGGTGCAAATACTTTTCAGTTCTGCAAACTGATGGTCAAACAGAAAGGCTAAACAAATGTTTGGAAAATTATTTGAGGTGCATGAGTGGACATAAGCCAAAGGACTGGAATAAGTGACTTTCAATGGCTGAGTACTGGTACAACAACAACTATCACTCTACACTAAAAAATGACCCCCTTCAAAGTGGTTTGTGGTTATTAACACCCTCAACTTTCATTTTAGTGGCTATTATAGATGCCAGTCATAAAGACTTTTAGTGGTGACTACTATTGCTTTTAGTTTCCCTAATAAAGACTTTTAGTGGCGAATGATATCGCTTTTAGCGGCGATTATTATTGACCCTAAAAATGACTTTTAGTGGCGAACAATATAGCTATTAGTGGTCACTATAGTTGCCACTAATGAAGGCTTTAAGTGGCGAACAATATAGCTTTTTGCAATAACAGATATAATTTTTGGCGGAGATTATAGTTGCCAAAAAAAAGACTTTTAGTGGCAGTGAATATAGCTTATAGCGGCGACTAGAGTGACACTAATAAAGACTTTTACTGGCGACTCATATAGCTTTTGGCGGCGATTCTTTTTGCCACTAAAGGGCCTTTAGTAGCGACCTTTTAACCTTTTAGAAGCAATTATTGTTGCCATAAAAGGATTTTTAACGGCATCTATTTTCCCCTTAGTGGCATCTATTTTCCCCTTAGTGGCGACTCTTATGGTGGAAAGACAAATAAAAAAAATATAAGGGGAAGGGCAAATATTTACATTTTATTACGTCTTTCTACAATGAGTTACTAAGTTTCATTCAAGTCTCCTTCCGAATAAAAAATGGATTTTTATTACTTAATTATTTTCTAAGATTAGCTTATAGTTAGTTAAATCGTTGGTCAACTGCAAGTTAGCAGACATTTTTAATGTTTAACCCCTTCTCGAAATGCATGATCTAATTTTACTTTCTTTTAATATTTAGTCATGTAACTAATACTTATTAAACTTATTTTAGCATGATTTAGTACTTTAAATTATGATCGATATCATTATGACTTATTAATTTGCAATATTTGTTTTACGCGATTTTATTATTATTTTTTTTGTTGGATATTTTAGTGTCATTAATCACATCATATTTTTTGTTATTTTCTTGAGAAATAACTTAGATAGTTGCATTTTTGTAGGACTAAAGAAATATTTAAAGTATAAGTAAATTATATGTTTGTATGAATACTTTTATCGAAAAAATCCGAAGAAATCCGAAAAAATCCAAAGCTGAATAACCCCAAGTTTTATTGGTTTGAAGGGTCAGACTACTTTTGTGATATTATGCACTTCTTGTGTTCCAAGTTGTTTATATTACCAAAATAATAAAATAAAGATATTCATTTCAAAATATTTATTGGTTTATAAAATTGAGATAAAATTTATTATTATTATTCTTATTATTTTTATTTTACTTTTAATATTAGCTCTTATTTGCAATAAACAATATTTTGATTATATTAGAAAAATTAAGAATAAATTTATAAGAAAATACTTTATATTTATGATTTTTTAAAAGGTGTAAAAATTAGAAACACGAAATCTTAATTGGCATGGCCCTAAATAAAGTATATTATATGTTTAATAGAATAGATTTCGTAAAAAAAAGAAACTCCATATCAGCTTTACACGTTTAAAGCCTTTTGCTAATTATATTCTATCTTTTTAATTAGTGATCTTCTGATTAATAAAGATTTGAATCAGTATCTAAGAAGATTATCTTGCTTTAGCTACAAACAACAAGAACAATAATTTAAGCGTAAATTTGATTCCCCAAAATTATTTGTTGTGTTGTAAATTGTAATTAGATTAATTACCATGTTAATTTATATTATAAATAATTAATTAATAGATGGAGGAAAAGATTTAGCGGCTGATTTGTCTTAATCCTTTCTAATGTATCTCAAGGGTACTATAGTCTTTTCGATCTGTTTGGATCTTTTTTTTGACACAAGCGTTTGGACAAAGATCATTTTGTAATAATTAAAAAAAAAAGATAATTGATTTGGTGAACAAAGTTATTTGATATAAATATATACCAGAAAAAAGTATTTTCTAATTTTGACTTGACATGAAATTTAAGAAAAAGTAAAGAACTTTTTTGAATCTGTGGTCTTGAACTCAAGATACGTTGAGTGTATTAAAATGTTTTTTAATTTTGCTGTCTTAAACTTTGTCAAATAGATAGTTAAAATTAATAAATTGTTAAAAAGGGATAAATATGTTTCTTTTTATACAGAAAATAAAAAGAGTAGTAAAACAAATACTATTTCAACTATGAATTTGTTAAGTAGAGCTCTCGCGTCGATCCTTAAATATGGAGAAAATCTTGTTAGGAGCGCCAGTCCCATATTAAATGAGTTTTGTGGTTAACAATTCGAATTTAATTAAGCTCTAATGCGGATTTTCAAACACAAAATACTAAAAAAAATAAAAAAAAGGAAATCTGCAAGGAATTCATAAAGTAGATTGAATGCCACAATAATTTTTAAAAAATAATGAAGAAGTGATTGTTCAGAAAAAATATTAATTTTTTCATTATTCAAATACAAATAGCTAGAATTGATTAGTTCTGATAGTGATTAATATTGCGTCTAAAAGATATTTTATAGAAAGGCTTTAAAAGAATCAAAGAAAGTCACACTAACACTAGCTACAAACATATAAAATGTTTGATCAAATCTTAGCTCGAAAGCTAGAAATATTTAAAATTAAATTTTAATGCAAAAAGAATCAATCAAGGATTTGGTGTTTTCTTTTTTCGTGGGATCTTCGACAGGATTATTTGTGAAAAAAATTAGTATATTTGTAAATGATTGTAAAAAGTACTTTTAACTCATAATCAAATTCAAAATATTTAAAAATATATTCGAAAATGATTACCATTAACATAAAACTTGTTTGAATTTCAAAATTTAAAATGTATCACATAAATTAAGACGAAACATAGTTGTTGCTTTTCTTACTATATTCACTTTGTATAATTACTCTAAATAATTAGTGCATAGAAGCTAACTGGTCCTAAGAAATCGTTTGATATAAGGTATAAGGTATAATAATTTTTAAATTAAATGGAGAATTATCTTGTCTTATGCTTGGTTGAAGGTATTACGCAATCTAGAGATTATTTGTCTCACCATATATGCTTATTGCTTTTGTTAATATATTCACTTTGTATAATTACTCTAAACAATTAGTGCATAGAAGCTGAATGGTCCTATATAAGAAATCGTTTGGTGTAAGGTTTAAGATATAATTAAGGTATAATAATTTTTGGATTACATAATAGAGAATTATCTTATCTTATGCTTGGTCGAAGGTATTATGCAATCTAGAGATTATTTATCTCATCATATATGTGCTAATGATAAGATAGTTATCTCATATACATGATAAAATAACTTATTGCAAAAAAAACTTATTTTAAAATAATTAATTTTGAAATAACTTATTTCGAATTGAACGATCGGATAAGCAATCAGTACAAAATTGCCTCTTTCACTTTGTCCTTTGTTTCAGTCACTATTTGCTAAAATATGAGATATTATTATAAAATAAACATTAGTGCTTAATTATCAAAAAAATATTGTACAGTAAATGTTTATAGACCACAAAAATTTTCAAGTGGAGCCAAACAGTACTTCTCTTATTAATTTTTCCCTCGATATTCAAAATTTATATTGAAACCTCAATTCGAAATTTATATTAAAACCTCAGTTAAATTTGACGCAAATAGCACACAGAATCCATTCAATTATCATTTTGTTCAATGCTAAGTTGCCGCTGATTAATTCTTTTCTAGAATGGAGTCTTTAGATGCATCAAATATAAATGAGAAGTTTAACCTCTCATAAATATCAAGATTTTAAAATTCAAAACTTTCTCGATATTTCAAAATGTTATATATAGTAAATTAAGATATATGAAATGAAACGGGGGAGTATTTTTTTTATATAAAAGAATAAAAAAGAGTTATATCGTCCATTTTAAATTGTTAGACTTATTTTTCTTTTTAGTTTGTTATCTCAGATATCGTAGCTAATTTAGTAGCTCCAGAAGCATATGTAAAAGCTCGTAATGAAAATTGTAATCTTGTTGATGTAGGGTTAATCCTAAGATTTGTCTCTCATATTATTCGATAATAAAGATTCACTATTTGTCTTGTTGATACAAATTTAGAGAAATGGATACACTGTATACACCTTTTTCACCACTAGGTCTTTCTTTTTGTTTATTTATAATTATAATATGATTACAATGTAGTGGTGGAAATATAGCAGCTTAACATTACTAAACTTGGTTGGATTTAGTTTGCATATAATATTCTTGTTGATTTCTTCTTTATGGAGAAGAAATCGCCCTGAAGAAGGACTAAAAAATTAGAAGTGAAAATAATATATATTGTTGATATATATATATATATATATATATATATATATATCTTTTTTTTTTATCATTTGATATTCCATATCTACTTTAATTTGAAATTTCATTCGTAATGAATATTTTCACTTAAAAACTTTCTTATTAAGAATAATTTCATTCTCAAAACGTCAATTTGAAATCTCTAAATCATTTACCATCCTGGCTTAAAGTTCTTAAGCTAAATGGACATTGCAAATATAAAGAATGGAACTACAAGGCTAAACTTTATATCCTCCTTTATATTTTTGAACACTTACTATTAATTAATAATAGGTTGGTTGTTATCTCATTAAGCCATTCTATAAAGTTGGCTTTTTAAAATTAATAAAAAGGTGCAATATTAAAATCCATTAGAGAGCACACTTCAACACACATTATATGCTAAACTAACCCCACCCCCTCTATTGATATATAGTTTATCAAAAAGCTATTTATATATAAGAATAAAATACTAAGATTAGATAGAGGGTAAAAATGGAATATATAAACGCCTATCAAAATAATAGCATACATATATATATATATATATATA
>NC_028647.1:274556-293288 GCF_001406875.1 Solanum pennellii
TATATATATATATATATATATATTACTGATATACAAAAGTATGCATTTTCCATGTCATAAGGAGAATAGGAAGCTTCCTGCTCCCTTCTTGGGCTGTATGTATGGGCCCAAAAGAGCATTTGTTTTAGAAATATGGACCCCTCAGTTATGATGCAAATTCCACGTGGCTGACTACTCCACGCTAAATGTGGGCTGGGCCCATCTTGAGTAGATAGCCCATTAGCATACACACAAAAAATATGTATATATATATATTAGTGGAGTATCCAAATTGGAAAGGCAAAAATTATTGATACTAAAGATTAGTTATACCATTCTACTTTCTCATGCTATGTACTGCTGTTGTACGTCGCCATCTTTAGCATCCTCACTATTCGATTTAATTTGAATTCACGTTCGAAAAGTCTTTACGTAAGAGTGAATCGCTCTTTAATAAAGATGACGGTATATTCACAATATATTTAGTAGCTTTTGACATGGAAACTTAACACTCGTAAACATGACAAGGGTTTCACCACCAACACAATAATAACATTATTAGTGTAATTCTACAACTGATTTCTAAGGTAGGTAAGGTATACGTAATCGTGATTTTATACCTTTATGAGGTAGAAAGGTTGTTACTAGTAGACCTTCACTCAAAAAGATATAATCAAGATAAGATTAAAAGAAAAATAACGACAATATAATAAAAGGATACATAAAGCAAATGAAATAACAGCTAAGCGAGTAATAACGTTTGGATCTCCACCATTTCTCTTATAAAAAAAAATGCATTTTGTGGGTATTTGTAGTGGTTAGATAGAAGTAAAGCTAGTTAATTAATTAAAAATGTGGGTTGAGAAGTCTTTTAAGTATTGTTTAATGAAGGAAAATAAACTTAGTAATTATAATAATTATTCTTTCATTATAAATTAGTCCTAAGCAACTACCAATTACATTATTCATCCAACCCCAACAAACAAAACACAACACTTCAAAGAAAACACACACTAAACAAAAAACAGAAAAGTCCATGGCAACTATAACTTCCACTTCATTAATTCAAGATTTCATGAAAAATTTCCAATATCCAAGAAGACTACTTCTACCAGCCACCCCACAACAAACAGATCTATCACAAGGGGACACCACCAATACATTTGATGCACATGTTGTGATGGTACTATCAGTACTATTATGTGCTTTAGTTTGCTCACTTGCCTTGAATTCAATCATAAGATGTGCACTAAGATGCACTAGTTTGGTATCAGAGTCAGACTCATCATCATCGATCTCTACAAACATTTCAGCAACGACGAAGCTTACAAATAACGGGATCAAGAAGAAAGCCCTCAAGACTTTTCCAATCATAACATACACTACTGAGTTGAAACATCCAGGTCTCGACTCTGAATGTGTCATTTGCTTATCAGAATTCGTTGCGGGAGAGAAAGTTAGGGTTTTGCCAAAGTGCAACCATGGGTTCCACGTCCGATGTATCGATAAATGGCTCAATTCACACTCTTCTTGCCCTACTTGTAGACATTGTCTCATTGAAACTTGTCAAAAAATTGTCAATGGTGGTAGCTCTAATTCAACTACAATTTCAAACCCTCAAGTAGTAGCACAAGAAATTATTATAAGGATTGAACCTCTACAACGTGAAGGTGTGGTATCTAACCATCAACATTAGGTATAAAATAATTAGTGTAGTGGCTAGAGTTCAATTGATTGATATGTTATAACATACACTCAATCAGTAACTTTCTAGTAATCAATTCAGTTGATTACAAGATAGAGAATCGAACCCTCACCAATAAGGTGAATGTTTAGATAGTCAACCAACTGATTTGCTAAGATTCTTCAGTCTTTTTTAGTTTTTTTTTTTAAAAAAAATCTATTTTGAGAAAAAAATTAGCTAGGTTGCAAAAGCCAAAAGGCCAATGCTCATGTAGGTTTTCAAGGGGTTCGTTAGTTTTGGAAATTGTATCATCAATTGTATATAAATTAAATCACTTTACTAAAGTTCTTTTTCCTATTAGAATTAAATTGTATTAATTTATTATTTATCAACACTATGAAAAGCAAAATCAAGGAGAATAAAAATTTAACAAGTAGGGGTTCAATTATCTTTTAAAATATTCCATGATGAAGAATAAAGAACTGTTAAAATTCAGCAGGATATAACGAATTTTTGGAATCTCACAGGGCTTATTATTTCTAAATCCAATTATTTTTCCATTTTGGGATTTTCACTCTTGTGCTACTATTACGACAAATTACAGTTTTTAGTGGCAATAAATATATATATTAACAAAGAGTTCGCTAAATTCTTTATCGATATTAGTTAATTATTATTGAATCCAATGTTACTATAGAATTTTGAAACATTTTGTAAATGTGTTATTTGTTTGTTTTTAGCATTTTCACCTCCCTAACATATAGTTTACAATTCTTAATATTTGTCTATATTATATACAAATATTTTTAAAATAACTTACGTATTAAATACAACAAAAATAAATAAAATAAAATCCATTTATTTTTCTTCCTATCGAACACACCTTTTATCGGTGTGGTGTGCGGGTATGGGGTGGCATTATAGTAATAATAATGATAAAATTAACTAAATTTTTTATGATACGGTAAAGTGGATAATTATTAACTAAAGCAAAGTGCTTAACGATGGCTTAAATAAACTAAATACTATATTAAAATCAGGTTGAAAAAATTAAAGAATATCTTAGAAGATCCCCAAGAACGAATTAAAATTGTAGTACCACTGCACCAAAAACCATTTTTAGCGGAACTTAATTAAAGCAATAGTTTAATTGTTATTGAAGTATTTATTTTGGCGAAAATTAATTTTTTTTATAAATATTTTTAAAATTTATAGCGATACTAAATTTAATGACGATTAACTAGTGTTGGTAAATGTGTTAGCACTTAGCACTCTTTATTATAATGTGAATATTTATTATCGCTAAACATATTTTTATTATAATGCATGTTGATTCTAACGTTGGAATGATTAGACTCAAAAGCAGAACTAAAATTTTAATTTTATGAATTTTAAATGATAGTATTCAAGTTCTAATTTTAATATTTATACATTTTTATGATTTATTAACATAAATATATTATTTGAACAAAGTACGTTGATATCAATCGAATTCACGTGCACAATATTATCTCCACCCTGATAAGACTAATAGGAAAATTAAGGTATTAACTGGACAAGAATTTACTCTTATATTAATGTTATGTTATGTGATTAGACAAATCACCAAAAAAAAAAAAGATATATAATTGCACTTTATCAATTATTAAAGCAAAATAGTCAAGTCCACTGATAGTTTTAGCCAGTGTCAACAAGCAAAATTGGCTAGCTATTAATGTGAAATAATTTTTTTTTTATTTTAATGAATTATTCATCATGTTTCAACTAAAATTGAGAAAAATAAAAATTTCAAGTCAACTCATGTGTTTCTGCTATTGGGATAAATTTTTCCTAGAGGAAATCCACTTTCTAATTATTATATTTTAAAGTATTTATATGTCTATCTCACTTCTCATTATAATATCTAAAATAAACTAAATTTTTTTTAATAAATATGATATATATCTTTTATTTACTAGGTATTTGGAAGAATTTAACAAAGTAATTAAATATATACTCCTTTTCTAGGGTTAAGAATAGTGTACATGTTTAAGTTTCGTAGTGGGGCGTAGTAAAAATATATTAATTATCCTAAGTGGATAAATAATTTAAATTTAATGAGTTATGCTATTATTATTATTATTATTATTATTATTATTATTATTATTATTATTATTATTATTATTATTATTATTAAACTACTTATACGATTGAAATAAGTCCGACAATTCATATCATATATGAAAATGGTTCAATTCTGTAGGCAAGAAATTGCAATTCAAATCCAAATGGTTGTTTTTTATGATTGCTTTTTAAAATTCAATTTCGAAATAATCTATTTTGTTGTTTTGAAGTTTTGAAATTATGAATAAGAATTTATTTTGTAGTTTTAATTTTGAAATTATGAATTAGGATTTTATGTTGTAGGAAGACATCAGATATATATGCTTTGTGTTGAACATGATACTAGTTTTAATTAAAAAATAAATGGTGAATCTAATTTTTATTTGAAAAAAAGTTTATGAATGCCATTCAACCAACTAATTTATATTTATCGAAATATACACAACATATACATTAGCAATCCAATAGATCGTGGCTTTAATTAATTCAATCGTCAAATAATATAATCACCACTTTAAGTATATGAAATGGGAGATGAATAGGCATGCATAAATGTCTTATCAATAACATAGTATATAGTAACTTGTGGTAAAAGGTGATTTTTGTTTTGTGCAATTATAGTATGTATGTTTTTGCATCTATATAGGTACTAGGGCAATTAGTACACTAGCAATATTGGATCAAAGACTATAGGATAAATTAGTATAGCATGATATTGATAGTGTCTAGCACATACAATACAACAACAAAAAAAATTGTTATGGACTCATCCACCCCTTCATACTTCGAAAAAGCCGGAATACCTTACTTTTTCAAATTGAAAACTACTTTTTTTTTATTAACCTAGCCTCCTCTTTTACTCGAGACTAATAAAGAATAGTACAAAAATATTCACATGTTGTCTATTCACTATACGCCTTTTGTCCAATTGATTTGGATGCCTCCCAGGTTTTTAGCGTAAGAGCGCAACATGTGATGCATAGATTAAATAATGTACCATTTAAACGAACAAGGATAAAGGAACAAATCACAAATCAATTATCTATTTTTGAATCTAAACGATTTGTCTTATTATTTATTGCATAATAAGATAGAATCTGTACGATTGATTACAAGAACATTTATACAACAAGATCAAGCTGGAATTTTGCAAATTACTCTTCCTTTCTGTTTTAGGATGATTTATAATGATATAATCTTTAATGTAATTCCTAAATATCCAAAATGGAGTAAAAATGGTAAGATTGTATGTACTGCTCCACCAACTCTCTGTGGAGGATTCCGTAAAGGTTCACAAAGAAATCGTCTGAAAATCATATCATCAAAATATTCATGGGCTAACACATACAAAAATTGAGAAAATTGCTTGATTCCAGTAAATTGATCCGTAAACATCCAAAATGGACTTTAAACATGGTGAGATTCTATGTATTGCTCCCTCAACTCCCTACGTATGATTCCTTGAGGTTTCCGTAACGATTTCGCGAAAAAATCATCTGAAAGTCATATCACCAAAATACTCATGGGTTAACACATACGAAAATTACGTAAGTCCTATAAATTGGCCTCTAATATTCAAAATGGATCCTAAAATGGTGAAATTATACGTATCTCTACCCCAACTTTCGACAGAGAATTACGTAAGCTTTTTGCCTAGTAAATTCTCATGAATACACTCGCCTCCTCCTAAATCCGCCCTTTTATGACAGTAATTTACTTTGCTAACAATTACTCAAAAAATGAACTTATAATTAAGGAAAATAAAAGTATATATATAAAACAAAGAAAGAGAAATATTTCATGTGTTTGTATTTTGCTTCAATCAAAAGAAAAAAAAACAATGATTCTCTACTCTTCAAAGTTACGAATCAAAGGTCATATATGAGGATAATTTAATTGCTTTCTTTACAATACTCTATGGTAAAATTAGTTTCTAAGTCATATACTTTTATGTCCATTATACATATAGAAGTGTCTACTACGTTTTCCACCATAGTGCTCAAGGATAAATATTACACTTTTAGCTCCAATTAATTAACGGTAATAACTTAATTGTCTCTAAATATGTATTTTTAGCAGCAATGATATATGTCTCTGAAGTCTTTAGTGACATTGAATTCAATATAACTAACTTATGTCTATAAAGATTTCAGCACTGACTATAACTGTGTATTTTGATTGCCACTAAAAGCTAATTTTATCACGCCATCCGAAAAAATCAATTTCGTATTTAACTTAACCAATTCAATTCGCAATTTTGGTGCATTAATAACCAACTAATGCTTCATTTTGTGATCTCTAATAACTTGGTTTTACTAAAAGAAGAAAAAATAAATAGATAAAATAATCATTGTAACAAAAATGATCGTTAACAGTATTTCATTAATGAGTTTATCTTACTTATCGATAAATATGTATTTTTTAGGAGCAATTAACACTCTTTGTAAATACTCCTCAAGCCTATAGCAATATTAAATCTAATGAAAACTAACTAATGTCGACAAAAACTTTAGCACTTTTTCTTAATATACATATTTGTCAATGGCATTATTATCGCTAAAAATTGTTTTTTGTCTTAGTAAATAAAGGCAACATTGTTGAGCTTGCTTAAAAGATGAAGTGTTCTCAACATGCTATTGTTGGTTTCAATAATGTTCATTGATAAGACAATCAACAAATTGATATCATATACATTAATTTAGTGGTAATATATAGAAAAGTAATGATCCAAAGCACTTATTTAATGTACTATATTTATATTGTAATGTTGAAAAGTTCAAATGTTCATCTTTAATTAACAAATAAAGCACATGGAAAAAGTCAGTAAATGAATTTATTTAGCTTTAATCTTCTAGTTAAAGAGAATAATCAAAATGTGTGCTGACCATGTCTGAAAAGATTGGTTACCCACTGATTTTGCCAACTTGATACACTCAAGATTACCCTACTTTTATTTTTTTTAAAATTTACCCTAACTTTTATTGATGCTAATTACTAGAGTGTGTGTGTTTGGGGGGACCCCAAATCTTATGTGTTTATCGTTGTTAGAGTTTATTGGTGTTTCAGTTAGCTGTTAGAAAATCAAACGTTACTTCGTTAGAGGTCTCTGTCCGTTGCTATTTTAGATATTGAATTTAAACCCGTGACATGCGTCTAATTTTATTTGAGTTGGTTTCGGACCAATTCTTTAAAGAGCAAGGAGAAAGGGTCTATCATGTACAGCTGTGTTATCTTTAATTAGTAGTATTAAATCAAACCTTTTATTTACTTTGATTAAATAATGGCCTTTTTTTTTATTATTATAATAAATAAAAGATAAAATTGCAACCTTTCCACATGAACACCTACCAAGACATAAATATATTATTATATGATTCAAGCATCTTCCAGAATATTTTGTGTCTTCAATTAATTGCGGAGGCATTTGGACAACATTCTTTTGTTAAAGTTGGGGAAAAAAAGAGAATTCAAAGTTCAGATTGAAAAAAAGCTAGGTTTGTGACCCATCAAAGATTGGGAGCTTTTTTAATCAGAGATTTTAAATTTAAATTTTAAGTATGAAAAGATCTTTGATTAAGATTAAGAGTGTTACCCCCTCCTCTCCGAATGATTAATATTATTTTGGTTGTAATTCCTTCTTATCGAAGTATAACGACACTGGTGACAAAATTCGAAAGTAGAGAAATTGATTGAAAAAACATTGGCCTAACAAAAAATGAATTATCCATATGGCCAGTTTGTCCCATCACAAACAAAAGCCAAACTCAATTAATTCCCTTCCAAATTCAAACGAGACATCACATGTATTATGGGAAAAGCTTTAAAGCCTCGAAACGCCATAAAAGGATATCGTATAGTGGATGAAACTTCTTGCGTATTATAGTATAGTGGATGAAACTTTTTGCATAACCAGAGGTTTCGAATTCAAAACCTTTGGCTTTAACAAAAAAACGCAATGAAGAATAGGACAAACATCAATTGCAATAAACGAACAGATATGAAAATAGCACTTCATCACAGAAAATGTAATCCTCACATCATCCACATAAACTACAAAGCTGATTTCCAGAGTCTGAAAATACTACAAAAATTCTCATTCAATAAATATCGACATATTTGTTCCCAAGTTTTTTTAAAAAAAGTACCATAGGATAGCAAAACAAAGAAAATGAAAGATAAAACCCCAACAAAATAATAGACAACAACACAATCACTCTCCGCAACTACAAACAACCTAAGAGTTCAAGTTCAAATTCAAGAAGGGATATATCTCCAGACAAAAGAGGCTTGCGCTGGAAACATGAAATAGTATCAGCAGTAGTACAATGTTTTAATTGCCCTTCTTTCATAGCCCATCTCAAAGACTTGCCTAACAGCAGACCCGAGTTCACTGTGGACGATAACATAATAGCTTTAGCAGGAGAACATAAAAAGGAACTCGTGAACAGAAGTAAAAATAGCAGCAGCACCTTAGAAACACTTCCTGTGGACAATGGATGGACCAGACTCGTCGTACTCGCCCTTTGAAATCCACATCTGATCAAGAATGGAATAAGTTTAAGTTAGCAACAACATAGTACAAAATGCAGTTTAAAATGGCAAAAGTATATCCAAGCGAAGATTAAAAAAACAAAGACTTGCCTGCTGGAAGGTGCTAAGTGATGCAAGGATGGATCCTCCAATCCAGACACTGTACTTTCTCTCCGGTGGAGCAACAACCTTAATCTTCATGCTGCTGGGAGCCAAGGCAGTGATTTCCTTGCTCATACGATCAGCAATACCAGGGAACATGGTTGAACCACCACTGAGCACAATGTTACCGTAGAGGTCCTTCCTGATATCAACATCACACTTCATAATAGAATTGTAGGTAGTCTCGTGGATACCTGCAGCTTCCATACCAATCATGGATGGCTGGAAGAGGACCTCTGGGCAACGGAACCTCTCAGCACCAATGGTAATAACTTGTCCATCAGGCAATTCATAGTTCTTTTCAATGGAGGAGCTGCTCCTGGCAGTTTCAATCTCCTGCTCATAGTCAAGAGCCACATAGGCAAGCTTTTCCTTCATGTCACGGACAATTTCCCGTTCAGCAGTGGTGGTGAACATGTAACCTCTCTCAGTGAGGATCTTCATCAGATTATCAGTTAAATCACGGCCAGCAAGATCCAAACGAAGAATGGCATGTGGCAAAGCATAACCCTCATAGATAGGGACAGTGTGACTCACACCATCACCAGAGTCCAACACAATACCTGTCAAAAGACACTCAAAATGTCAGATCAAAAACAACTCTCTAACAAGGGATTGGATCGTGAGAGGACTAATACTAACCAGTTGTACGACCACTAGCATACAAGGAGAGCACAGCCTGAATAGCAACATACATAGCTGGAACATTGAAGGTTTCAAACATAATCTGGGTCATTTTCTCTCTGTTGGCCTTAGGGTTGAGAGGTGCTTCAGTGAGCAGAACAGGGTGCTCCTCGGGGGCAACACGAAGCTCATTGTAGAAAGTATGATGCCAGATCTTCTCCATATCATCCCAGTTGCTGACAATACCGTGTTCAATTGGGTATTTCAAGGTCAAGATACCCCTCTTGGATTGAGCTTCATCACCAACATATGCATCTTTCTGTCCCATTCCAACCATAACACCAGTGTGGCGAGGACGACCAACAATGCTAGGAAACACTGCTCTAGGAGCATCATCACCAGCAAATCCAGCCTACATTCAAAGAATCCAATTATTCACCAACAAAACCAGAAACATCTCAAGAATATAACAAAATAGTATCAAATGAAGTGTTCCACTATCATGAGTCGGTAATTGTAAACCATAAGTAAAAAAAAAATAAGAACTAACCTTCACCATTCCAGTTCCATTGTCACAAACAAGGGGCTGAATATCCTCACCGTCAGCCATTTTCTATTCAACTGCCAATACAAACAACGGATTAATAAGCAATCCTAAATCCAGTCCAGATACCTCGTCAGCAACATAAGTAGATGTAGGATTTACAGATAAGACAATATCCAATTTAGATGTATCTTAAAACTCGGACGTTTAACCTATCAATCAAGCATATCAAAATGACAATACATTGGATACTTCTCAATCAACATCCCAACATAGATAAGAGGGAAATCAAAAGTGAAAATATCTTAAAACTCAATGATTCACCTATCAATCCAGCAAATCCAAATGACACTGCATCACGCACTTTTCGCTCTATAACTTACTTCTCCTCGATCCAATCGGAGACAAAAAAGCAAAACCCCTCAGTCACTCCACACTCATTTTCAACTAAGCTACATCTCATTGATATACAAAGTAATCAGAAAGTCAAAAGGACATAATCAATTCTTCTATTTTTAACAAAATTTATTCATCAATCACCACAAGAGAGCTACAGAACACCATTCAAAACCATTTGAACTATAATCAAACAGTAGATCAAGGTAAATCCATAGCAGATCAACCTCAACATAGATCCACTTCATCAGATCCAGAATTATATTAGCTCAACCTTCATATACTTGATTCACTACATCTAACTAGTCAATCCAAAATATGAAAAATACCCATTTCAGATAAACAAATTCAATCTTTTTTACCACTTTCATAGATCTCAAAACATAATCCGCACATGCATCTCACAATTTTCTTTACATTTTCACATAGCTCAATCCATCAAAAAATCAAAAAAAAAAAACGAATAAGAAAGACCAGATCTTGACTTACCGGGAACTGAGAGGAGATCGAAAAGTGGTCACCGGAGATTTAGCAAAGCAACCGGAGATAATGGCCGGCGGCTTCGAAGACTCTGTTTGGGGAAATGAGAAATACAAAATGAGGAATCTTAAGACTCTAGGGGAAGCTTATTATATACAAAAAAAGAAAAAGAGGGTTTTGAAATTTAAATATTTTTTTTTAAATATAATTTTTATTTTTTAATAAAAATAATTAATTACTGCAGTAAATATTTGGCTGTAGGAATTTTTGAATTTGAAATTTAAAAGTGCAACAACACCAAAATGACAAATGCTAAAGTTTTCAAAAAGGACAAGCTTTTTTCAAATCATATATTATATGGTTACATAAATAATAGTAGTAATTGTTGGACTAGTAAATTTAAGGAATTATAAGAGTAGGTGAATTTTCTTTTTTCTTTTCTATTATTTTTTCTTGATAGAGAATGCAAAATAATATCATATTCTGAAGAAAAAAATCATCATTGAAATACTAAGGTCTTGTAAGTTCGAATTTTGAAAAATTCATAATTCAAATTTTATTTATTAAATGTGTTTTTTTTCATTAAGGGGCCATTTTACAAAATGTACTAAAAATATATTATATATGTATTTTATGATATTATAGACTACATATATTAGTTATACATTAATATGATTTATGACTAACATGTGACAAATTATTGTATTGATAATACATGTGCTATTAATATAGGATGTGTGGTTAAAGATTAAACTGACTTTAATACACACCAAATCAAATAGTGAATAGGAAATTATTCAAAAACTATTGATTTCAGCATTATTGATATACTTTATGAAATAGTATCTTTATGCATTTTATCAAACAACTCTAAAAATGCAATTGTTTTTATCCCTTTTATTTGTCAAGTTTAAATGAATTTGATCTATAACAAAATGTAAACATAATTTAGACTTTTAAAACACATGTTTCTTCTTCTTTTGTGCGAAAAGATGTTTGTCTAAGTTTTTCAATGCCTAATTTATATTGTATAGAATAATCAAAATTGTATTTGTAAAGGCTCTGAATGCTTATTCATCTTAAATTATCTTATGTAAAAAAAAGGTTAAATTTTAAGCATATGCAAGAAAATTTTCAAGGAATATTATTTTCAGCATCTAAAGGTTCATGTTAAGATGTTGAAATAATTTTTAGCATTAATGTCAAATCGTTTAAAATAATTGTCAAATATAAATATATTCATTTTAAATGCTGAAATGACATTAATTAATATATTTTATTTATATAATAATATTTAGTCCTAATTTATTTGAATGTTGTATTTTGTATCGAGTATGTTTTAAAAAAAAATTGTGCAAAACCAAAACACTGCACTTGAGTGATCATTTAGAGGATAAAAAGAATTAAAAATAATTTTTACTAAAACCTTTTCAATAGGTAGATAACTAGGTAGATAACTATATAAGAAATTAACTTTGAAATATGTAACTATCTAAAAGAACTCAAAAATAATTTAAGTTCATGCTCATAGAGCTCTATTAATCGGAAAACACTTTCAATTAACAATTTTCTTTTTATATTCAATGCTCAAATTTAATATCTTTAATTAAAAAATTAAATTCACACGCGATATTTTTTGATATAGTAATAAAATAAGATATCAATAAAAGGAAACTTGCTGATTCGAATTCAATAAAAGTGAGAAAGCAAGGGAAGTCATTATTGAATGACAACTATAAAATATTTTATGAAATTTTATAAAGTCTAAAAATAGAAACTTTTTAAATTTTTATTTGTTTATTAAAATAGTTTGATAGGTGTAGGAATAATTTCAACCATTATTATTAGGAGTTGTATCTGATCTGTCATTTGACAACCTTTCAAGCACCTTCTTTTGACGTGTTAGATTTAATCTCAGCCGTTGGTTGTTCAACCTCCTTTTCACATTGACTTTTTCTTTTTTTTTTCTTTTGAGTTTTAACTTTTTTAATTTTACTCTATAAGATTTGAAAGATATACCTTTCATTCTATTTTATGCGTAATTATTATTATTTTATTAGTTTATTAATAAAGTACACACAATACTTCACGATCCTAGTCATGTGATTTGATAAACTAGAAATATAAGTTTGATGATATTGTTTTGCGATTAGGTTTATATAGTCATAACAGATAAATGTGTTTGTAAGCTTTGAATTAAAGATATAGCTTCAATAAAAGTTATGTGAAATAATCATCCAATTGAAAAGGCTACTTGGTATCTAAATATCTGAGTAGGACGTAAGAATCAAATATCTTACTCGTTTGTGACTTTTACTTATACTAAAGTTGATAAGTAGATATGAGAAAGATATATATATACATGTAAATCGTAATATAATTAAAATTTTTAGTAGGCATTTGACCATATGATACCATATCACAATATGGTATTGTGAGATGGAATTAGCGTTCGAACATGCGATTTTACGCTAATTCATCTCGTAATTTCATATCATGAGATGAGATGTGATACCATATTCTCCAAAAACCATGATATGGAATCACATAGGAATACCATATCATAATTTGAGTTATTTAATACAAAGTTGATCCATAAGTTTATATTTTGTTAAAATAACCCCACGTTTATATCTACTAATTATTTATTTCACATGTAAATAAAATTTATAATCACATCATTACTTTTTAAAATTTATTATTTTCACCGACATAAAATTTATTATTCTTCTCAAGTACATATAATCAATTTAACTCACACTTCATGATTGTTGAGTAATAAAATCTTGAAGAGCCCGTGAAAGGTGTTCATTTTTACTCAAATATATTGATGAAACAATTACTTAAATGGAGAACAAATAACTTTGTAATAATTTATTATACAATTTGATGATTTTTTGTTTATTTAATAATATTGAATAAACAATTAGGGCTATTTAATAGTATTAGAACTTATGAAATTATTATGTTTATGAGAAAATATACAACACCAAAATTCCATATCGCATGTCCAAACAACACTACAATTTCATCTCATAATTTTATATCACGATATATTTTTTGTTTATTTAATAATATTGAATAAACAATTAGGGCTATTTAATAGTATTAGAACTTATGAAATTATTATGTTTATGAGAAAATATACAACACCAAAATTCCATATCGCATGTCCAAACAACACTACAATTTCATCTCATAATTTTATATCACGATATATTTTTTGTTTATTTAATAATATTGAATAAACAATTAGGGCTATTTAATAGTATTAGAACTTATGAAATTATTATGTTTATGAGAAAATATACAACACCAAAATTCCATATCGCATGTCCAAACAACACTACAATTTCATCTCATAATTTTATATCACGATATCATATCATAATTCCATATCATGATACCATATTCATGGCCAAACGGGCCCTTAATGTTGTCATTTTGTTCTTGAGTATATGTTGTTGGTTGTGCATTGAACACCTTTTGAAGTATGGTTGAGTTGCTGAGACGTGTAAAACTATGTGGATATATAGTCGATTTACAAAATAAAATTTGGTTAAACAAGTTAAATTTTAAAATTAAAAAGTTGTAATTAAAATCGAATTAAAGATGAATATCGCAGGAGAAAATTATCCCTTCTTTTGCGATACAAAATTATTAAACATGGTATACATAGATATATAACTTTGAGCATAATTAAATAAACGAAGAACCAACCAATAATAGAAAGGTATATGATTGAGAGAAAAATTGATGGACTATGAAGAGAAAAACTTGATGTATTTCTTCTATATGTAGTAAGGACGTATTAAAGTTTACACATAAATAAATTGGGATTCAATTAATTAACTCTCTCCAAAACAAAAATGTTGTCCTTGTCATCTCTACCTATCCTCAAATTCTCATCAACATATCTGCATTTTCGAAATTAAGGATATTTTGCGTGTATTTATATATATATATATATATAAAAAGACAGTATGGTGTATTGAACATTTTGTGTTAACAATATCTGATAAGAAAGATTATATCCAAATAATATAAATAAATAATTTATTTTAATACAAATATTAGTAACTGCTTCCGTTTATTCAAATTGTAAAAGGATACGTAATCTCAAGCCAACCTTGTGGGTTGAAGATGCCAAGAAGAAGATTGTAATTTTTCTGAAATACGTTCATTAACTGTTCCAAACAAACTAAATCAATGTATATTATATATAATATATAACACTACTAAATTAATTCTTTATGAAACTAATTAATTAAATTTTTTTAAAGATTACATGAAAAAGTACTTGAAAAAAACCTAATATATTCTTTAGATCTACTTTTACCCTGACATAATCACATGTGCATGTTCTTTGTTAAATTATTTGCTTTATCAATTTCATTTAACAGAAGAAATAAATTTTGGAAAAAGTAATTTTATTTTTACACTCAGGGCTCGTTCTGAAAAAATGATAACTAATCTTTCATTTAATTTTAAGATGACTTTATTTTATATTTGGTTGAGATGAATTCATGAAATATAATTTATTTCGAAATTAGTTATTTTGATATTATGACGTTGTTTCTGTTATCAAAATAATTTATTTCTCAATCAAACGACAATAATTTATTTCTCAATCAAACGAGCTAGAATAATAACTTTTTGCCATGCCGGAAACATGATCAAACCATACCTGATCTGGTGTTATTCCAGAATTGTTGTAGAAAATGTCAACTCTCTTCAATTGAAAAATAAAAATAAAATTAAAAAAAGTAGAAACATGAAAATTAACAAAATTGTATATTCTTAAAAATATAATAAAAGGAGAGAAATCTTAACTGATTTTGATGCAATTTTGAAGGAAGCTTCAATCCTTAACTCTCCACTTAATAAACTTAATCCTCTGGCATTAAACTTAATCACATTCACAGCTTTTCCCTCCATATATCATCATTAAAATATTTGAAATTAGTCGAACTATGACAAAATAAAAAATACATAATACTTCATTTGTTTCATTTTATATGTTTTAATTTAATTGTGTGCAAAATTTTAAAAAATAAAATAATTAAATTTTATAATCTTAAATTAAAATAGCATACCTCAGAAATATCAATGTTTTGATATAAATCCCCAAGTGTGATAAAATCTCTCAATCCTAATTTTGTCCTTTTCGATCCTAAAATACTTATTGTACTGTATATAAGCTTCCAATTTCCAGCCACCTACTCATATACCAAAATCATTTATTCTAAATCAGAAATATACATGTAATTCAACTGTAAAATAAATAAAATAATATTTTTTTTTCAAATTTATATGACACTTTTGGACTTAGAGATATAAAATAATCAGTCGTTAGATCATAAATTTTCATGTATTTTTAAAATATTTTGAGCGGTCAATTATTGTGATTTATATTTTCATGTATCTTTAAAATATTTCGAACGGTCAAAAGTATTTTGTATATAGTTTATAAATGTAAGAATTTTATTTTAAAAAATTTAAAAATTCCATGGGTAAATTCCTGGTTAAAATTTAAATTATTTGACTCTCGAAAAATAAAAAAAAATGTCACATAAATTAAAACGACGGAAGTAATAATGGTATGGCACAATACCACATCACCTTATCTAGAGATAAGGTTGGTTCAAAAGTTGGATTTTGAGATTCCAATTGCTTGACTAGCTCTTCTATTTCAATTTTCTTGTCTGATGATACTCCAAAAATTCCTCTGTTAATTCCTAAACAATATTTTCAACAAACAAAAAATAAGAATATATGCATTAATAATATTTTCATATTTTAAAAAAGTTTTGTGAGTGTTCTTTAAATGTCATTAGGTAGATAAGTTAATTACATAAAATACGTCTCATCTTTTAATTAATCAATTAGAATAAGTATGAATTTTACAATTTATTGAGGCTAATATGTATGATAAAAGAAATTAAAATATTTCAAGTGTTTAAATTAGTTACTTAATAATATGCATAAAAATCCTTTTCAAAATTGTCTAAAAGATGTTGGAATAAAAATATTTTATCATGTATTCAAATATTCAAATAAAATAGATTATAATTCAAATATTTAAATAAAAATTACTAATAAATTTAAACAAATATCTATGCATTATACATAAAGTTAATACTATAAGGAATTGTTCAGCACGCAAAATAAAATAAGTAAGAATATTTCATTAAATTATTTTATCCTACTTTCTATATAGCCCATTAATAAATAAAGAAAAGTTTGTACATATAATCCCACCATTTAATACAAATAATGAAATAAAATATTTCCAAAATTTACTAACATTAATTTTTAAAATTACTATTTTTATCCCGCCTACTAAACAATCCCTAAAATACTAGACAAGACAACTAGCTCAATCCCTAAACATAGAGATAAAGAATCAGAGGTGCAGATTGGAGGGACTACAAAAGCCACATAATTTTCACTAAGCAAATTTAAAATATAAAAACGTAAACATATGAAAAAATTAACAAGAATCAATATCTACCAAATAAACATTATCATTTTTTACTAAATCTTTCTTAATAAATCTCTGGACTCTGACTAGCTCCGCGCTGACTAAAAATAGAAAGATAAAGTGAATGAAAAATGAAAGCAATATTATATAACCTTGTAAGGCATCATATAGTTGAATCTTGATTTGGGAAGAAGTTGAATGTGAAATCTCAACATTACTTTGTTGTTGTTGAGAAGAAGCAAAAATGGTTCTTTGTTGCACAAATCTTGAAATCTTGTTAAAATTTCTTGGAGAATTAATAATATTATTATTTCTTATCATCATTTCTATGGTATTTGGCAATGGAGGAGACAGATGTGAAACTCTGATCTGAGGCTGAATTAAAGCCTTTGTTGCCATCTCTCTATGTTGTTTGCTCTTCTTATTAATTTTAGGCCTTTTTATGAAAGAAATATGAGAGATGTCTATCTTGTCCTTGTGGTTATGTTTGACATACCAATTGTGATTTTTAATTTATTTTTGAAGAAAAACAAAATAAAACATTATAGTGGTGTCTAGTGTGCATATTTTGATTATTTTTCATAAATACATGTATCTCGAGTTCATTAAATTATATTTTCTCATTTCAATTTATATGATATTATTTGTTCTGACATGGTATTCAAGAAAGATAGTTATGTAATTATAAATTACTTTATTAAAAATAAAAGAAATTTTGAAAATTCAAATTATTTCAAATATAAAAAGGTGACTTTGTTTGTTTGAAACGAAGTAAATAACATTCAATATACAGAGAAGTATTGCAAATACTTCTAAAATTGACGTAAATTATTAGTTTCGTCTTTGAACTATTTATATTCATTAAAACACCTCTGTACATCCCTAATATGTCACATGACATAGGAAGTGATTTCTAACTCTTAATAAAATGGCAAGAGAAGTGTTGAAAACACATTTAAATTTGAAAAAAATTAAAAGATATTTCACTCATCTTATAAGATCGAAGTAAATTTAAATTTAATTAATCAAATAAAAAATATTTTTAAGACTTGACAATAATTTAGAATGGAGACTAATAATCAACCTCAAATTTAAACCACTTGGATCTGTTTTTTCTTCATTTATTTGAGTTTTGGATTCCCAAGTATTAAACAAAGACACTGTGCCAGACTACATACTTATTTAATTGTGACCAGTACATATTTTTAATTTTTAAACTTGACAAGCCTCTTCAAATCTTTATTATTCAACCACCCACCCAAGGGATTTTCAAAATAAAAAGGTTCCAAATTTGTAATTTCTAGGATAGTAATAAATATAATTTGGAGGACCAATTTGTTTGATTCAGATTCTTCCATACACTTGGTGATGAACTAATAGAGATAAACAAAAAGGTTAAAATCAAGTCATTTTCACACAAATGCTTATTTCTATGGAAGTTCATCACTTATATGTGGTCTAAGGTAGTATAAGTAAATAAAATTATCTTCCATATGAATGCATTTATGACCAATAGTTGTACTGCCTACTAAATTATACATGACTCTGGTTTTTTTAACTCGTCTCAAGATATGATTTTGACAAAACGCTTTAATATTGCATATTAAACACATTTATTTGAGCTCGCTCAACAATTTCTACCAAAATATAAGTATCAAATTTAAATTCCTAATTTACAAAATTATATCGTCGAAATGAGGGGTATGCTCGCTTCGGGGCTCGTTTGACCTTCGAAATGGGTCGGAC
>NC_028647.1:303288-307183 GCF_001406875.1 Solanum pennellii
TTGCATTTTTGACGTCGGAATCCGGATCACCCAAAAAATGGTGTGCTATAGCACACGAAAAAACTTTGGAAGGCTTATCAATATTGATGATCATTATGTATACTATTTTCTTGGAATGCCCACTAATGGGGTACACATATTGCCTTACATGTTACAATTATCACTTTGAGGTGGCTATATATGTAATATATATATATATTGATAGTTCCACATTTTATATCAAATGACAAAGTTGGAACTTTTTTTTTTCCCTTCATTTGCATGGTGTTGGGCCTCTTGGTAGTCCTAACTTTGTGCAAGAAATAGCCCACAAACACATTCCAATTCCTATTGGGTCAAGCCTTGCTTTATTGTTGAAGGAGTGTCTGCATAAGATAAAGTCTCATTTACAAGAAGTTGAAACAACAACAACATATTCAGTAAAATCACACAAAGTGGAGTCTGGGAATTGTTAAGTGTACGCAGAATCCCAGACCTTACCACTACCTTTAAAGTAGAGAGGTTGTTTCCGATAGATTAACAAAGAAGTTTAAAAAGAGTCAATAATGAACTATGATTTTCATGTCATATATCTAAGGGATTGTTCATAAATTACTTTAGTTGTTTAGCTATGTTTTACAATTATTGTCATAAAAGAAATTATGGTCTTCATATACTTTTGAGATGATAGATAAGAGAACAATTGTATTATTATTCTCATTATATGAAAGAATTTATTTATTCAACCCAAACATGTATAGATTAGACAGTTAAATTAATAAAATTAAGTTACTTAATGTTACCTTGATCTTGATTAGGAGCTTTGAATTACTTTAGTTGTTTAGCTATGTTTTACAATTATTGTCATAAAAGAAATTATGGTCTTCATATACTTTTGAGATGATAGATAAGAGAACAATTGTATTATTATTCTCATTATATGAAAGAATTTATTTATTCAACCCAAACATGTATAGATTAGACAGTTAAATTAATAAAATTAAGTTACTTAATGTTACCTTGATCTTGATTAGGAGCTTCTAAATCATTTTTCTGCAAAGCTCCTTTGGACAATATAATAGCCTTTGAAGCCTTCATGTCTTTTCCTTTTCCCCATAGCACCACATACAACCCCATTATTATAAGCAATCCACCTAATATACTGTTCATAACCAACAAATTAAGCCAGTAAGAAGATTTATCAAGGCTTTTACACTGTACAACAACTCAACAACGTCCACGAAAAAAATAACCAATATATAGTGTATAATCAATTTATAATCTGTACAAAATTATTCTGTATACATTTGTTATACACTAAGTATACATGAAAACTACAAAGTGTTATGACTAAATGTCATTTATACAACCTATAAGTATGTTGATACTATATATTAAAGTATTTTTCACAATATATCATGATTTTAACATCTATGCTTTACTTTATGATGATTAACTACATGTTGAAATATGAAACTTTTTAAAAAATAGGAGATTTTTTTTAAAAAAAAAGGAATTGAATAATTACCTTCCTAGATATAGGGTCTCGTTAAGAAACAATGAGCTAGCTAGTGCCACAAAAAGAAGGATTAGAGGGTTGAAGACTGAGACAAATAGAGGGCCTCTTTTCTGAGAGCACCATGTCATTAAAATCACCACAATTCCAGATCCTAATGTTCCCTGCATAAAAAAAGGAACTATATATAATCAACAAACATAGTTTGTCTAATAACACAAACATTTTATTATACTATATATATATATATATTGATGTTCATAAGTCGTTTCGAAGGTGTATCATATACAGTCTCTGTCACTACTAGAAATAGAGGTTCTTTCCATTGTGAATCAATGAAAATTTGTGTTATAAAAATGATTTTCCCACCCATTTTTGACCGAACCAATTCATTGAGCAAACGCATGGTGAGAAATAAATTTTCACTAAAATACTGAGAAGCACCCTAATTTTTTCCATGTGAAAAAAAACACTTCTATTTGTTCTTTTCTCACTGATTGAATCAAAATATCTGTGGTAAAAGTCACTATATATTTTCAGTGGGAATATAGTGATATTTTAGTAGTGTCTACCCCACAAAGGTAGGGATAAGCTCGCATAAATTTGGTCTACAGACCAATGTCTTTATCTTGCTACTTTATTGCCGTTATTTTGCTTTCTAGCCTGTTTCTGGTTATGCCTTGTGGCACCGAAGGTCTACTGGAGATAACCTCTCTACCACACCTCTCTACCACATAAGATAACAACAAAATCTGTGTGTATTCTACCTCTCTGACATGATTACACTGAATATGATATTGTTGATAAGTTAATTAACATTAATGACTTACAAGATAGAGAACAACAAATAATCTTCTGTCCCAACCAAGCCTCCATTGAGATACTTGTCTGTCAAAGCATAGTGCAAATAGGACAGACTGAATGGATCCCATTAGGCTCATCAATGCTGTGCTTGAGTAGTGACATGGATAGTTTTTACTTACCTTAGCCTATTAACACATTGATCAAACAAAACAACAATAATTAGTCAAACATACATATAATTGCAAACTGTATTCATTCCACTCATTTATTGGTAAAATGAAGTATAACTTACCAATAATACTATCCATAGTGAATAACAAATGCAAGAGGTGACAGCCAGTACAATTCCTAAAGCAAAAGTGCCACCAACTAACTTCTTATGTGTTGTTGATTCATTATCATGATGTAGCAAATCAATTTTGATAGGCCACATATGAACCTCTATTCCTTTGTATAGTGTCAATAACATTGCTCCACCAACACATATCATTGTTCCCATTACCTTTGCTTTTCCACTTACTTTATCAAATGATAAATTCTCAAACCTAATCAACATTTTAAGGAAGGAAAAAAGATTCACGGTGTCAGTGACAAAATTAGAAATTCATATAAATAGATTTACAATAATATTCAATATCGAAATTNGGGGGGGGGGGGGGAATTCACAACGACATTCAACATCGATATCGAAACTTTCAAACCTTTTCTCTATCACTAATAACTAGAATTGATGAGATGAATGTGTAATTAAGGTGCTATCGAGAACAATTAAGGTACTTTTGTCCTCCTCCTTCGAATTATGTTAAAGAATTTTCTCACACAAAAAAAAGAAAAAAAAAAGAATAACATAATAATAAAGTAAATAAATATACCTTAGAAGGACAGCTATAACAAAAGTCATTGCTGGGATAAGATTGTAAATTGCAGTTGCAAATGTTGCTGATGTCATTATCACACTTGTATAAAATAAAATCGAAAATAATGAACCCCTGAAATTACAACAATTTCATCACATCAATTTATTATTATCTCTAATTTCTTCTTCGAATTAACAAAAAATAAAAATACCTTTGCGTATCAAAATTGTTATGTAGTAAATAATACTAATTGTTGTCTTACTATCACGATTACTATAATCATATTTCACATTTTCTAATTAAACATTAGAAAACAATTTTTTTAAAAAAAAAAAATAATACTTTTTAACGACCAAAAAGTATAGTCATAATATCAATTGGATATAACATGATACTTAAATGATGGTAACAATTGTTCTAAAACTATAATAATTGTATCTTTTAAAATATTCGTGTTATATAATGAGTTTTTTTTTAAAAATAAAATAATAAATATCATAAGAAGATATATTCTTGGGGAAAGTGTGAGTAAACTGAATGGACATCATAGTTAGTTAGTGACAATGTTTTTGGGAATTGAAATAAACATAAAGTTCTTTTCAAGATATCTATTTAGTTTTATTGTATCTAAATAGATTGAACACCTTTTTAAGTTGATCATTTATTCTTTTTATGAACTAATTTAAGCCTCATTTTATAGTAGTTTTAAATTGATGCAATTTGTAGATTATAAGTACTA
>NC_028647.1:307217-370553 GCF_001406875.1 Solanum pennellii
ATATATATATATATATATATATATATATATATATATTTATATATATATATATATATTATTGCTTGAGTCTTAATTAAGGAGTTACTGATTAGGATCTCGTGGTTTGATCGAATTTATCTTTTATTATTTTTTAATCATAAATTTATGTGATGTTGTGTAAGTGATAATAAAATTTTAAAAAATATGAAAAATTTAGATCAATAGAAAAAATATATCGTATAAATCAGGACAAAACGTAAATAATTTGAAAGTCAATAGAAGGAAATATTACTTACCCTAGTAGTCCTGAGAGAAATGCTTGCACAATAACAGTCCAAGTTAGTTTTGGTCGCTTATTCCTAACAAAAAAAAAAAAAAACAGTAACCAAAATTAATTCTTCTCAAATAAAATATTTTGAAATGTAACTCACAAATATACATACTAATCAAAAATATTTTTTAAAATTTTACCTTTTTAATAAACTAATAGCTAAATCATACTATAAGATGGAGTAAATGGAGTATAAGTATCTCGTTGACACCAACATGAGTTGTGAGGATGATTCGATTTCCTTTTATTCTTAACTAGAGGTTTGAGTTCGAGTTTATAAGAAAATATTGTGATCGTGCAATGTGTGAATTTTGAATAATCGAGTCTCAATATGAATATCAAACCACCAAGTGAAAAATTAAAAAAAATATCTAGTAAGATAGTTTGAAATCCAATCACCGTTAATTATAAGTCTTGGGTGCAATTCTTCATGAATTAAATCTTATCAAAATATCATATTCAGAAATTGACTTTACAATACTCGAATCGAATATAATCATATATATAAATAAAAGAAAGAAAGTATCTTGACTTCCAAGAACTCTCATGTCGTCAAAGATACATTTATCTTCACTAATAAAATAAAAAAGGGACAAATTAAAGAGAAGTATTTTGAAATTGAAAAAAATACTATAAAAAAGAGAATAAAAAGGACAAACATAATATAGTGGAGCAATAATTAAAAGTGCAAATAATAGACTTGGCGGGGTCAAAAGAGACAACTCAAAAAGATAGGGGCAAATATTCTTTTCTCAACAAGTCATGTAGATGAACATATACACCCATAAGTTTTTATTTTGTACTGTTAAGTACCACTACTTTTAAAACTTTCTTTACTTGGAAAAAATTGTTTTAGATTCTTTCATTTATCTTTACAAATATTCGCTCTGTTTCATTTTATACGGTAAAGTCCAGTACGATCAATGATCAAATTATTCAATTTTCTTAATCTTATCATAGTTATACCTTAGCTATTTTACTAGGTATCTTCTATTTATCGATACATATTGAATAGTTTTATTAAATTCTTTAGATTTTTTGAAATTAAATTTTATATTTAAAAATATCATAAAATAAATACAATTAAGTCAAAATGCTAGTATAGGATATAAAATATCCAAAAAAAATTAGTGGTCACTCGAAAGTCTCATTAACTTTTCAAATATTAATAGTGTCACATGGAGTGGATCAATGGGAATATCATACTTTACTTTTGACATTTTTCTTGCATGATTAGTATCGTACTTAAAGTTATCTTTATGCCCATTTTATTAATTATGACTTAAATTGTTGTAAAATAAAACATTTCATAGGATGATATATAACTCTTATGATGTTTTCACTAAAAATCATTTTCTCATTTTTTAAAACTTCCATTTCTAACAATTTAACCAACCAAAAATGGAGAAAATAAGTTAAACATTTTCCTAAAAACCTTATAACTTTATCTAGTAGTATTGCCATTTCTTTTATCCCTCGTATGAGCTCCCACCATTTTCCTTCCTTGATGATCACTCGAATCCACACATCCTTAAAGCTAAAGGTCCTACTCCTGGACGACTATATAAATTCGATCTGAATGACTCTGTTGACATGAAAGTAAGAAGATGATAGAAAACAAGTAATTACTTACCATTCAACAATGATAGCAATTGGAGCAAGAAATGCAGTAGCAAAAATCCATCTATAAGCAACCATAACTCTCATAGTCATTCCATCATCTGCTGCGACTTTTGACAATACAATATTTCCTCCTAATAATATTGCTGCCAAAGTCATTGCTCCAACATGTTTTACTCTTTCAAAACCTGTATAATTCTCAATGAAAGCCATTATATTTTACTACACAAAACAAGAAAATTTGAGACTACTAATTAATGGTACAAAAATGAGCTATTGTTTGGCCCTTTTTATTAGAGAAATTGCGTGTTCATGCAGCACAATATTTTGTACTTTTTTTTAAAAAAAAAAATTAATTTAATTTTCTTGCATGCATGCACCACCTTGTAGACAAGTCATGTCTTATTCTACTTTAATTTAATTAATTTTCATTTAATAAGTAAAAACTTTATGGTTGAATAGCTAGTCTTTTCGAAAGGGATCTTTACACTAAGCTTAATTTCAATATGGGACACTACTCCATTCCCTTGTATTGTCCATCTCTAATAACCCTTTATTATTCCTTAATTTTAATTTATTTGTCTTATTTTAATTTAATACGAAATTTTAAAAATAAAATAAAAATTAGTTTTTCTTAATTTTGTTAATATATAAGATCTTAAACATATGTCACGAGTAGAAATTATTTTTTAAAAAAAATTTCCCATACTTCAATACACATGTTTTCTTTAGTTGATTGACTCATAGGGCGGCCGTTGCTGGCGGCAAATGTTACCCTTTCCCGAGGTTAATTAAGAGTAAGTATAGTAATTAATTATTAGTAACGTACAAAATAAGTGGTATTTTATGCACTTAATAGAATTATTTCTGTTTTAATATATGGAGTTTTTACATCATTAAAAAGTCACTTATTTGTTTTCACACATTTAATTTAAAGTAATATACGTAGAACACTTCTAGGAGTGACACCACATCAGAAAAGATAATTAATATTCTATATTTTTCTTTTACTGATAATCAAATTAATTTTATTCTATCTAAAGATTTTACGACCTTTAGAAACATTTTTATATACATGTAGTCTCAATCTTGACTATACAAAATAATTTTTTTTCAACCAAAGGGGATCAAAATCATCGATATTATGATTTAAATTTATATTTGATTTTAAAATTTATTATGTTCAGAATCTATCTTAGAATTTAGTGAATCTATTAACGCTCTATAACAAAAGTTCATCTTGATAAACGAACCCATAACTAATACACTAAGGTATGATGCTTTTTTACCCTTGTCTAGTAAGTATATTATCGATCTACATTTAATATTAAAAAAAGTACATACCAAAGATTTAAAATACTAATCTACTAATATAAAAAATATTTCCTTTATCAAGTGTATAGTTTAATTGATTAAAGCCCAAAAAGAATGGGAAAAAACAAAACATGGACATCTTTTTAGACATTGGGTATGTTGGTAGCCCTTAAAAGCACATTTTTCAGTATGATCTGTATCTTCTATATGGGATCCCTTCAAAAGATTGGCAGTTGGCAAGGATATCTCTTGATTTGGTGTCCTTTTAGTAAAATTAAAAGGTAATCACTGATAAATAAACACGTTCTTTAACTTAATTCAAATTGATATTTATGTTTTTAGATACAAACGAAGGAGGTACTTCGAAAACATAGAGTTGATTTATATTCATACTAGTTTGAATTTTTCGATTTCCTTCTATACTCAGCTGAGTGAGTCGATTTTCATTCGTAATTGCTTAATATTATTTCTTTATTATAGGATGATTATATCTATTTATTTAATTTTATATAAATTTATAAGTGTATTTATTTACGTCCAAAAATTAAATGCATAGAAGATAATAGTATGATAGCTTTACACATTTATAAATTTAATTTTGAGTGGTGGGTGAATAGGGAACAACTTTAAGAAAAAACAATTATTTAGTTGATACTTAGAACATAAGGCAAATTCTTGGCAATTAACAAGCACGTCTTATTATTATTATTATTATTATTATTATTATTATTATTATTATTATTATTATTTAGTATAGTAGATAGAAGCAAAAACATCGCAAGAAAAACTGGGATTACAATGAGCCAGACAGCATTACTAAATGTGGTTTGTATAATAATTGTAGTTGCATTATATATTTTGTCATCAATAATTAAGTTGTCAAGTTATCATCAACATTAATTGAAAGATTCTGTATATCTTTTGCCAAAAGGGATGATTTTCTCACACTTTACAAGTATGTATTTTTATTAAAATTAAAGACGTTAGAATCTGAATATATCTTTTAATATAAAAATATTCTAGTAAAGTTTAAATATTAAATGTTCAAGATTTTATTTTTTATGCATCTCAATATATAAAACTGGTTTTTATTTATTTAATACAAAAACTAAGTTAGTTAATTAAATATTATGAATAAGATGCGATTTTATTGAAATTAGTGAACGATAATAGCGGTTAACAATTACTTGGTAGATGATAGTGATAGAAGAAGGAGGTAGTGAATAATGACGATGGTTAGCGATATATAATAGTGACTAGTGATAGTGATTGATGATTAGTGATGATCATTGTAAATAGTGATTACTGATTAGTAATGATAACAACGAGTGATAGTAATCAACAATTAAAGTCATGTTCGATATCTTCTTAGTATTTTTTTTTTCTTACAATAGGATATATTTTTTTTTATATACAGGAGATCTTGATTCATGAATAAACCATGTCCAATAAAGGAAATTTATTTTTTAGCACCATAAGGAGTGCACTCAATTTAATCGAATCGCGCACGACTCATTCGAAATGACGTCGTCAAATTTTTTTTCTCCATATCCAAACTCAAACACAAATCTCTAGTTAACACCCCAAAAACTTTACTTATTCATCTTTTCAAGCTTTTGTAATTTTATCAATTGTAATAATATGAAAAATAAATAAAATGAGAAATACACCCAATTTATAAGTGTGAGGGAAAGCCTCAACCTTTGAGCTAGCTTTTGGGTTGAGAAGGCCCAAGACCACCCAACATTGGTATCAGAGCCCAGGTTGTCAACAAGTCTCAGCCCACCGGGAGGAACTGGGTTGTCGTTCTCTCCAGCCCAAGGCCCGATGTGTGAAGGGGGAGATTGTTGGGTTATCCCACATCGGAAGTGGAAGGGGCTGATGGTCAATTTATAAGTGTGAGGGAAAGCCTCAACCTTTGAGCTAGCTTTTGGGTTGAGAAGGCCCAAGACCACCCAAGAGTCCACCTTCTATAAATCATTAACTTCATAATTTGTTTTTACAAATACTTTCTGCTTATTCACGAGAAAAACAATATAATTAAAATTTATCTAAGGACGTAAAATTCCCCTTGTTGAGTGTAGTAGCCAGTAGGGTGTAAAATTAGAGTGTACGTAGTTATTGCCATCCCATTTATTTTTTCGTTTTAATTTGTGTTGATATTATTTTTTTTTTATCTTGACACAAAATTTATGAAACAAAAAAAATTGTGATCTAAAATTTAAGGTTAAATTATTTTAAATATGACTTTTTCTTTAAACAAATTAAAAAGAAAAATGTGTGACATAAATGAGACAGAAATAATATTAACATGAGTAATTTATAAGATAATTAAGAAAAAGATAAAAGTTAAAGCTAACATACATATGCGAGCCACCTCTAAATGGACTTTGCATTACGCGATCTAGATTTATCGAAGCTCTAATATGACCTCTGAACATGGGCGGAAAATAAAATAAGAAGAGGAAGCTAATATACATTGAACAGAGTTGTTATACAGAATTCTCTTCATGGTACCAATAATTTGTAGAATCATGTTTTGATAGAGAATTCACACACAAAAAAAGTAGATAGTGGAAGAGAGTGGGGTTGTGGCGGTGGTGGGTGGTGTTGGGGAGATAGTGGGAAAATGGATATATTTTGTCTCAACACTGCCACAAATAAAAAATTTACCAATAATTATTTAGAGGCAATAATATAATTATATATCATATTTAGCGATAATAATAAATATAAATATTAATAATTAACACGTAGAATCTTTTTATATTTGTGCTCTCTCAATTGTGTATAAATCGATATTTAAATTCGTATAAAATTAAATTAGTAGACACATTAACCATACGTAACATAAACAAGTTTGAGTGTTACTTGTGCAACCCAAAATTGTAGGGTCCAAGTGAAAGAACATATTTATGTATTATGTCATGATTATATGTTACTAAAGATTTCGACGACTCTTAATGCAATGGACGAAGAATATTTCCGTATAATTATTTTTTATTACTACTATTAACAATGTTAGGATTCAAGATTTTAGTTAAGGAGGTTCGGAAAATAAAAATATAGTACTTGAAATTTGTACCTTTAACCTTAAACGTAATCTTATATTTTAAGAGTTTAAAGTCAGTCTATCTATATGTGTATCTATATTTTTAAAGAACTATATTATATATTATGTTGTATTTTATTGAAGAAATTTGAATAAACTCTCTTAAATATCTTCTAAGTTCGCTTATGACTATTAAATATCTCTTTTGCTATAACGTTAGAATTAGGAAAAATATGAAAGAAGTTTGTGAACATAAGACATGAACTAATGTTGGAAAGATTCCAAGTATCCCACGTTCTCTTTATGTTTATTGGAAAAGAATCATACGACTTTTGTTTTCCAATCTTCTTGGTTTCTTAAGTAGTGGATATAATAATTTTAAAATATGAAACAAAACAAAAATTGGAGTAAGATGTGATCTTGAGGTATTATTCATTTATAATGTGATGTTAACTCAATGTGTTACTTAATAAAATAGTCTAATTACATGAAAAATGAGGATCAATTGCCAATCAAGTAACAATATAAATAGAATTATATAACCATTTAAGTAGTATATATTTTGATAATACAAGAAAAAATATATGCAAGTAATATATAAAAAAAATTGTGATATTTCTTTTTTTACTCTGGAAAAGATATTTCCACCCAAGTTTGGTCAAATACAATATAATTCTAAAGATATTTAAAAAAAAATATCAACCAAATTATCTTCCTAAGAACTTTACTAAAGGATCGATCGATTGAGACACAAGTGGGAATTAATACAAGTTTAAACAGTAATTTAGTTGAAAGTAAAGCAATAAAACAAGTGCTAAAACGACCATTTGAGGCGATACAAGAGGTGGGTGAACGTTAGTGTGTTGATATTATTATCAATATTCGATATTTGGTCATTCATAATATTATTATTTATTATACCTTCTTTATTCATAGCGGATTGGTCATTTGTCAGCATCCATTTAGATTAAGATATTTTTGAAAGTCTGTAGCCAAAAAATGAGTAATTTACATAAAGCTGACAAAGAATTTCATTAATAGCGGCTTGTTTTGATATATTCTTTAGAACACTCGATGATAGATAGATATGATTTATCGTACCACATTTATTGGTACGACCGATATATTTTCTTTTATTTTTATTTTTGTCGCAGCTAGGAATGTGTGATTAGACAATACTTGGGGTCATATAAACAGAGTTTTCACCTATAACAAACAGTATATAATTACTATAGCAAGGGACATAAAATTATTAAATTTTTTGAACTTGGAAAACAAACATAACATGTTAGGGTATACCCTTTTTTTTGTTAGGGTATAAATGTTGAAATATGGTGTCTTATCAAAATGCTTTTTAATGATACTTGTAAATAGTAGGAGAATTTTATTTTATTTTTAAAAAAAGTTACAATAGGTACAAGGAAAATATTATTTGGATTAGTATGGGAATTACAAAAATGTGCTACCATGGGAAGTAATTGAATATATACATTAATTGAACATGGTTAAGTATATAATACTATTATAACACACATTCATTAAATTAATTTAATGTAAACAGTCGATCAATATAAATAATATTTTATATTTAAAAAGGTTTCAACCTTTTAGCTTTATATTTTTTTGTTCTTTTTCTTCATTTTTTTACTGCCATAAAAAATGTGACTCATTTATGCCTAGACTTCGACTTAAGAATCTCACTTTGCATCCACATTTTTTGTATAGCATCACACACTTTTTGTCTTCCAAATTGAGTGTTCACCTTTCAATTACTTTTCAGTGTGTTTTATAAAATGTCCACTTTCTAAAAGGTAACTAGTGAAACATATAATCCCACAAAAATTTAAATAGGATCCAATTCTACTCGTTTTCTATAACTCTCCCTAATTTATTCTTAGGTAAATATATTAAATAATCAACATGTGGCCTCACTTTTCCCATTTACTACTTTTTTTGTTTAAATTTCCAACTTTTTTTGGTTTGTGAGTAAATAATAGCAACTAGCTAAGGTCACAAATGTCACAAGAATGACTTAGATCTACAACTAATTACAATAGTGTAAAAGTGAAAAGTGAGATTCACTATTAAGGGTTCGTTAAATTCAAATAAAAATATTTTCTTCAGAAATAAGTGAATTTCTTGTTTTTTTTTTTTTAAATGTTCTAAGCAAACTATATCATCCTAACAGTATTTGTTTATAAACTAGGTGTGGTATTGGAGGGTGGACAAGATACAATAAATTTAGAATGTCAATGGTAGAACTTTGTTCCCTAGCTACTTTCACAAGGGAAGTTATTTTCCTCAAATAAATAAATTTGGAACTAGAGAAATCTAAAACATCTGATTGTCCTTTGGGTGAGCACTTTGTAGTAACTGCCTCGCGGTGCAGTGACTTGCAAACTATACAGAAGATGTAAATCGCATTAGACAAGCTCTATGCAATGAGCTCGTGACTGTATAAAAGACTAAGGTTGTATTCAATCTTAGGTCCTACCATGCCCGTAAGAAATTTGAAAAATGTAGATTATATATATAGTGTACCTTTATTCCCCATTGATATTTTCATATCTTTTTTTTTTCTCTTTATGGTTTGAGTAAAATCTATCTTAGAAACAAAATTTTACCTTTATCCTTTATTTGGAGTAACATGATAAAACAAGAAAAAAGAAAGGAAGAAGAAACAATGTTGAGTAAACTTTGAATATATTGCCTTTGGTTTGGTAACAAGTGACAAGTGCTACAATCAAATCATGGGAGAAATAACATATGAAACTGTGCTATTGCTTCCAATATATAACCTAGCACTTTCCCAATTGGCCACATGATGGATGAAGCATAGTCAAGAGATAATGTATGGCATCACTTTGTGCCATATGGACAGCTACATTAGACAACTTATAGTTGCAACAATCATGGGTACCTACTTATGATCTACCTAATAATTTATGTAATTTTCTAGCGAAGGAGCTCAAAGTTTTTGTTTGGTCATAAATTTTGAGACTGAAATTTGAGAATTTGGGAAGGTTCCGATTTTTTATAATGTTATCTTTGTATATGTATTTTACTTGGAAAAAGACTTGAAAATTTGTGAGTAAGAAGTCCCAAAAACTGATTTGAGTTCTTGAAAACTTGGAAATAATTAATTAATTAATGATTCTTAGTTTTACTTTTAAAACACTTAATATTAATTAAGGGAAAAGTAGAAAAAAGTTAACGAATTTTATCTTGATGTTATAAATTGACTAACTGACAATTTGACACGTCCGAACATGTTCAGTAATGTCAACAATTAATATGAAACATAAGAAATATCGATTTGTATTTCAACTATACTTTTAACATCATTTTCACGTATCTTTGTTCACACTTCACATAAAGGTTGATGTAGGTATTTTTGTATTTATAGCTTTAAGTGTTCCAATCATACCATTTTTGGTTACAACTTACAAGAGTCAAAGTGGAACTCAAACATGATACTATCACCATATAAGTTCCTTCTCTAAAACATATTAGTGAGTCACTTTGATGCTTTATAATTGGACACATACAAGTAGGGACTATCTATAGTTATGTATCCTTTTTCTTTCCCAAAAGCTCAGGCTTAATTAGTTGGTACAGCCTAAAAGAAATTAGGTTCATAGAATTTGGATGGAAGGACTTGTCAAGTCAAGCAGCCTTCATATATACGTAGAGTTATATATATGTGAAATATTTAACGAAACAGTTGAAAAATTTCTACGAAATTATATACCAAAAACATCGATTTTTCATATTGATCTTGTATGTTCGATTAAAAGAATAACTATCATCATACTCATATTTTCTTTAAATTACTATTTAATATTCCTCCTTGATGTGATTAAAAGAAAAGTGATTTGATCTAATCTTAGTTCAATACTATTTTAACTAACCTATAAGTCATGTGTGATTAATAGGAGTTATAGGCAACAAGCTCAATAAAAGACAAGATGGGACACACCTATATTGAAGAGCACTTAAAATTTGAGTAATAAAAAAAGATTTCTTCAACTTTTTTTGGATAAAGAGACAAGTGGTCCCTTTATTTACTTTAATTTAACATTTGTTTGGTATATGAATAAGACCTGATAAAAATTGTATACACTCATATACATGATAATTAAAAAGAGTTTAATTTAATTCGATATGACACGTTTTTGACTAGCTAAATATCCAAATGAAAAATGCGATAGTACTATCCTTGAAGAAATTAAATCACTTTTTTTTTAATCTTTTGCTTTTTGAACGATAGTGAAATTCGAGCCAAAAGATTTGTTATTAATCTGTACGTTGAGTTATTTATATACATGTGATTGTCTTATCTAAGAAGTATTTTTTTAAATACTTATTTAACTTTATCTCGACAACATAATTCTTTTTTTCTTAAAGTATTACAATTATTGATTTTTGGCCCTCTTTTTTGACCTTAACATAGTCATAATACAATGTGGTTAATTACTTAATATCCATGAATGATTAGTAATTCAGTGCCCCTCTTTGTTGACTTAATAAACACCGGTTCCTTAATCGTTAATATTACTTTCACTCCAACCATTTGTGGTGTATTGATAATACTTTTTTTAAAAAAATTAATCACATATTTTGAATTCTCGTCGTTCTTGATATAGAGTCGTTATCCTAAAAGTGTAACTTCCTCATATTAATTCAAATTAATCGAGCCACAATGAAGAATGAAGTAAAACGAATTCAGGATCGTTATATGAATATTGAACATCAAATGAAAAATAAAATAATATTATTTCTCGATGTATCTCATTAATTTAAGAGCCTTCAAAGACAAATGTCTAAACGTTATTATTGCTGTTAGTATGACCCCTTGATCCATAGTTTTGGTTGACAAAGCTCTCAAGAAGCAAGAAAATGTCATTTCAATGTTTTATTGTTGCAAATAATAATAGCCAATACAATAAAAAAGCCAATTTATATAGTTCAAGAAAGGCAAGACAATGCACATTCTTTTGGACTATATTTTTAATTATGATTTTTGAAAAAGGATTATATGGTATCCCTCTAATGGGAACTTGTGAATTTTGTTTTATCCAAAACTCACATTTTGAAGTTGAGCTTTGCAATTTCTACTATTATTGATATATGTCTTAATTATGGCGCGATTGATATCTTTGATTTTTTTTAATCTCTCTTCGGCTTAAGCTGAGTGAATGATATTTGGCGTGGTGTATTCGATTGTTTAGTTAATAAGACGTATGTAAGTCGATATAATTTTATGTATATGGTTTTTGAAGCTAGAGTCATTCAATAGAATGAAATGCGGAGCGTGTAACGATATCGCTCTCAGACTTTTTATCATGGTAAAGCCAGTGCATCAATCAGCCAGTGTAGTGGTGAATACGTTGTGCTTTAACCTACGATGTTTACCTTGTAGGCGAAGGAGATGTAGAAAGTGTGTCATGCGTGAACCGTACGTGCGAACTTAGGGGGCTTGTTTTGATAGCTACTCTCTTATAGTTATGTATCCTGATTTTCGAGTTCTAGTTTCATGGCAGGATAAAACTGAATATTTTTAGAGTTCAGTGCAACTTTTTTCAAGTCCAATAGAAGTGTTTTCGGTAAAGGATTTGCAATATAAAATTTGAGTTATATATACAACATAATTTTACAACGAAAGGTATCCCTGTGAGTGTGAGTCCGCCCATCCTACGACAAATATCTCTACCCATAATGAAAATTCTAATTAAAAGGAGCAACTATTCAGTGTAACTAATATGATAGGCTTTTTGGACCTAAAAAATTTCTTTACCTATAAGCCTATACTACAGTAAATTAAAGGGAAAGGATTCTTTGATTAGATATAATATTGGGCACATAACTTGTAACTTGTTACAATTAAAATTCTTATAGTATAGCATAACGTTATCTACAGAATTTTGTCATGATTTTTTTATTTTTGATCTGTTTAATCATATTTTTTAGTCGGCGGTCTGCGTTCTCTATTTTTCAAGATAGTAATAAAATATGTGTACATTTTAGATTACACTTATAAAATTATACTGAATATATTATTATATCGTGTCGAAGAGAACCTTAATGCTAATGAGTTTGTTGAATAAATGGTTGATGCATAGCGAAGTTCATTAGAATTTGATTCTTTCTTGTACAAAAGTAACTCTATCGATTGAGTTAACTACACAATGCAAGTACAATATGGTGCATTTTATATTTGTCCACTTAAAGGGTTAATTTGTTACATCTCCTTTTTATACAAAGAATAAAAATATTTAAAGCCAATGAACTTGAACCAACAATGTCTCATCATATAAAAATAATACGAGTCTTGACAAGTCTTTTTATGATTTTGTAGACCATGTAGAATTAGAAGAAAACTTTCTTTCGCATCATGAATAGACAGTCTTTTTTGAGTTCTCCTTTCAACTCATCGTGCTCCATCGATTTAGGTTTATCTTGTAAGAATATGATCATCTCCTTCAAAAAATATTTTTTGATTAGACTAATATGGTCAATCATGTCCATATCGCCATATATATACATTAATTGTGCATTGAAGAGTTCCACTCGTTAAATATAGATATAACAAGTTTATATCTATATTTATTTATGAATTTCACAAAAGGCGATCGTCGAAGTAAACTTAATTTTATCCTTAATCAGAGGTTTAATTTGAGCTTGACTCCGAATTATGAGATTGTTGGTGTGAATTGGCATAGTTGATATGTGTTAACCTTTTAATAGATTAAGAAAAACAAATTAGACCTAGAATATAAAAATAAGTAGATGTTTCTAATTATAATTAATTCAAATTTATAAGGATGTTAATTACTCGTATTATAATTATCATCTCAATAATAATTTAGATGTGTGTACTGTGTACCCTTAAGTAATTTAGAAGTTTGATTACCTTGTAGAATATTTACCCCCCTGTCCAATTATTAAATTCTTCCTAGCTGCAAGTAAACAAGATATGCAAATATGGAAAATATTTATTCGTACTCGATATTTGAAGGAAACTATATCGTGAATATTTAGACCATGAAGCGGAATTAGAAAAAAATAAAATAAAAAAATCTCCCTTTATGGATAGACAAATTTTCTCAAATTCATTGAGGATAAATTTAGGTTTATATTCAATAACATTTTGAGTGTATATAAGATTATGATCTCTTTTAGAATATGGTTTTTGATTTGGCTAATATGATCAGTCTTGTCCTTATTTTGTAGTTTGTACATTGAAGAAAAGTTTTGAAGTCTTCTTGAATTTTTCCTAGCTATGAAAGAAAAGTTTATTTATGATTTAAACATATTAATTAATTATATTATACTACCAAAAAACATAATTAAAAGTGATAATTACCTCTCCAATTGTCTAATCCAGAACCCCATGAATCTTATTTTCAACAAAGATTTTGAAATAGTGTTATATTCTATCAAAGTTAAAAGTATTATTCTGTGGCTATATTGTGATTAGACTATTTTAGGTAAACATGAACAGTTTCTTATGATTCCTCTTTTCCTTTTTGAAACATAAAATATGTTTGAGAAAATAATAGTGAGCCTAAAAGCATTGGTGAAAATGACTTATAGAGGAGAAATGTGTGTTAATTTGTAGAATTGCAGCTAAATCTACCAAAAAATATGAAGAAAAAAAGGAATTGTATTCAAAGATTAAAATGTCTTGTTGATAGTAAGTTTTGTTCTTGAAATTCTAAAGGAACATGATTCTTCAATAGTGGTTACCTAATATTTTGGAGAAAGTTTTTTTGCCAAAACTTATATTTCGAGTGGTGTTCGATACCTACTTTTGACACTCGACTAATTTAAATTCATGCTTATATTTCGAGTGGTGTTCAATACCTACTTTTGTCACTCGACTAATTCAAATTCATGCCGAGAAATTCCACTTTGAGAGAGTAAGGAACTTCTCTACCAAAACGAGTCTAATCCACTTCTATTCTTACTAACACATGCACCAACTTATCTAGTATTGTATTAGGAATGATTTGAAAATTGTCTCCATTCTACTTGGATGAATAGGAAAAAATCACCTAGTATTTTCATCGTGCGGAAATTTGATCATACTGAAGTACTTGAGGTTTAAGCAAAACAATCAAAACTTATGAACCTTAGATTAATAGCTCAATACTCTATCAACTGAGCTATACACTCGAGAAAACGATATACGTAGTAAATAAGGACATACTGAAAAGAGACTCTCATCAACTATAGGTAAAACACATGAGCAGCAATGTTCTAAACTCATAACAAGCTGAACGGGCGCGATTAGTTACAAACATGTCATCACTTGTCAACTAAGCAATAACCATTGATTGAATCCAAGAGCTATTGCATTATTCAATAGTTACAAGTTATCGCAGTGTCTCAAATCCAGCAAGTTCAATCAAAACATGATAGACAGACGGTTTTCTTAACCTATAACACAGTTAACCCCTCATTAGATATAGGGAAGAGAGAAGCATTTCGTCGATAAAGCTGATTCGATTATGATTAATTTAAGCAGCTGCTTGAGGCTTTTCAGATTCCTGCTGTTGTTTCCACTGCTCTGGAGTGAGCGCTTTTGTAATGGAGAGAGCGTGGATTTCCTTCATCTCCTCCGCCAGTGCACCGTTAACCATTCTGTGCCTCTCAAGTAATCTTTTGCCTTCAAATTGTTCTGTCACAATGACAATCGAGAATTTTGCACCACATCTGAGAAAAAGAACAAGTCCAACGTAAGAAAAGAGATCCTAGAAGAATGGAACTACAACTCCATGCATAAGAACTTACCCCCCAGACATATCAACAACTTCCTGCAAAAAAAAAAAAAAAGGAAGGAAGTCAAGAAATTGTTAGGTACTTTTACTATGCAAACACAATGGAAGAAATAAAATATGAAGGTTTTTCAGTGTTCGGTAGAAAAATTAGAACATAATAAGTAATGTATTAGTGCTTTTGACCTGTGGGATTTTAAAGCAAAGCACTAATGCTGGTGACATTTTTGTTCCAAGTGATGGCCTTAAAATGTATAATTCGGGTTAGAAGCAATTTTGCCTTCCAATGTGCATAATCTAAGCCCTACCTCGGATGTGTGTTGTTTCTTATGAGTGCACAAATCTAGCCTTATCCCCCCAAAAAAGTGTGCACACCTAAATCAAACCCACGAACTACCTCATCTTACGTTCTCTTCAATTAAACATTGACTAGGAAACTTCTCTGGCTTTCCAGGATTATCATAGAATTCCAAGTATCTCAACCCTCAAGAATAAGAGGTACAATCGAGAACATCAAATATGCGAGCCAAAACGTGCAGATAAAAATGTATAAGCAGACGATGAAAAGCATTCTATGCGGTTAATAAATAACTATCATAGAGAAGGATAATAGACAAATAACAGTAGCATGCCCACAAACTGCTGAGGTGAAGAAACAAATTTGTGGCTTTTATACATCAAAGTTTACATATTATTTATCCCATTTGAAGATCCTGTGCTCCAAAATATACATATGATCAGTGTCTGCTGGTTATGTAAACAGAATATCAACTTCAAGGATGTTTTGCCTCGTTAGCACACATTCAGTGCTTATTTCCTACTTATGCTCCCTGCAAACCCTTACGGTCATACCTCTCTTAAACCTGACATAAATACTGGTTCTTTGCTTTCCTTCTTGTTATTCTTTTCCACTTCAGAAAGTGTAGTTAAAAGATAATGCCTCAAATTGAGTAATGCTTGAAGCTTTTATTTATATAGCACCTTTTTTTTAATGACAAGGGAAATCCGCAGCCGCTACCCTTTGGGTGCGCACAGGGTAAAACCCCGCTCCTATACAATAGCTCGCACAACCATTATTTATATAGCACCTTTATATTTAAAGATTGGAATACACTTAAATTAGATACAAAAATAAGATTTACAACCTACATGACAGGCGTCTCTCTTATTGACACAAAATAAAGGTAGTTCATATATGTATTCCAGGAAAAGAAGAACTCTAAGGTCCCTCAATGCTTTGAGGTTCTTCCACCTATCCCTTAATGTACCTGAAATCTTAGTATAGCGTCTCTTATTGACATAAATAATAGGTAGCTCATATATGTATTCCGGTTAAAGAGCAACTATCTCAGGTACCGCAATGCTTTAATGGGTCGTTTGGATTAGAAGCAAGTTATAGGGGAATTAGAAATGCATGGATGGCAATGTAGAGATTGTAATGTAGGGATTGAAATGCAAGGTTAAGGTTATAATACAAGGACTGTAGTGGAAGGATTATTTACTCAATGGATGTTTGATTTGTTATACTAAAGTGCATATTTAAAAAAAAAAATTAAATTCTTTTGACAAAATAAATATTGGATACCACGTGAAGGGCTATTTTTGTCATCTCGTATAATATATACTATCCCCGCATTTATTATACTATCCCCGCATTCTTATCTTGCATAAAATAATATATAGGTACCCGCATAACTTAAAGAGGATATCAGTTATGCGACAAGAGAAGTGGAAACAAAAATTGTACTATAAATATCCTAAATTTTATGTGGAAAGAAAGAATGAAACCAAACATTATATTAACACTAAGTATAAGTGGAGATCACTTTCTCCACTACTCCCAACCAAACATCACCTAAGTTCCTTCCCCCAACCATTGATGTACCTGAAATCTTGCTATGATGGTATATGCTCTTGAAATAAGGACTTATTAAAGCACCTTTGTAGAAAACACTTCAACAAGTTTCGCTTCTTTTTTAGAAAATCATTTAGATGTTAAATGTTCTAACACTGTTCATTTCCAAGACTGGCAATTTATGGCTAGTGATCAAAATCAAGGAAATGTTCAACTTTATCACTGACTATTAGGTTTGTCTTACATTTGCCTGCGTTTACTTCCCTTTCCGGTCCATGAAAGCCCCAAATCACTAATTCCGTCCCATATTTTTCCCTCCCTCTTACGACTGTCCAGCACGGCTCTATCTTTTTCACGATAGAGCCAGGTAGACCAAATATACCCTTACAATTGAAGAAGTCTATAAAGCCTAAACAACTGAAAAGGTCAAATATACCCTACGTGGCTGAACAACTCTTTCAAGGTGGAGGGGCACATTTCATACGAAAGATAATTGTGGGGGATCCTTTGACCCGAAAGGTGAACAGAGGAAGGATATAATACAAATACACGTATTGGGTATATATGCACCTTTTTTCCAATCAGGAAATTCTCTCATACTAAGAGAAACTGAAAAAAAAAATAACTATAGCTCACTCGCCTTTCCCTTACTTCAAACACATGTACCATGGAATGTACCATTTTCACCTTCTTGCGCAAATGGCCCACTTGGTTGAGCTATTTGCTTAGACGACCTACTTGTTGGAAGTCCTACTTGGTTGAGTTGCTTATTTGACATCCTAGTAACTTGAGCTACTTGAAACAAGGGCGACTCACATGCTTAAGGAAATTTAATAAACTACTAGTCTAAGCAAGTAACTAGTAGGTGCCTACTTAAGAACGAAGTTCCAAAATGTATATAAGACAAGCAGTTGCATCACCTACTTAAGCAAATAAACCAGGGAGTTAAGCAGGTGATGCATCTACTTGACTTCTTTAAATTTTGGCCCTTTGTTCTAAAGTGGTGATACACCTACTAGTCACATACTTAGACTAGTAGGTCATTAATTTTCCTTAAACACGTGGGTCGCCCTTATTAAGCAACTAGGACATCTAACCAACTAGATCAACCAACTAGGATGTCAGAGCAAGTCGGTGAAGCACATAGCTCAAGCAAATAAATCCATGGAGTTACTTATACATCTATATAGTCCTTAATGGACTTGAAAGATGGGTCTTGGGCGGACCCAAGACAGCTCCCTTTTGGTCCGTATCATTGGGCCATAAGCCTTTAAGTAGGTGATGGACCTACTTTCTAATCTATGGCCCTTTATTCTTACGTAGGTGATGCACCTACTTGACTTCTTTAAATTTCAGCCATCGTTCTTAAGGAGGCACCTACTAGTAGCTAACTCAGAGTTGTTTTACATAGTGGCAAATCCAACTAATATCATCTTCATAGTGAAAAAATCCAATCAAGGCAGATTTGAAGTTAGAATTTTGCTTTTAATAAATTAAAATTTAAAACTTAAAGATTTTGTTTTTTGACCTATAAATCCATAACAACCAAAATTTCAGCATTTGGGAGATTCCCCAATATTTATCACTTATTTTCCTTTGTCAGTTAATTTCAACAATTGCAACTGACAAGGTTTAACAAAATCTAAAATCCTGATAAACCTATTTGGTTTAGATTTGCTATGAACAAATTAAACGAACACAAACTCATCAAGTTAACAACAGATATGTATATATTGAGAGAATTTACCAGATGAGAAGGGTTAAGCTTTGCCCTTAGTGAAGATTCTACTTGCTCCTTCATCTTCATCTTTCGAGAATACTCTTTTTTTTTCTCTGTTATTTTCTGGCAAAATGCCCCAAATACTATTCTTCTCTTCCTAGGTTTTACAATTTTTATTTACTAATCCCAATTTATACATCTTATTTTTCAAGACGGGTTGACCCAATATTTGCTCATAAAATCTTTATATTATATATTTATAAATTAGATTTAGAAAAACATTACAAGTCAGAATAATTGACAATTCAATATATATTATTTACAATCAAATATTTAACTTGTTTGTATCTCAAAATATAAAATATATCACATAAATTGCAATTAAGGAGTACTTTTATTCTCCGGAATAATTTTTAAATTGATACTTGAAAATTAAGATTTATGAACACAAATTCAAGTCTATTTTTTAGTGTAAAAACAGTTTTGAAGTTTTTAGAAATTTAAAATGGAAATTATACAAATTCCATGTTCAAATAATTTTTCAAGAATAAAAAGTTAAATTGGCGATGGGTGAAAAATGGCAACATAAGTGGAATAAGGAATATTTGACGACAACAATATGGCATATAATCCTATAACATTCGAATAAGATACCCAGTCTGTTTGGATTAACTTATATTTTTCACTTTCATAATATTTGAATTCAAAAAAAAAAAAATTGTATTTTAAAGCACTTTCATGGTGTTTGTCAAAAATCACAAATTATGGCTTTTGACAGCCATAAGCCAATCCAAACAGACGCTTGTCTCATTCTAGAGTTGTACTCAGAAATATGCAGTTGAAGATTGATGAGTTAAGTAAACAGAAGAAGCACGGTTTACAAATATCCAATGCTATAGGATTTCAACATTACTAATCTTGTGCTTTGAAAAACACATGTACTAGACAAAATCACAGACCACCCCCTTCCCCCAACAATAGTCTACTGCAGCACCTTTTAAACAAAATATAGCATGCTTGCAGATTTTCATACACCACGATGCCTCTCCTCATCAAGTAGTCCGGAGTGGAGGAGACACCAGAATCACACCATCTCCACGAACAAATAGGAACGGGATGGTCCGTCTCGTCGCCTAAAACACAATCAACAGAGAACCAATGTCAGCTGCTTTTACAATCATTAGAAAACCATTCCTCAACACACAAACAACTCTTGCAAAAAGCAATTCAAAATAAATACATTCTACTCATGGGGCCAATCTAGGATATCAACCACTATGATCAATAGCGAATCCAGGGTTTAAATTTGATAGGTTTTGGGATAAGTTGAACCAATGTTCGATTTGTTTTTAAATTTTAGTAATTCTTCACAAAGATCTATGATTAGTTAAACCCATTGAATATATGTGACATCCTCCACTATGACTAGATCTAATATAGACATTTGCCTTCATTATAAAATTTCACAATTATAAAAGGAAAATAGAGATTTCAATATGTCAAAACTTGGGAATTTTGAAAGAATAAAACCAAGAAAGAAAAAGAAAACAATGCTTTGAATTGGAACACAAGATGGACCTTGGAAGATTGGGAGTTGTACATTGAAACACTGTGAATTGACACCCCTCCCTCTTAGGATACACCCCTGATTCCACTACAAGTGAAAATAAGAGAAGAAACTTCTCGAAACTTCAGATGGAAAAGGAGCACCTAATCTTCTAAGGGGGGATCACATAAGATAAAAGCAAATGTCCCTTGGTATGAAAGAAATGATTGAGCATCACCACTGAACACTATTGAGGGAGAAATGAAACAAAATACGAGAGAAACAAAGACATATTTGTCAAAAAAAAAAAAAAATCAACAACATTATCTGCTGATAGATAAAAGCTCAATTGGAAGTTGGGATAATTCTAAAGTGAAGTCCTATTGACGTAGAGTAGGTGGCCGTCAAAGCCAGCTAATTGTACATAGCACTAGGTATAGTCCACTTGTCCAACATATTACAGCAAAGGGTCTGATGCTAATTGGAATGATGTATTGCAATGACCAGAAAAGGGGAGAAGAATTATATCTTAATTTCAAACCAAAATAAAAAAGAGAAGGTAAGAGAAATAAAGCATACCCGAACTATCTCTTCATATGTTTCATCATCAATCTCAACTGTGGTCACAATTTCTTCAACATCACCGAGAATCATATTAAGATGCTGATCATAAGCCTGAAAAGGAAACCACACGACAGCTTAGTGTCACCTCACAAGATTTTTTTTCCATACAAATTCAACGAATGATAAAAGTCAAAAGTAAAATATGATTCATGCATGCTTGTATATCAAATTGGATATTTGGAAATTCTGATGCCTGTGAAATAACCAAGAATCAGAAGACAAAACAAACTATAGTATCCTTAAAGCAGAGCAATAGCAAGATGATCCCCTACGACCAAACATAATTCAGAATTTCCAGCAACATCATGCAATTGCTCCCTTTTTGTAACAAGGAGCGGCATGTACTTGTTCTTCAGTATTCTTTGGTAACACAACAACTTGACAATAGTCCTATAATTTCTCAGACAAAGTGACCAAACAAACAAATATTTGAAGGAACAGGCAAACAAGAAACACAACCTCCACCTAATATGCAGGTTATTGTATTTAATATAATGTCTTTTCGCCTACAAGTAGTATTCATTGATGGTGGAGACAGGTGATTGCTTATTCCCCTCTCAACATTATTTGTCAAAGCTTTCGCACCCAACCATGTTCAATGTTGACACTGGGTAAAGATGCTTTACATATTTGTTCTGATGATAGTCTAGTTTTGGTTTGTCTGTTAGTTGCTTCCTTTCATAGATAAGGTTTCCTTTTCTGTGACTGCTTATTCCTTTTATTCCTATTTTTCAGACATTTTATTTATAATTCAAGAGATAATGACAAATGGAAGCACTCAAAAGGCTTTCTTATCAGCAAAATAGGTGTTCTGCCTTATCACATTATTTCTTACACCCACATGAGTGATCATGCTGCTTTCCTTCTACTATTTTCAGTCCATGTCAACAATTAGTCACTCATAACCCCATCCGAGTAGAAAGAAAGAACTTCTCCCTTGTTTTCTACTGATATGCTATAACACTACAGAAAATCACATCTTTATCATGCAAAAAGAAATTTTATAGAACATATAGAATACAATTGTCGGTATCTCCCTTCACCTCCAGCCACTTAAAGATAGTCCTCAGTTGCTGTAGACTGCATATTATCTAAATGTGTTTTATGCATTAACAGCATATCAATATGTTACATAACTTGATCAGGCACAATAGTTGCAACCCAAGATCTCCCCATGTTTATATTATACTTTCTTGACTGATGGTAGTGCATTAATATCTTTTTACACCCTCTTTCCTATTCTTCAGCAATTAGCATCTACTATCATATTCTTTAATATATCGTTCCTGAAGGATATTTGGTATGTCTATACTCTTAATGACTTCATATATAACATCAAATATCAAACATTTAGGCCACATATTACTATATTGACATACACTTCGAGTCGGCCTCAATTTCCTACCGTTATAATTGCTTAATTAATAGATATAGAAAATAATTAGTTATGTTGCTTAAAAAAGAAAAAAAAATAAGACTGCTACAGCTACCAGGAATCGAACTTGCGTAACTATGCCATTCAAGAACGCCTTCAACCACTGAGCTACCCATAAAGTTATTGCAAGGGAGTGCAAACTTTAACATATAACCAAATTAGATAGCAGTTATAGGCGAAGAGTGTCCGCCTGACCACCCTCAGCATAACGTAGCTCTGCCAGCCTAGTGGTTGATGGGCCAATGCTTGAAATCATATAACATCAATGAATTGGCTTCTGCCCAACTCATATAATTGTGCTCCGTAAACTCCTTCACTTCATTTCGGTTGCCCTACTTTACTTTTGATTCAGTTTTTTAAAAAAATAACTCTTTCTTCACACATGTTGTATAAGACCACAAGATTGAAGGGTAATTCTTTATGCATTGGCTTCTGCCCTACTCATAAAATTGAGCTCTGTCAACTTGTTCGTCTTACTTTGCTTTTTAGTCCAGATTAATAAAAATTACTCTTTTTTTGTAACTCCTTAATTTTTAACCCTCCACAATCATGCTAGTTCAAAGCAACAAGATTATATCTTCATTTTCATAAACTCGGTATCAAGCCAGAAACAATCAAATAAATTGAAAAGGAAACCTGAATATGAAAGAAAATTGAAAACAGAGAAAAATCATAAACCCTAGAATACGAAGCAAAAGGGGTAACAAATATAACATAAGTTAACAAGATCAAAACTTAAAAAAGTACCAACTTGCATCAATGTAAGGCTCAATTCTACTATTCAACAGATAATTTATCAACAAAAAGATAGAACAAACAACGGCCAGTAGTAATTGGGGGAAACAGTTAATATACATGAAGTTTGCCACGGAGTTCTCTGTCGGAGCGGAGCTTAACGTAGATTCTCTCGTCGAGACTAAGCCTTATGAGATCCAATGGCTCCTTCACTGTGCTCTCCTCTTCACTTCCCATGGCGCTTTCTCTCTTTCTCTCTCTAAAATTTCAAATGCGATTATTTGTTTGTTCGTTTGTATATTTTAGGGCTCTTTTCCCTAATTATAAAAAGGAAGTGGGCCGGGTTAGGGTGGCGGGTCGTTTACAGGCCTTATCAAAGTCTTATAGAGTATTAAGCCCATCTAAGTTCAATGGTTAGCCCGATTTAAATAGAAATCGAGACTTCTGATTAATGAAGGAGCATATCATTTGATGTTAAGATGAAAAATTATGGTTCTTCGTAGATGGTTATATATTTTTGTTTGAATTTATATATACATATATTTTGAATAATGTTGAACTATATAATCGGTATAAGATGTTGGAACCAAAAAATGGTGATGATTCTTTGAGGTAGCTATATGTATGTGATATTATATCTAAAAGCATGATTAATAGTATATGTTTTGATAACTAACAAAATGTAAGAAATGTATGATACCATAGATAAGTTGTTGAAATGATGACAATCCTTTTGATTGATGAATGCATGTAATTATACTTAGATGCTTTATTAAATTGCTCAATCTTCGAGAGAAACTAACATATAAGTTGCTTTATCAAATTGCATCAATCTTCGAGAGAAACTAACATACAAGTAGGCTTATCGTTTTGATTCACCCAATGTGATACGGGATACGATAAAATTTACATGTTTTAGTAGGAAATTAAAGAAATCACATTAATATATTATAAGATTGTCTTTTCTTGTTGTCATAAGGCCAATCGGTGAACAAGGTAAATCCAATTTAACTACACAAATAAGGTGTTCCTTTAAACTGTGCATCTCCTTTCAACAATTTAGATATATGAGTTAGTTATTGTTATTAGTGATTTATTGGATTAGTATATCTTTGTAGAATTATATGCATTTGAAAGTTTGTAATAATATGTAATCTCACAAACACAAGTTTATAAAAAAGAATATGGAGATATGTGATTTATTGACTCGTCCTTAATTAGGATATTTTGATATATTATGTGTGAACTATACTTTGCTCACTTTGTAAGATTGTATAAGAGTTTGTAAAAAAATTGATTAACATTCACAAATTGTGAAGTTCCCATGTTTTGAAGAAAAAGAATTCAAAAAAAAAATTAAATTGCATATCTGAATAAAATTTCAATTTCAAATTAACTTAATTTTAATAATCATATAAATTTTACTTGAAAACATGACGAGAGTTATCTATTCCATCGAATTTTGATACATGATTTATAGATCTAACTAGTTTTAAACTCTGCATAGAAATGTTCTACCTTGGTCATTGGGAATGAAATGCCCTCTATTAAAAAAACTACATACATAGAATTTGCACCATAAACTTCTAATTAAATTTGAATAGTAATTAACTTACACCTCAAAATGAGAGTTAATACAATGGAACAACCAAACCAAGATATGTTTTATTTGTATAGTCAATTACTCCCCCTCAGTTTCATATTTGTTTATATTACTAAAATTATTTTTCAATCTACAAAATCAAATAAACCTAATAAGAAAAATTCCATTTTGCTTAAATTAAATCTTTATGAAATTACAAAATAATATGAAGTTTTAAGAAACCTCCTTCCTTGTTAATTTTGTTATTAATAAATAAGACACATAATTAAATCGCGTTCAAAAAATATAAAGAGTAACCTATTGATTCGTATAACACTTTTAAGCATATAAATAAAAGATAAACAAATAATATGAGACGAAAAGGGTGTTAAAGAATTGTATTATTATTACTAATAAGTTTAAAAGTAAAGCGTGTGGGACAGTATGCAAGTTACAACCACAGATTCACTCCAATTGGTTCAAAGATAATTACTTCACTCCTTGGCAAGTTTGAAAATGACACAATTACTTAGATTCCTTTTTTAAAAAATTGAATAAAATAATAAATAATAATAATTTTTTACTGTCCATATTTTCAAATTTTATGTATTATTATAAATTGTAGGAAAGTGACCTGGCGTTGAGATTACGTAAATGAATTCCATGAAAAGTGTATTGATTATCTCTATGATTAGTTGTCTCTTTCCTTTTCCCAAAGGCCAACTTTATGTTACTTCCATCAAATTTACTTTTATTTTAACGCGGGTAGTGGTATAGTGGTGAACTGGTGATATTACGAGAAGTTTATTGGAAATAATATTTTTGAATGAGTTCATGTAATGAACGATCTGAATTTAGTATTTGAAACTTATTAATTGAATTACTGTTAATTACTTTCATCAATAAATTTATCTTTTTCTTTTTGTAAGTGAATAGATGAATTGACTGATATAAAAAGCGTATTTATTATTATTTTAATTGATTGACTTTAATATTCGGTGTTATAATGAACCCTAAAAAATATTTAAAAAAAATCAAAGATACAAAGGATGTAGGAGAAAATTTGAAGTTAAAGTAACTTGATAAAGCTTTATTTTTAACTAAAGAAAGTTTGAAAAGAAAATTTTCAAGTTTGAATACTTTGCTTTAGAAGAAAACTATATGCGATTAGTATTTAGTAATGTGTAATTAATAGCCACGTCCTCAAAAGTATCAATACTGCAAAAGATTAAAAAAAAAGTTAATAGGAAAGATAAATAGGGCAAAATTAATCATTGAGAATATTCATGTTAAGTTAAGATTATAAATTAAGGAGAGAATAAGAAATATGAAACATGAATAATGTTTTATTATTTAATAAAGAGTAATTTATTTTTAAAATGAGACTATTTATCGTGAAATTTAATCAATCAACTTATAAAATGAGTATATATTGAGGAGAATCTAAATTACGTTTACTTATCAAAGTAATCAAATACTTTTCGTGCTTCCTAAACTTAACTATATGAACGTTGACAATATTATTATTATTATTATTATGTTATTTTATTGGTATCAAAGGAAGTAGTTTTTACTTTACAACAATGTAGTTGTTTTATTTGTTGCTAAACATCTAAATAACTCTTAAACTTGACACATTTGGGAAGTTAACACTTCAAATTAATCAATAACTAGATGCAACCTACAAATATTTTTAGCATAATATATAAATATATTATTTACTTTGCTTCAACACATCTTCCAGTTAGAGTGTGATCTAAGTAGGTATTCAAAATTTTTATATAAAATTAAACAAGTATAGACACATGCATCTTACATTATGACTTATGTGACAATTCACGTCCTACATAATGTTTTATATGTAATATATCACGTAAAATATGTGTGTCTACTAATTTAATTTTATACAAATTTAAATATTTACATCTGCACACTAAAAATTGAAGAATTACTACGTCATTAAAGTTGTTTATTTAATTTATAAAATATAAAGTATATAAATATTATATAATAATATGTTTGAATTATATTTTGATAAACTAATTGAAGGAACGATATATTTTTCTTTTTTTAAAACTCTTGTTGACACAAGGAAAAAGTAATTCCACAATTTCACCCATAAAAACTTTAGTATGAAAAGAAAAGAAGAAAATGTTGAAAAGCCAAATTGTGGGCTATATATGTATGGCCGACTTTTTAAAAAAAATAAAAATAAATTTTTAGCAGTAGCTTTTAAGGCACAAACTTACAAAATCCCAAGTTGGAAAATGAAGATATTTTTAGATGTTTACTATTTCAAATTTTACTTCATCTTTATCTTCCACTTGTTGCTATCTCCTCAAATGGACAAATTCATAACCATGACTCATCTCTTACCCTTTTTTTTCTAAAAAAAAAATATTATTATTATATTTCATCCTCCCAAAATTAGTTATTCCATGGTTCTTTCTAACACACAAAAAAAAAAGGGAGCATTTGAATTTTGTGGTCTAACATATTTGATATTTTTTTATTATAAAAATGTCATTAAAAGCAATATGAAAATTTAAAGATAAATTATTTTAAAATATACAAAAAATTAAAAAATAATTTTTTGAAAAGATAATATATGTCACATAAAATAAAATAGATTAAGTGTAAAAAAAAATTAGATTCTTATTTCTAGTTTCTAGTAGTATATAAATTAAAAGAGAAATGAAATCATTTTATAAAAATATTATATTTTAATTTAATTTAATCATAAAATGAAATATCACGCATCAACTAATTTTTTTAAATAAAACTATGGATCAATTTTTATTATTTTTTTCCATAATTTGAAGCAATTAAAAATCTTGATTGTTCTCTTTACCATCCATTGTTGACCCCAATCTTTTCACATTATTCCAAACATGGTATTCATGGTGTATCCAAGCTGTAATTTTGGACTCCACCAAAGCAAAGTTGACTACTCATTTTATTTTATTTTTATTCAAACACAATAAAATGAATATAAAAAGTCAAAAAATAAAAATAAATTCAAATTACACATGTTTTCACCAATTTGACAACTTGTAAAATTTATTTATCAATAACATGTCCCACTTCAATTCAATTCTTTCAAATCCCTTTGCCTATTTAAAAAGTGGTTGAAAAATAATAGATTTTAATTCACTTACCCATTCAATATTTCTTGACCCCTTAAATAAAAATAAAATAGTTGGGGGTTGAATTTTAAAAATATCCAATTTTTTTCAAAGAGAAAAAAGAAAAAGGATAATAAGTGCCTTCTCAATTATTTTTACTACTAATAAAGTCCAAAGAGAAATTTTCACTTTGAGAAGTTTCTTTGTAAGAAGAAAAAAAAAATGCTAGAGAGTTCTGTTTTGTTGGAGAATACAGCTACTGGTGGCGCCGTCACCGGCGCCGATGGTGAAGCGGCGGAGCTGAAGAATGAAGGTGGTGGTGGTGGTAGTGTCGGTGGAGGTTCAGAGGAAGAAGATAAGAATTTTTCAGGTGGAAATCGTTGGCCACATGAAGAAACTTTGGCTTTACTCAAAATAAGATCGGAAATGGATGTTGCATTTCGTGATTCCAATCTCAAAAGCCCTCTCTGGGATGAAATTTCTAGGTAAATTTTTTTTGCAGTAATTTTTTCTGAGCATGCAATTTTCAATTTCATATGAATTAGTCAAAATAGCTGTGATTTTGGTTGATTTTAGTGAAAATTTGAAGTAGGAGGATGGAATTTTGTTGTGTTTATTGTAACAGGAAGATGGCGGAGCTTGGGTATAATCGAAATGCGAAGAAATGCAGGGAGAAGTTTGAGAACATTTATAAGTATCATAAGAGAACTAAAGATGGTAGATCTGGTAGACAAACTGGGAAAAACTATCGATTTTTCGAGCAATTAGAGCTTTTAGATAGCCAATCCTTGTTTTCATCGCCTCCGTTAAACCATAGCCAAATCAATAGAATGGAAACAATGCCGGTACCAATGCCTATGCCAATGACAATGATAAAACCAGCTGCTAGTGGATGTCAGGATTTTAGAATGGATCATAGTCGAGTTCGGGGTTTTAATCCGGGGTTCATGTACACATCCACGTCCACGACCTCGTCCTCGGGAAAAGAATCCGATGGTAGTGTGAAGAAGAAAAGGAAATTGGCTAGTTATTTTGAGAGGTTGATGAAGGAAGTGTTGGATAAGCAAGAGGACTTGCAAAACAAGTTTCTAGAAGCAATGGAAAAATGCGAGAAGGATCGAATAGCGAGGGACGATGCTTGGAAGATGCAGGAAATCGCAAGATTAAAGAAAGAACAAGAAGCATTAGCTCACGAAAGAGCAATTTCTGCTGCGAAAGACGCAGCAGTGATTGCTTTCTTGCAGAAAATCTCAGATCAAACCATTCAACTACAGTTACCAACAGATTTACCCCATAGGCATACCGAGGAACGAGAGAGTGAATCAATGAAAACTATTGGAAATCAGGAGAATGTTGTTATGCAACAAGACAACGACAAGGAAAACATTGAGAAACAAGAGATTGATAGTGCTGGTGAGAATTCAAACTCGTTTCAAACGAATTCATCTTCTCGATGGCCTAAAGCCGAAGTGGAAGCCTTAATCAAACTAAGAACAAACGTCGACTTGCAATACCAAGACAATGGATCATCAAAAGGACCTCTTTGGGAAGACATCTCATGTGGTATGAAGAAGCTTGGATACGATAGAAACGCAAAGAGATGTAAAGAGAAATGGGAGAATATAAACAAGTACTATAGAAGAGTTAAAGAAAGCCAAAAGAAAAGGCCACAAGATTCAAAAACATGTCCATATTTTCATCAATTGGATTCCATCTATCAAAACAAGTCCAAGAAACAATTGCCCATTATGGAAACTCCGGGTTCCAATATGAAGGCCGGAGAGATACTAATGCAAATAATCAACCAACAACAGCAACAACAAGCATTAGAAAGAACAGAATGTTGAACAAAAGTTTGTTCAACAAGATAATGCAAATAATAGATTGATGAAGGACAAGAAGGTTTTCTATTTTACTTTGTGGTTAGTGTACCATTTTTGACAAGTGGGACAAAATCATTGGAGTTAATTATGTGCTTTGGAAATGTGGGATCAAGATTCAATTATGTGTGAGGGAGGAACTTTTTCATTCACAAAGTTAGTTTTACTATAAATGCACACACAGAGAAAGTGGCATATTTTTTTTTTCTAGTTATGTATATTTAATCATTTGTTGTTAGTAGTTAAATAGTGTCATAGGGAATAGTTTTAGCTTTGGTGTGATTTTGATATTTCTTTCAAGATTATATATGTAGCACATAGTATACATTTTCTTCCTTTGAGGCTTTGGTTTCTCAACCATATCCTCCATAAGTACATGTGTGTAATAGTTCAAAATAGTTGATTGTGTTTGTATGAATTCAGAATATACTTTTACATGTTTGTCGATTTTTATTTTTTGTTGTTGAAGGGATTTATGAGTAAGAGTGAAAAAGTTGTGTACTTTAACTAGAATAATTTTCACAAAAGGGTCCTAATTATTGTTTCGACAGAAATATCGAAAACACTTCGTTATTAACAGTTTTGAAGATAACTTTTTTATTTGGCTAACTATATGTGGTATGTATCTGGATTTGGTTTAAAATTCTGATTTGAAGTAAAAGTGTGTTTTTATACGTAATCCAATGTTTACGGAATTACGTATTACTAACTATATTGTGCTTTCTTTATTTTGTCCATTACCTATTTTATCATGAATATCCACATTTTTAATATTATATTATCACTTTTAGTGTAACCATACATCTATCTACTAGACATGAGGGTTTTTTATTTGTGAACACTTCACACCATATAACAAAGTCGGTCTAATGACCAACCACTCTATATAATTTACCTTTGAGTTTCGATGGTACCTTCCAAGACTCCAGATGCGAGTCACCGCTTCATCTATACTGCATGTATGATATCATTGTCATTTGTCAACCTCCACACTCTCCTGAATTATAAAGAAATAAATATATAAAAGAATAATTTGGGAACAGTAATAATAGTTGGGCCACATTGGGCTCAACCATATTAAAGTGGGTACATGAAACACATCGTCAGACCCAAAACTCAAAGACTAACCCAACAAGCACTTCAACAAACGGCCATTTGTTGCATCAAGTCCAATATACAATCAGTGTATATAGGATTATTGGCACATACTCGGGATCGTTTAGTAATTGGCTAGTGTTATTCAAGTATTACTAATTAAGAGAAAATGTAAATCTTTTTATGTAGGTATTAGTAGTTATGCAAAAATTAATTAATTATCCACTTTTTATCTTTTATGTTGCATAAAATAATACAATACATCCTCTCATTACTTATAAATATATTTGTTACGTGAATTTCTAAATTATAAATCGAACACCATATTAATATAATTAAGATGCTTATTAGCTTGTCCTTGCAAATACTCGTCATTTTAAATATCATAATTATGACACATAAATAAAATAAATAAATAAATTATTACCTAATATGTTAAGACAATATTAAAAACCCCACAAACATTTTAAGACAAGACAGGAGTATAATTAATTAATCTCATACTAATCCATATACAATCCAACATTGACCCCACCCCGTCACGTTTCTATGCCGTTAAGCGTTAAATAAGAACTATGAGTCGTCGTGTACGATGAGATCGCCTTATTCTTAATAAAAATATTTCGTTTCGAGCCTAAATACATAAAAGAATTAGATATAGATGTTATTTTTAAATAAATTTTATAATATCGAGAAAAGATAATAAAATAAAAATAGAAATATCGTTATTTCTTTTTAGGTGTAAAATTAAATATGACAAATAAAAATAAATCCAGCGGTGATCAAACTCTACTGTCACCTTGATATTCTAACCTTCCAACTATCATCGCCCACATGTTGACAGTCACACTGAGTGTCACCATTAAACTCCAAAACTTCTCTCTGTTTTTTTTCTCAAGCTTTCTCCAATGGCGGATTACGATGCCGCCCCAACCCATCACCACCCAAACAATCTGATCCAAAAAGAAACTGCTCTACAAGCAATCAACACAATAATCCAGCTCCATTTCGAAAAAACTCTCGAGAAAAAACGAGCAATCGATTTACAAAAAAAGGAACTATGGAAAATGTTTCAACATTTCTTCATCTTTTTATCACTCATCTTCCTGGGTCAAGCTCTTTCTCCGAAGCTTCAATGCCGACATTGTTGGATACCCATTGGTCTTCTCTCGTTATCCCATCTGATTTTCTACGTATCTGTAGCCCAAACATTGAGATGCATCAATGGGTTTAAGTATCAACGGAGATGTCATAAATTAACATTAGGGTTAGCTACAGAAAGGTTAAGGCAACTGAAGATGAGGATTAACAATGGTGGGGTTGAAGAAATTGGGGATGAATTTGAAATACATTATCAAGAACCACCAGAGAGTTATTTTGGTAAGTTTAAGAGGAATTGGGCACTGCATTTTGGGTTTTTGATTTTTATTTATGGATTTATGGTTTCTTCATCTGTTGTAATACTCTGTTTTTGAGATCTTCAAAAGAAATGAACTTTCGTTAGGGTTTTGGGTGGGTGGAGGAGGGGCAATTTTGGGAATTTTGATGGAAAATATGTGTTGTAATTTTTCAAAATATTTGGATGAATTATGGGTTGTGATTTTTATTTTATTTTTTTGGTAGTTTTGTTTATTTAAAATTGTTGATATGTACATTTTTGTTTTGTAGGTTAGTGCTTCTAGATTTTCTTTTTAAAAATATCATATTAGGAAAGAAATTTGTATTTGAGGATGAAGTTCGACCAAATTTGAATTAATGACAAAAAATTTTACACCAGAGTAAGACACTCACTTCATATACAAGAGGGCTCGAATCCATATTTATCAATTCTTATTTGTGAGATTTGTATATTATTTATCTCGTGTCATCTGTTGTCGATATAATGTTATTTGACTTGAAATAAAATTTATAAAAAGAAGGAAGATTTGATATTCATGATACATAATAATCTTAACAACTTGTGTGATTGGTTATGAATCGTTCCATTTTTAATTTTAAAACATAAGAAATAACATTATTTTTTGAACGAACTAAAAAAACAATCAAATGAAGTATTATTATTATATTAGTCTGATATTTTTTAAATAGTTTGGAAATTTGAATCCAAATATAAGAGGGAAAAAAGGTAGCATGGAGAAAGTGAGAATTTTGGTATATGTGTATGCGTTTGATTTTCTAAAATGAGTTAAAATTGTACTTTTTGAAATCTAACTTTATTTATTTTAAATATGAGTGTTCATTGAAATGTATACTATTATGATTATTATTCTTGTTTTAATGGTTTTGAATGTTTAATAAATGTGTATATTCTTTTTAGGTATGTTTGTTTTAATAGAGTTAAATGGGAAAACACTGTCACGCAAAACGAAATTGAAATGAATTAAACACTTTATAATAAGTAGCTCACCAATAATGAGAAAGCTGCCACATGACAGATTAACACTTCTCCATTTGTTCCATTTCTACCATATTGTTAAACCTATTAAATGCCTTTGAATAAATCATGATAAAAAAATTATAAAAAACTATAGCATAAAAAACAATAGGTTAGTAGCATGTACAAAAAACTATCAGAGGGTGGTAAAAATGTTAGTCAACAGTAATTTTAGAAAGGAGGGAAACAAAAGTTTGAATCGTTTCTAATTTTTTAGTCCTTACGTACGTATTCGTATGAGAGCTGAACTAAATTTGAATTCTCGTGGTACAAAGCGGTAATAATAGTTTTGAAATTGCTATCATGAAAAGGATACAAATCATTGTTACTGCCAAGCCAATCTATGAGCTTCACAATTATTAAAATAAAATCTCTTTCCCACCTATCGAGAGAACCCAAGGATTATAAAACAAAAAGAAAAATATTATAGCTTTTAAAAGAAAATCATTATTACGTATAGTCAATGTATAATTTCTACGATAGTTACGACTAGGCAGGTGAAATTTCTTTTAGCCGATAGACGAAAAATGCAGAGATAACAAAAGATTACAATATTAAAAAGAATGCGAAGGAACCAAGCAAAATACCTGTTGTAGTACACTTATAAGTTCAAAATTCTGATGAAATTCGATGCGATAATACCGGTATGATCACATCCTATTTTCAGAAACCAAGCAACTAGGGTATGTTATGCATTGGTTGTATACAAGACTCCAAAATTTTATTAAGTACATGACGACTCTGCTGGGAAAGAAAGAGCCCCATTATTGCAAGAGTGATGGAAATAATCATACAGAGCTAAATTAGAATACATAACACTCAGCTAGCGATTATTATACTAAGAATGGTGATGTTGGCTTCTGAAACTCCAAGAAAAGAAGCCATAGATACGTCAGATATAGGTTAAGCTGGGGAGAACGCATTGCACAATGACTTGTATGCAGTGACACAACTTTTGAATTTCTCTTCTGCTGCTGCCTGCACAAATTCAATGACTCGTCTCGTGAGGAGGACTCCAAGAATACGAATGAGTAGCTAAATTCCAGAACAAGGTTTCAAGAAAGGAACCAAAAATTGAGATAGGCTATTGTAAGTTGTCACGTAGGAGGACAAACAGAAATTGTAAAGCTAACCTGTGAAGGGCCTTGATGTTTATCAGGATGCCACTTTAATGCTGATAAACGGAAACTGCAAGGACAATAATAGTGTTTACATTAGTCTTCAATATAATCGAGTATGGAGAGCACAAAACCACTAGAACTTACGCATTCTTGACATCCTCAATCTTCAGAGGACCTCTTGGGGGCAAACCGAGAATTGTTCTTTCTGAGGAAGAACCTATATGACACGATTCATATTTGGATTCTGTATGTGTCTCGTTTTCAGTTTCATTATCCCATCTGTAATGCCTCTGTTCTGACCAGTCTGTTTCTTGTCTTCGGGAGAACATATCTTCAAAAGTAGATGATTTACCAGGCCTAAAAGACCAAGTGTACCACTTATTACCAAAAGTTGCTTCGAATACTGATTCAGGATATTCATCGAATTCTTCGTATAATCTCCGTTTCTTCATTTTTCCTAAAAACGAATAATTAACGGGTCAATGAAGGCTACCTGCATCCTTCAATAAGCTCAGTATTGCGTCACCATCAACCATTTAAAGATAGCTTAGCAATCAGAAAGCATAACAGAAGGTTATCTAAAGTTATGACATACATAACTTTGTGACAAACATAAAAAGTCCAATTTCCATTCATTAAAGACGCATTAATTCAAGTGTTCAAATCCTTGCAATACAACTCCTAGATGGAAAAAATGCAAAGCAAGGCAAGTTCATCCCATTTTACTTAGAATGACAGCAACCAACTCACGGCCAATAAACCTTTTTTATTTGGAAGACAAGCATTGCGATCAATCTGAAAAGGCATTGGTTTCGGCATGTTTCCTGATAGGTAACCCACTAGTCCAGCTAGTAGGTGGGCAGTAAAGGAGCTTTCGAAACTATCCCAGCTCTAAAAAAGGACCTAGCCAATTAGGTCAAAGCACCAAATTTCAATAGCAATATATATTTCAGTTACATCTGGTATTTAAGAATCTCAAGAATGGGGCCAAAAGGTTGAACACACTGATATTTTTCAGTTTGATATAAGAATTTTCATTAAAAACAGAGACCCAATTGTGAAATGAGAGTACAAACTTACGCATCCTTCTCCTTGAGCGATCTCTAAGACGAGCAGCGGACTTATATTCACTTTTCTTCTCTGAACGATCATCCCGATCCATATCCCATCTATCATTTATTGTTGAAGATTCATTCTAGTAAATTATTCAACAAGAAAATAGCATATTGTCCATGAGTAGAACAAATATTGAGGTAAAAATAGTGAAATGAGAAGAGAATTTAATATAAAAAGAGTACTTGCATGCAATTGATCAGATACTAAAGTTCAGAAGCTGAGCACATTCTACTATGCGGACTTTAAACCAGAAAAGGTGGTTCATGCTTTGGAGGCTTGGACCACAGAGGAAGTTAAGCAAGCACACTACAGTAGACCATAATTCCTTAGAAAGCAGAAACCCACAAACAGAGTCAAGATGCAAGGGAGAAGAAAGGCAAAGCAGTAAAGATCAAAGACAAACTATACATGGGATGAGGTATAAGTGAAAATTTCATCACTGCTTCTGTTACTCCATCTTTTCCTTCTATATACGAGGTGATTCGTCTTACTACACTGAACTAGTGAACTTGGCCTATCCTCATTAGACCTTGATACCTTTGATCATTATGTGACTTAATGCTACATTGCAAAATGAGTTGTTCCCTCATAGATCCTCCTTTTATCCTCCTAGGATTACTCAATTCACTTCAAAAGCAAACAGAGGACAAGTGAGATTCGTTGAAAAGACAGAAGTTTTTGTGGTTGATTAGGACAGGTTTTTAGGTTACATGAACAGATCAAGCGTCATATTCGGAAGCAGACATAAAATAGTTTTTCCTTTGGTTGGGGTGGGGTGAGGAAGCGGATATGTTCTAGAAGAAGAGAAGAGAAGAAACAAAAATAACACATAAGAATAGGTCTCGAACTTCTCTCTCAGTTCTTTGGGAACTACGTTAGTATTTTCATGGAAATTCTTGTAAAGAGAATGTGACGGGGTTGAGCTGCTTCTTGCTGGAGCTTTCTTTTGACAGTTGCGGAATGGCACCGGTGACACCTTTTACTAGCGACCGGATGTTTGATAGCTGGAGCCGATGTTGCAAAAGAAGAGGAAACCTTTTCTATAATTGCTTTTCGCTCATGTTTGGAGTATTTACTGGAAAGAAGTAGGGCATACCAAGAGATTAAGGCTTAGTCATGATGGTGTGCCTACATTAGGTTCAATGTTGGCTAGGAGTCTTTTTAGTCCAGTTTAGACCTTTAGTGTTGGTGAACCTCTAAGTTATTGAGTATTGAGAAGAAATCAATCCAAATGGTAAGAAATGGATAATCAGGATTCACATAGTTGATCCGACAACACTTCATTTGGTGCAAAGATATTTCTTCCTTATATGATGATATGACATATCTTCTTGGAAGAACTTTCTCTATGATATTTCTTCCTTATATGATGATGACACATCTTCTAGGAAGAACTTTCTTTCTTTAGTTGATTATTGCAGTTGACTTTTTGCTTTAATCCACTTTTTGGGGAAACTGGTTCCTCGCATTCCACTGTAGGTGGTAAATAATAATTGTTTCTTTTAGACACCGATACATATGTGAATGCAATCTTGGTGATAAGCTAATGATATCACAAATGTAATCTATCAATAAAATACTAATCTATTAGCCTGATTTTGGTAAAAGATGGAGAACATAGGAACTCCTATTGGGAAGGACCATAAACAGAAAAAATAGCAGAACTGATTTTCAGTTTTCCAAGATACAAAATGACCTTGCGTTCAATGATTGAGGTCAGCAATAGCGATCTAGGATGTATTCATGTCGTTTTGGAAGATGATTCCCTTGATAAATGTAGCGTTTGGTTATTTTCACATGCTAAAAGGGCAAATGAATGTGTAAGTCGTCCCTTTTGCAAGTATTTCAACTTGTACTTCATATCACTTCAAGTCTTCAACTACCAAGTAAATACTACTATCAACCTTCAATACTCAAAATGATTACCGGAATGACACCCTGTACCACTTCTATTGTTGCCTCAGGTCACCTACCTTATGTCCAACCAAACACCGGAAACTAATTCAGGAAACAAACTAATCCAAAGAAATTATTTTAAATGAAAACATTTTATGTCACTCCATAAAGAGAAAGAAATCCCTTATCAAAGACAGTTGACCGAATATAACTAAGACTAAGATTTACCATATCTATGAAATAAAAGAAGATTAAATATTTACCTCAAAAGAGTTTCCAGATGCCCCATAAAAGAGAAGATTTTTCAAAGCTTTTTTTGAGTCAGCACGCTTTTGACGTGTTTCATATCTGATATAATTCTGAAAAATAAATGAAAAGCTGGATGATAAATAAGAAAATGAGGAGGACAAGAGAAGTTAATAGATGTATTACATGGAAAGAAAAAGAGATGTTAGGAAAAAGAATACATAACTGACCAGAGAAAACCAAGCGAAAAAACTCGTGAAGATATCTCTAATCCTAGCCAATTTCAAACACTATAATATTGGAAGCTGGTGAAGATATTTACCTTAGTTGGCTGCTGACTTCCTCTAAAATCCTGCAGGAATAATCTATGAAAGGTCACATATGCAAACTGAAGAAAGATACTACTTGAACTTAAAGGTAACAAGCATGAAAATACACTGTATATGAGTAGAGAAAACTAAAACTGAGTGCAGAAACACAATAATTTCCTTAAATCTACCAGTCTCAAATGGGTGTATCGGAACCCTTTCTTTGGGGGGTGGGGGTGGATAAGGGAGCATACTGACACTGCATATACAAGCAGACATAGAACAAACCACCTCCCTCCCCCCATACTCAAGGAAAAACCTTTTCACTTAATACTACAATAGAGAATTGAAACATAGCACATATAGGAGGAAGAAGTATACTCCATTCTTGGTGTAATTTTAAGCAGTTTTTTTTTCTCTAACCACTACGCCTACCGAGGTAACATTTTAAAATTAGACAAACGAACTCCAAACCTTATCTTATTTCCTAACCAAAATCATTTAGCACATCTATTTCACCAAGAGCACGGTGAACTGACGCCAAGATTTAACCATGTTCAAACAAGAGACATGTGAGGTTTTGGCAACAATTAACTGGCTTAAACCAGCCTGAAACTGGGAAAAGAATATGACAAAAACCTTTGATTTATTAACCAATTCCTGCTTTCAAATAATGAACTGGCCCCTAGAAATGGGTAAACAGTCTAAAACAGATTAGTCAACTTAAGTGGCAGCCAAACATTCTCCATTTCAGATCGTCTCATTGGAACCAATAAGAGGTGCTGAGTATATTTCTGCTATGCATTATTGCCTGAGCAATTCTAGTGACTAAGGTGAGATAACATCATTCTGTGTCCTCCAGAAATTGATCAATACTGAAAGAAATCGAAAGAACATTATGAGCAAGCCTCAATGTGCTTATAATTTATAAAGGACCCCTTTTTCGCAATTCAGGGAGTGAAAAGTTGCTATTAGCCAAAAGGACCAGATTGTCTACACCATGATAAATTGACAGCATAAGCCTTGTTGACTTAAGAGAAGACACATAGGCAGATTCAGAGACCGTCTCCAAAGGCTCTTACATATTTCTAAATTGTGGAGGAGATACATTTGATGCAGATGCTTAGACCTCCATATCTTTGCTTGCACGTAGAGGGATTGAGTGTTGGTGCAAGGAATAGAATCAAACAATTATTATCTATAAGAAAATCAACTACAGATAACTTGGTGGAGATTTAATGGCTAAGTGCAGGGGTGGATGTAGGCTTTATGATATGTGTTCGACTGAACCAGTAACTTTGGTGTAAACACTATCTATGTTCCTAGAAATTCAGTAAATACGTACAAGAACTAAATTCAGAACAACTTAGAACTTGCCTTCATTGTCCTACAATCCAGTGTCCATAAAATTCAAATCTTGGATTCTCCTCTAGCTAAGAGGTGTGGTTAAAGCCACTAAATATTACTGGAGAAAGAAAGGCATATGTAGCATGCCAAACACTAAACTATTTCAAATTTATTTAACTATTCTACAGACAAAGGTTTCAGATCCTACTGAAGTCATTCCAAAAGAACACCTCCAAGACTAGAAAAACTTAGTTAACTGCTTCCACCACACACTATTAAATCTCAAGTCATTGTAAGATACTTCCGCATGAAATAAAACTGCTTAATCGCTCATTTTCTAGCTCTAAACCTGTTAAGAGGTAAAAGCTTATCCGTTCTCCAAAACTTCTGAAAATAGGTAATCTAAATTAAAATGGGAAACGTATTGTACACGTGCAGGACACACAAACTGATATAGTTACTGTCTTTTTGCAAATGGAAATTCATAAGCATGAATGACACTGTCTGCAAAAGTGCTGAAAGAAGGAAATCACTCCCCTTGAAATCGCACTGTCACATAATTTTAGGATAAGCTCAAAATGGCGGAGCAGCTAAACTTAATGACCTAAAGCACCTCTTGAGAATGATTATTGCACTTCCATATGAAAAAATGCACTAGTGCTCTCAGCAAACAAAAACACTAGGTGATTTCTTCCCATATGCCTAGCTTAGTTGACAAAGTTACCTAGTTCCTATTGCTGGAGGGAGGTGTCAGCTATCTCGTGAAAACGCGAAAGCTGGCTCGAATACCACAGCTATTAAAAGAAAGGTTATTTTGCAGCTACTAGTCTACAACAATCAAAGATCAAATCTTTACTTTGCAGCTACATGACTACAACAACCAAAGATCAAAACTTTATCCATTATTATCACATATCTAAATCAAACAACAATTACATAACCTAAAATCTACTTTATAGCCAACAAACTAAGCAAAAAGAAAACCTCAATTTCATTGTGTTGTGCAACAACAAGAAAAGGCAAGAAAACTCACAGAATTCCACTTATTTTTCCATTTCTCAAAGCATATTGAGGTAGAATGGAAAGAGCTCAAATGGGTATTTTGTGATTGTGTAGAAGATACTATTCTTGTGGATTGAATAAGTGAATTCTTCAAGATCAAAACATTACGCCATTTGGGTATTACTTGCATTTTATTAAAAATATGAAAACGACCCAAAAAGTGAAATGCAAAAGATAAAAAAATGAACTTTTTTTTTCCCGATCTTTTTGTACAAAGAATGAATCATCAATGGTGTTTTTTAGTTGCTTGCAAGTGAGGAACGATGGAAGGAGCTGTTTTGGGGGAAAACAACGTAGTATACACAACATCGGACCATGTTTGACGCTTCACCTTATACATTTCATTGGGCTTTATATTTGGGCTTTGAGTTATGGGCATGTGAAATATGGGCCTTAAGTACATTTCTTGAAAGGCCAAGTGCACGAATAATCGAGTCGAAGTTCATAATTTTTTTTTAAAATTACATAAATCTCATAGGTTTAAGAGTTAATTACATCTTATTTCTATTCTTTATCAAATTACAAACTCCCTTCAAATTATAGGATCTCGGATACATCAGGAAACATGTGGATACAAGCTCAGGGATTGCGAATGATAAATTACTTAATGAGAGGGATATATCTGAAAAGGGATATAGATGTATTAGGGAGATGATGGATGTACAGAGGGGAGGGGAGTATCCGAAAGGGGATAGGGACGTAGCCGAAATGGGATAGGGATGTAGCCGAAATGGGACAGGAGAGGGGATAGGGATGTATCCGAGAGGGGATATGGATGTAGCCGAGAGGGGATAGGGATGTATCCAGAGGAAAATGAGTGTATCCGAGAGAGGAGGAATGCATATGAAAGGGACATGAATGTAGTTGAGAGCGAATAAGGATGTATCCAAGAGTATATCATCGTAATTATTTTAAATGGTAGGAAAGTTTAGAGATTATGACAAAATAAGATATATATTTATGTAATTTTTTCTAAATTTTTTGGAAGAATTTCGTAAACAACTATTGTTTGGACCATTATGAATAATAGTTATAGTTTTCCTAATTGTAGTCCATAGCTTAGTTTAGAGAGGAGAGAGACAAACGAGATCAAGAGATAGAGGAGAGAGACGAGCAGGCTATCTTAGATATAACATGTATCTTAACTAAAATTGAGATACACGATATACTTATACACAATCTCCTCACTCTTTCAAATCTCACTTAATTCTTTCCTCTATCTCCCAATCTTGCACACATGCACACATATTATGTTTGAAATAAAACATATATACACAAATACACGTTATATCACTTCTTAATCCAGATAAAGTTCTCATTATTTAAATCATTTTTACATAAATTGATTTTGCTTCATGTCTCTATTTTAAGAAATGAGCTTAAGGCCTAAAGTCATTAGATAGAAAGTAAATACCAAAAATAATATATTAATTGAATATTATACAAAATATTTATAAAAATTGATATATTGCATAAAATTATACATATTACAAAATAAAATGAAATATTATCTAATTTTTGAAATTTAAAATCAAATCAATTTTCTTTTTAAAAAACATTGTTTTATTTAATCGGTTAATTCAATTTTGGATAGATTTTTCTTTTGGCTTACACATTTTTTTTGGGGTTCTCGGGGTGTATGTTATCATGACCTTGGCTTTTGAATCATGACAAATTTTGTTGTTGCGAAAAATATTTATTTTGTAAAAACAAAAAAAGAGCACCTTTTTGAAATACAAGGCATTTGACAAATCAATAAAACTGCTTTTAAATGGAAGCAAAAAACAAATTTTCTATTGTTAGAAAAAACCTAAAATTTGTGCTTGTTAAACAAAATTTTTGAAATAACTTAATCTTGAATTCTATTGTGTTACGTGAGAAATAAAGTTAAAAAAAATAAATTCAAAACCAAATATAAGAATATCAAAAAGGTGAATTGACTTGAAATTTTAGAGTAAAAGAGTAAGACTCCAATTTCTACCTATCACTTATCAACCTTTGATCATTAATGTACATAAATGTAGAACAAATGTGGAATAAATAAACTATGACTTTATTTTATTTTGTCAAACAATATGCTAACAACTCCACATGATACGACTACTTTAAAGTTGTACAAAAAGCCAACTTATCAGCTAATTATGAAATGATCATAATATTTTTACTTCATCTTTCTATAATAGTAAAAAAGAAATCGAAATATCTTAAAGCGCTCTATTGATAATCATGTATCTCTATTACCTTTAATAAATTGTGATTACAAAGTTCCATATACACAATATTCTAAAAAAAAAAAATCATTAGTCAACAAATTATAGTAACTATTTATTTTTTAATATAAATCTGAACAATCTCTTCCATCCGAACAGAAATTAATCTTTTTTTTTTCCGGCAAACTATGTACATCAAGGAAGTCACAAAATTATATTTTACATCATTGAACTATACGTTAATATCTCAGAAAATACAATTACTTAGAATAGTAAAAAAAATTGCGTCATCAAAAAATAAGTCGACATTTTAATGTCAACAAACTTAAACAACTTACCACTAATTAAAACCAACAAATTGAGTGATCATATAAACTTGTTCTATGAGTGGAACTTACTTGTATTTTATGTATTATTATCATAACAATAAATTGATATTGACCCAACAAAACACATATATAACCATAAAGTAATCTACAATTAAAAAATTTGCAAATTTTTACAACTTAACAAACCTATATAAAGGTTATTTCTTGCAACAATTAATGGACTCCATATACACCAACCATCATACATGTTTAGAGATAGATGTCACGCTAACTCTTTGTTGTCTACTTTATTTTGGGATGGACAGCCGATACATATATTAGGGTTTGATTTGATTCAGATTCGAGATTTCTAATTAAGAATGAAGAAGTATTTACGACTTCATTATAATCCTGATTGATTCTTGTTTTCATGTTTAATAAAATTTATATTCGCGAGATCTTTAATTACAAATGAAGGAATATTTATGACTTTATTTTAACCTTGGTCGGTTCTTGTCCTCATATCCAGCCTAGCTCAAAGTTAAGATTTTCTAATTAAGAATGAAGTAATATTTATGACTTCATCGTAACCTATATTAGTTCTTGTCTTTTTATCCAACAAAGCTCGAAATCAAGATCTCTAATTAATTAAGAATGAATGACTATTTACGACTTAATCGTAGCCCTAGTTGATTCTTGTTTTCATATCCAACGGAGCTCAAATTCGACATCTCTAATTATAAATGGAAAATTTACTACTTCATTGTAACCATGTTTAGTTCTTGTCCATATACAACATGGTTCATCAAATTCGAAATCTCTAATTAATAAAGAAGGAATATTTACATTGGTTGGTTCTTCTCCTCATATCCAACAGAGCTCAAATTTAAAATCTCTAATTAAAATAAAGAAATATTTAACTCTACATCATAACCTTAATTGGTTCTTGTCTTCATATCAGATCACAAATCCGAAATTTCTAATTAAAAATAAACAAATTTATAACCATGGTTGATTCTTTTCCTCATATTTCGTTATCTTCTTTCTATAAAAACATAAAAAAGTGAGTTGTTGCCTCAAGCTTGCAATACTAAAGTAATTAAACTCTTTGTGCCCTTATAGCATGCCACATTGACACAATATTAACTATAGTCATTCGAAGTTTATGTATTTACTCAATTATATATTTTATATCTATAAGAAGTAATCTCTTGTTATTTTTATTACGTCACTTTCGTTAATATTCACATAGTCAAAGAGTTAATACAATTTAAGTTAATTATGCTGCATGTGATCAATCTCATTCTAAATAACCTGAATAATCAACCTTATAATTAGACTAAACAATCGTTAATCAATAAAAAATCTCAAATTCAAGTCATAAGAACAAACATTTTTTCTTTTAATTAAAGTTTACACTTTATCGATTCAAATTAGTCGAACTAGTGATCTCCGATGCATGCAAACAAAAGATCATGCACGTAGAAATGTGTAACTTAACACATGCAATTGTAAGAACTAAATTAGTTATTGATTCAATATTTTAAAATATACAGAAAGTATTATAAATTGTATTTTTTTCAATATTAATATGATGAAAAAGTATATCTTAAAATGTCAATCAAATTCATATTGTTTATTTCTCAAAAAGAAAATTATAAGAACTAAAAAGTAACGTGAACCATAATATTTAACTTTTGTTGAGTTACCTAAATTAAGGTTAAGGCCAAACTTAATGAAAGTGACCCCTAATTCATTTGATATTTTAACAAGATAAGTGTACTATATATAGGTGGGACATGTGATCACCTTTTTTTCTACCAAAATAAGAAGTATGATGAATATATATAATATTATATAGTATATATACATGAGCATGTTAATTGATTTTAATTAAACCAATAAAGAGAGAGTGAAAGGAAAAATTATAAGCACAAAACAGTTTGTGCTTTTTTTAATTATACTTTCATTCTCTCTTATTGAACATAATTATGACAATTATGAAAACAGTTATTTTAATGGTGCTAAGTCAAATTGCATCTGGAAGTGTTAATATTTTCTACAAAGTTGCTGTTGCTGATGGAATGAAAGTACAAATTATGGTCTTTTACAGATTGTTTTTTGCTACTGCTTTCATGGTTCCTCTTGCTTTCATTATTGAAAGGTTAACTTTCATAATATTTTTTGGAATTTGTTAATTGTGACATTTGAAACTATTTGCTCTCATGTTCGAGTGTTTGCTCGTCGTTTAGACCCGTGAGTGAAATTTCTGTCTCTAACGTTCTTTGCACCTGAATAGTATCAAGACGCTTGTGTCTCGGTCCTTGATCAGATAAAGTTGTTTGATATATCATGATTATATATAATGTCATAATTCACATTAATAATCCTATTTATAAGTAGGAATTTATTATTAGTTTAATGAATATTAGCTTGTTAATGTATATATATATATATTTTTTTTGCATGCAGAAAAAGAAGACCAAGATTAACTTGGACAATACTGTTACAAGGTGTTATTAATGGATTATTGGGGTGAGAATTACAGCTAAAATAATGAAATAATTTTCAATTATGTTACTATATAATAAAAAAAAAGTTCAAATATAAACAAATATTTATTTTACAGGGCAGCACTTGGAAGCAACTTATATGCAGAGAGTCTAATTTTCACAACAGCAACATTTTCATCAGCTATGTCTAACCTCACTCCTGCAGTTACATTAATTTTGGCTGTACTTATAGGGTAAGCAATCTACTTTTAATTCTAAGATTGTGAGGTCGAGTTTCTGTTACGTCAAATATGATCAAACAATTATTTGTGGACATGATATTGACAGGATGGAAAAATTGGATATATATAGATTAGCAGGACAAGCAAAGTTGTTTGGAACTTTATTAGGCATTGGAGGAGCATTGATACTGAATCTTTATAAAGGAATGAAAATCCAATTACCATCTATGAATATACATTTGCTTCATACTACTAATGACACAGCAACAACAGCACAACATGCAGCTTATAATGATATTTGGGGATCAATACTTGCATTTTTGAGTTGTGCTTCTTATGCATCTTGGTTGATCTTTCAGGTAGGTTGTGTGTGTGTGTGTGTGGTATGACGGAGAAGTTATTTCTCCGAAATTTGGTTGATACAATGTACTTATATTCTTGACAACAGGGGAGGATGAGGCAGAGGTACCCAATGTACTCAAACACTGCCTTAATGTGTTTTTGTGGGGCTATCCAAGCAGGGATATATGCTTTTATTAGAGAAAGGGATTTATCTGCCTGGAAACTTGGATGTAATATCAGACTTTTCACTCCTGCTTATTCTGTACGTCTCTCGATTCTATCTCCAGTGGCTAATGGATACAAAATCCGAGCATCAACTCTTAACGCTATTCTTGATTCTTATATAAGCATTGTTTCAGGGGATTGTTTCTTCTGGATTAGGAGTGACAGTAGTAGCATGGTGCACAAAACAAAAAGGGCCTCTCTATGTCTCATCGTTCTATCCGTTAACACTTATCTTTGTAGCCATAGTTGGTACGATTGTCCTTCCCGAGGACTTGCACCTTGGAAGGTTAGAATCTACCTGATGACTGTTCATTTCAATTAAATTTCGATCAAGAACTAACAATCTCTTCTAATGATGACAGCTTAATAGGATCAGTATTCATCGTTATTGGCTTATACGTTATGTTATGGGGGACAGCCAAAGAGAATACAGTAGCTGCAGCTGAAGCATTGAAACATAACGACAATGGAGTCATTGAGATCATCTCATATGCTGGAATAAATCAAGCTACTGCTGCAGTAGTCCCAGAATTCAAAACTGATGATATAATTATTCCAACATCGACTGCAGCTCATCAAGAACCATAACCAGAAGAAACCAACTCATATATCGATAAATGTTCAACAGTTAATTATTATAGTTCCACTTTTACTGATTTAATTCAAATAGAACTCAAGAATTTGTAAATCAGTGAATAAAGAACAAGACAAGTTGTGGAAATTAAGCATATTAACTTGTATCGCAAGAAGCTAATGATAAGAGTATGTTTAAACATGCCAATAATGAACAAGATGAAAAATATAATGTGTAATAGAACTCAAAACAACGACGAGTATATGACAATAAACAAATAAAAGATTAAATCTTTGATCATCACAACTTTGTCAATCAACAAAAAAAAATCATTTCCACGCGTTCTTCACCATGCAATCTTCAAGCAATTTACTAAGGAAGCATATTTTCGTTCTTCAAAAGCTTTCCCATTATGGTTCAAATTATCACTACCAAGACTAGCTCGACTTCTTTTCTTCTACTACAGTTACCTTTGGAGCATCTTCTGCTTTCGTCTCCACGTGAGATGGAGCAACTGGTGCCTCTTCTATTTTCTTCTCTGCAGGAGTCTCTACTGCCGGTTTTACTTCCTCTACTTTCTTCTCAGCAGGAGTCTTAGGTTCTGATTTCACTTCATCTATCTTCTTCTCCTCGGAAGGCTCCACCTTGGGAGCCTCAGCAGTAATTGAGGCCACTTCTAGTGCTTTTTCTATCTCCGAAGTTACAGGAGCATCAACAACCTTCTCAACTTCTTCTGGCTTAGCTTCTGATGGTGTGATCTTGGATGCCTCCTCGTTTACTTGCTCCGATCCCTTACATTCTTCGTTCTGAAACAAATAGATGGAACATATCATATATAAGCTAGTCAAACAATAACAAGTAATATCAATTCAATGCATCCCTTGTTGTTCTTTGTAGCAAAACTACCATACTTAGAAGGTACCTATTGTGAACTAAAAACATGACTACTTCATTCTTTCCATGTTGCGGCAACTAGCTTAACACTCGTTCTAGCCATAGATTTTGAAGTTGAAACTTTAAACTTTAGAAATTAGAGTGTTTTGTGGTTTTAGGAACTTAGAAGTTATGTTTGGACATGTATTTTACTAGGATAAAATGCTTGAAGTTTTGTGAGAGAAAGTCCGAGAAACTGGTTTGAGCAAAGCGAAAATATTAAAAGATCAAATTTGGAGTAAAATTTCATCGCTTTCGAAGATAAATGCTCAAAATCTAAGCCAAACGCATATAGAGGGAAAAGGAAATATTTTCTTTGTTTTCTATCAAGATGAATATTTCCCACTTTTATTTTCTTTCCACTTCAAAAGTTTTGAAACAAACAGGAGCAGGAGAATCTATAGTAACTTTTCTCTTTCTTTTTGTTTTGAAGTATATTAATTGATTCTGACTCGACAGAAAATCTAAATAAATAAAGAAAACTTTTAAATATTATAATTTTAAATATGTTATGTAGAAATTTGAAATTAAAAAATTGCGAAAAAAGAAAAAAAAAAGTTAACACAGTACTACATGAAAATCACTGAAACAAAAAGGCAGACAAGACTATGATAAGAAGAGTATATAAAACAAAGGAGAAGAAAACAAATTAGTGGTCCATTCATTACCAAGAAAGCAAGACCATGTTTGGTTGTCAACAACTCAAAATCCAAATAAACATCATTACCTAGATTCTTTTAGACCACAAATATAACAATTAATCTGTACTTCCACTACATTATCTCTGTTCCAGCTAGGCAAATCAAACAATAAACAAATTTAACACCAAAAAATTTTATTTTCATTTTTCATTCGAGGTTTGATATTTATATTAAAATTCGATTAAATTCAAAACCTTATGACAGAATAGTTAACACTCTCCCACCACAAAAAGAAGTGATGTTTTGCTTTGAGTATTAAGGGCATCTTTAAGGAAAGATAAATGAATACCAACAAAAATACTAATTTAAACAATAAAGCGATGGACCATATACAATTATGATGACAGTACAACTTCATGTCCCAAAAATAATTACATGTTGGTATAATTTAATAACATTCATTAGGTTTAGAAGTGACGTTTATGACTTTACTTAATTACATATACCTTCCACAATAACATAGTCCATTATTATCAACAATCAATAATAAAAAATCATTAATCTGACTTTTCTTGCTTTCTCATAGTCAATAAAATGAATTATCAACAATCAAATAACATTATCAGTACTAGTACACATAAAAAAAGATAAAACTTAGAAGCAAAAATACATTTTTTAAAGAAAAGAATATGTCAATCTAAACTATCATTAGATTCTTATTTTAATAAAATATATATATTTTTATATTATTTATTTCCCCAAATAAATATTAGGAAGCGAATGAACTATATTATACAAAGAAATTTATATGATTTAATTGCGAATAGTTCGTTGATTAAGTATTTGAACTAAATTCAATTTTTTTGATTCCTCGTGACTTTTAATATTCTCTATTTTGTAATCCTCTCCGGTCTGTTTTTGTAAGAATATACAACAGATTCAAAGAAATAAAATTATTTTATTTTTTAAAAAAAATTATTATATTCAAAAAAAAAATCAACAGAATAAATAGGGAGTACAACAGCGAACAGACAAAAATAAATATAAAATTAAAAAAAAAGATTGAATAAAAATAAAATTTACCTCTTTGAACAAGTTAGATAGAGATCGGCGTTTTTCAGCATCGTCGTCATCTGCAGCAGCAGCATCGGCCTCAATTTCCTTTTTCACTTCTACTTCCGCCACAACCACCACATCCTTGGCGGCGACGGCTACTTCCGCCGCATCCTTGGTGGCGATTTCAGTCGCCGGAACATTTTCTGGTGCGGTTTCCGGTGCATCTCCTTTCAAATCCTTTGGCTTCGTTGCACAAGCTCCCATTTTTTTGTTGAATTTTTCTTTTTTTTAGGTTTGAAGGGTTTTTGATTTTTGGAGAGTGGAGGAATGAAGGGGAAGAGAGAGATTTTATATAGATGGCGGGAAGGAAAGTGGGATTTTATTTTATTTATTTTGATTACCATTTTATTTTAAAAAGGAAACAAATATTATATCCTACTATTTTCTCCGTCACTTTAATTTTTTTAATTCGTTTTTTTATAGTCAAACTATATAACGTAGTTTGTTAACTATATAAATATAAGAAATTATAATTTGTAAAAAAAATAGACAAGTATCAAAAAAAATTTAAACTTGACACAAATTATTATTTTTTATCGCTTTAAATTTACTGACTAACTAAACTTAGATAGACCCTCTCCTAAACAAAATTGCAACAGGACATAGCAAATGAGCTCAAGCCTCTTATAAGATCAAGAAGTTTTTAATAAAGCTCGAGAGAAATATTGAAATATTCTTAAAAATAATAAAAATTTAAGACGTTAATATAAATGTTATATTTTATAAATGATAAAGAATTTCATATATGAAGGTTAAAAGGTTATTTTTTAAAAAAAATGTAAACGTCTCTTTTGAATATTTTTAATTCCTTTTATTTTGTTTCATCATTATATTGTCATCATAAAATTTCTAAAAATGTATTTTTGAGTTAATAGATACCAAAAAAATAAAATATGGGGCTTTTAATGCCAAATTTTAGGCAAGTTATAATGGTAATATTTCTAATTTTTCCTAGCATTAATTTTTATTTGCTTTCTATCTTTCGTGATGCATTTTTGTTTAAAATATTTTCTTATTATATATTTTACTACTCCTTAATTATTAATTTTCCTAAATACTTCGTACCGTATATTTCTCTCATATCATATAATTTAGAATTTCATAAATTGTAAACTATATTTTCTCTTACCATATATTTTACTACTCCTTAACTAATAATTTGGAGAAAATAATAACTAACAATTTTGTACAAATTGTATATTTTTCAAATCATGGTGGTCAAATGAGCAAAAGTTAAAAAGCAAATATAAAACAAAATAAAATCTAAGCAATGAACTTACCAAGAAGCATACTGTCCTAAGCCAATAGTCGAACATAATTATTTAAATTTTTTATTAATTCTTGAAAAATATAAGCCAAAATATTATAATATTTCTCATAAATTATTTTATGTTAATATATATAAATATGAAACTAAAAAGGAAAAATAATAAAGAGACCAATTATTGCCATGGAATATCTCCCGGAAATTGCGGAGATTCGTGTTTTGGCAGTCAGTATAAAGGACCAATTTTCTTCCAAATAATAAAAAATATTTAATTCCTTAATTACATCTAAATTAATATTATTCTCTTTTTGCCCCCTTTATAATTAATACACAAATACTAATCTTATTACATTGATTTATGGAATTTTAGGGATGTCTGAGGTTCTCTCTTATCTGTATTCTTTTTAATTGAGTTTGTTGTATAAAACTTATTCGATGCGACTTTATATCATGTATCATTTGCTAGCTATTTCATATGATGATATATTAAGAAAAATTTGAGAATATAAAGTGTTCGACAACTATTTATCGTTTTTAAAAAAAATCAAAATTCTTCATATACTATCATCACTTCTTCTTTCAATCTTTTTGTTGAGTGGTTGAATTTGCAATAAGATTTTATGGTTTTCCATAAAATCAAATGAGCAAAGATCATGTAATTATGTGCTAGCCACGTTTATATTTATTGGGATCACGTCTTTATAATATGCTCTCTTTAGTTAAATCATTATGCATGATTAGGATTTTTTTTAAATATTTTTTTTGGTGATTGAAATGTTATGCACATATTAATTGGTTTCCAATAATAATGTGAGCCATGCAACTTTAATTTACATCTACATTTCATGTGCCAACTCAACCAACGCCTTCTTTAAAACTCATATAGAGTTAATAATCTCCTACTTGTAAATTATAAAATCGAATTAAAAAAATAATCTTGTAGCAAAAAATTGACTCAACTCGAAGGTTATCAGTTCAAGTCACTAATGAAGCAAGAAAGTGAAAGCTCCGAGGAAAAAAGGAAAGAAATAATTTTCAATTTTTTTATATAAGCTTAATCGAGTTAGAAGCAATTGATTATTAATGTGGACCTAATGATAATTAAAATACGTATACATCAATAGAAAAATATTGAAAAAGCTACAATGATTTTATAAAAGTGCATTAAGTGGTGCATTAAAAAATTAATTAGAATCGTAGCGTAGAAATTGTCTATCTAATGCCAGCCAAAAGTTTTAAAACATCAATTTATATCAAGGTTCATCATAGAATTTTTTTTTAAAAAATAATCTAGCCAGCTGCTCATATATTATTTAAAACTTTATTTTATACACCCTTGGTTATATATTAGTTGTCAACGTTACTATAAATATTTGCTTTAATTTACCAATTGTCATTATAAAATCAAAATAAAATTAATTACTCCTTTATTTTCTTTTAACTTGTTATGTTTCGCTTTTCAATAGTGAAAATTTACCAACACGCCGAAAATTCATGTAGCCAAATAGGGGTGCTGCCAACTTGAGGATAGAAGGTTCATTCGATTCTCTTTGACGGAAAATTATATTATTTATATATGGTTAAAATTATTTTTATGTGTATATAATAGATTATGCACCCTCTTCGACTAGTTTAGATGTTACTTCTTTATATTTTAAATTTCTTTCATAAAATTCTTGATTCCGCCACTAAAACCAACCAATTGAGCTACTAAATTTTTGTATCAAAATCTCTACTTCTCTCCGAAAAAAGGTGTAGGACATAAAATATTTATTGAATAATAAGCCACTTCCTACTATTGGGTTGTAGAAAATATTTTCAATAAAAATCATTTTCACCAAAAGGGAATATCCTTTCAAGTTATTTTATTTCAATTATTAATTTATATATATATATATCACAGCCCCAACCATAACCTGTATTAAACGTTATTATCAATATTTAATACTTGTACCTAATCATACCGTCGAAGCACTACTTGATTTTCTAACATTTATCAATTTTAATAATTATATTCTTTTTGAAAAAAATATATTCTAAATATCAATCGAGCACCATATAGATTCTTCTTCCAATTAAATTAAATATCATGTTATCTAATTACTCCATCAATTATCGAATGCCTATTGAACGTATGAAAAATGAAATCGAGTTTAGATAAAAAATAAATTAGCAAAGGATTGGATGGATTAAGGGACTAGTATATTTGAATTAATAGAATTAGTCCAAGAATATGAAAGTTGATATTTTTGTAGGTAAAATTTTTAGTATTGAAAAATACTAAGTCAATGTAATAGAAATTATTGTTATAATACTTACCATACACGACGTAAGAGTAACCCTAGATAATTAATTAGGCATTTAATTAGTCACACTTTCTAGAAGTAATTGGAAAATTAAGCTTCTACTTTGGAGATTACTACTAAGAAAATTCAAAATTATACAACTTAATTATTTGTGAATAAAAAATTGTTTTGCTTGTTGGCTATATTTTTTCTAATTTCGCGCATTGGAACTGAAAATGTTATTTATTAATAATTTTCTACTTCTTCATCTTTATCTTATTATAAGAGAGATAATGGATCATGAATTGTTCACGTAGATTCGATCTGATCCGATCCAACCCCATTCGATAAAGCTTTTGAAATAAAGATGAATATAATTTTGAAAATAAAAAATAAAAGTGAAACATGATTTATGTATATTCGTTCAAATAATATATATTCTTAATATCTTTTTGTATATCTATGTATATATGCGCTACACACATATGTAAATAAGCATATTTGTGTACTTTGGAACTTAAAATCAAGAAATACATACTTTCAAGTTGATTATGTTAGTTATTTCAATATATAAAACGTAATTAGTGTATGCAAAAAATCCTTACGCTATTTATTGTGATACCAAGTAATGCGGGCCTCTATGCCCATGGAGAATGTCATAAAACCATCGCGATGGTTTCAAATATATACAATAAAAAAATAAAGTAATAATTAGTTTATAATAAATATAGTTACGTTTTATTTACGTAGAAGTAGTCAAAAGTCATATATAGCTTTATGACTATATAAATAACTTATTTATACATGAGTTATACAATGATATACACAATAATACACTCAAAAAGCTGAATATAATTTCCCTATACATGAAGTATTACTGACTATTCAATTCCGACCAACTCAAAATCACCTCACAATCCAAATTTTAGATACGAAATCATCTCAATAGTTCAAGTCTTTTGATATATACACTCCAAACTATTTACACTTTTAGTATGTCAAATTTTAAAAAAGGAGGAGGATGAGGAAGTGGAGGACGAAGAAGATACAAAAGAAGAAAAAAAGAAAGGCTACGATGCCCTTTTTGGACATGCTATTTTCGATAAAACCTCCAACTCAAGTAAATCATATAAAATAATCGAAAATATAAAATATTAGAGTCAAAGAAACCCGGGGGAAAAAAAAAAGTAACAAGAGCAACAAAATAATAATAACACTAGATTACTACTAACCTTTATTAATAGTCACATTAATATAGCTAGTTCCCACATACAACATAAAACTCAATTAGTATCTGATCATGAATTATCCTAAACACTATGCTAATTGTTAACAATGAGATTGAAGCTCCTAAATCCCTCCTTGCCAAAAGGATTCTTTCTTGCATGTGAGATACATACGATACGAATAATAATTATTTTATACGAACAAACAATAAATTATTTTAACCAGTAAACATACATTAAATATTATTTTTAATTTTCGAGACTTCTGATTAAGTTGGAGAACAAGCGTGTTGGATTCGAGCATTTGGTGTGGAGGATTGTTTCTCCAAGATTGATTCTTCCTTTGATCCATTCTCTGCCTTTTCAATATCTTCAATATTTGAAGTTTTCATATTTTGTTCTTTAGATTTTCCCCAAAGTACACAGTATAGACCACCAACCAACAATATCCCTCCTAAAATGCTGCAAGAAATGAAACATAAAAAAAAAAAAGTGCATCAATAATTAATTTTAGAGTACGTTTGAGTTAGTTGATCATAAATAATTGATAAAGTATTAAAATTATATATGTTTGAATTAGCTAATCGTAAATAGTTAAATAGAGTGTGAAGTGCTAAAATCAATTTATAAATAAATAATTATATGTGTTGAATAAAGTGATGAAACTGATAATAAATAGTTGACACGTTTGGTTAAAAAAATGAGATAAGTTGTTCTTATAATAAAATGATGACTAGATTGTTTACAAAATCAAAAAGTATCTTTATAAGAAAAAAGACAGAACAACAAATAAGTTTGAAATTTTTGTAAGTTAATTTGACTAGCTTATAAGCTTACTTAAGCACCGTTTTACAAAATTTGACCAACTTAATTTTCATATTAATATACATATTTTCTAAATAAATAAAAAAAAAAAGTAAGAATATTACCTTCCCAAACTAATGATCTCTCCAAAAAACACAGCAGAAGAAGCAATTGTAAAAATTAAGGCCAAAGGTGTAGTCATAGCCATATAAACTGGGCCTTTCTTTTCAACAACCCAAGCTTGTAAATAAAATGTAACTCCAGTCACAATTATTCCCTGCCAAAAGAAATAAAATTAGCAAATTTAATTTAAAAAATAATAATAAACTTAACCTATAAGTATTCTAACTAATTAAGACTACCATAAAAAAAAAAGTCATGGATGACAAAAAGTATTATCTAAAGTGTTACAAGAAAATGACAATCTTTTGTGCTAAACAGTAAAGTATTTCTATCAAAGGTTCATTTTATTTTTCAAAATACTCCAAAGATATTATCCTCTGTGTTCCAGTTTATATGACAAGTTTCATTTTTTGTGATTTAAATTATATAAATTTTAGTCAATAAAGTATATACTCTTTACGTACATTTTAAGAAATGTCTTATTTTTTCTTTTTAATCTGTTTGAAAAAGAATAATTTTTTTAAAAAAATATATATTTTAATTTCAATTTTCCACATGTCATGTTAACACCACAAGTTCAAAAGATATTTTGATATATTTGACATAGCTTTAATTTAAGATTACAAAATTGAAAAATCTTCTTTATATTCTTAATTTCCGTATCAAATCAGATTGTCATTTTTTTAAAACGATGGAAGTATTTTTTTTATTTTATCATATTGACATGGGAATAATCGTAATTTATAATATTTATGGTATATTTTTTTTTTATGAAATTAAGTTAATACAAATCGATTTAACTTTAATAATTAGTCAAGTTAATTCCCGAAATACGATGAGTGTTACATTAAAATACCTCTTTCTTGTGATAATACAACATTGTCTAGTTAACATTCTAACAATGGGAACATCTTTTATTTCTTCCTCTTTATCTTTTTAAAAACTTTTATACTTGCTTTGTATCCTTTCATTTATTATCACTTTAATTAAAGTATGGAAAACATAAAATGATAAAGTTAGGCAAAAAAAACAAAAACAAATATTAATAGACTTACACAATAGGCAACAGAGAGGAGTCTAACATTCCATCCAAGTCTCCATTCAGAAGGATCTCTTGCTAAAGCTATGGCAAAAACAAATGATTGAATACTACTCATGAAGCATTGTAGAGTTGTACATAGTAGCTTTGATGGGTAACTCTTGAGAACTTGGTTCTACAAAAGATAATAACATAAACAATTCATTAACTATCAGTATTTCAAGTCGAAAAACTCTATAATAGAGATGATTTTACCAATGATATCAGTATCATGAAAGTGACTCCACTTTATATAAACATATCATGAAAGTTACCAAAAAATATTATATTTTAAAGCTAAAAAATCACTCAATTAGCTCTGTTTTATATAGTCCTATTTCCTTTTTAGTTTGTTTCAAATTAAACACTAGATACCTGCATGACAAGCCAAGTAGCCCATAATGCATTAGCAAGCAACATAAGGAAGACACCTTTGATCCATGTATTGCCAGAAGCAGCACTGTTTTGCACTTGACCATGATAGCTAAATAGATGATGATGCATCAAAAGTTTCATTGTTGGACCCTTAAAAAATGCTATTGTTAATGCTCCTCCTGCACAAAACACTATCCCCATAACCTTTGCTATCCCTCCCCATGTCCTCATCTTCACACTCTCCATCCTGCATTTTATATTCATGTTAATGTCATCGAACCAAAAATATAACATTACTATACACAAAATTGATATGGATGGCCACCACTTAGATAAGAAACATATGTGAGTGGACTACTTTATTATTTCACTAAAACAAGGATGTACTATAGTCTGTCTAGTTAAAGCAACAAAAAGAAAGGCCTAAGTGAAAATTTTATTCCAACATGGTGTGAAATAGAGAATTCTTGCACAACCCCTCCATGCTACTTGTTGTAATTAGATTCTTTTTGTGTGCCAAAAGTAGTCAAAATCTCCCATATAGAACCCCTCAACCTCATCTTTTTAAAGCCTATTTTGGGTAAGTGAGTTTACTTTCTCTTTGGCTAATTAGCTAAAAGGTCAAGTTTTGTTCAAAGATTCCCTACAATTAAATGTTTTCTCTTTACCTTATTATGCTCAACTTTTAGTACAAAATTCCAAATCTATATGATTAAAGATGGCCAATGGGAGCTTCCATCCAAATAGGAATTTGGGGAAATAGAGAGAAAAAGTAACGGAGAGGAGCCTCATCCAGTTAGAGATAGTGAGGATTTAATTTAATATGAAACGTCATTTGTATAACCTATTTTTTCTGTTTTTACTAAAAAATCTCATTTTCCTCATTTTAAAGAAATTTACTTTCTTAAAATAATTTGTTTAAAAACCAATCAAACATATACCGAACATACCCTTAAAAACTTTAACTTTATTAAATTGAATACTTGTCATGACATTTTATGTGAGAGACATAATTCATGAAGTTTTCAAATTGTACAATGTATCATAGACCTTGAATAATGTAATATCTTTCCTTTTTTACTTTTATTATAACTTTTAAGATGACTTCATATCCATGTTATTCTTATACTTGTTTTTATATAAATATATATTTTTTAAAAAATCATGTTATTTTCTTCCTCTACTTAAAGGCAAGTAATAATTGTTATTAAGCCAAAATATTCTTGTTAAATCATACCTGAATTATTTGTTGTATGATGATCTAAAGATTGAAATAAATATAAGTAAACAAGCACAAAGAAAAAGTATAATGTCTCTCATCATCGTTATTATCATTATTATTATTATTATTATTATTATTATTATTATTGATTAGCATAAAATATACTTATCCTAGCTAACACTCCCTTTCTGCAAAGTATATTCTTGAAACCACTACTTACATAGATTATATTACATATACACTATGTATATAGTGTATACTGTCTTCCATTATATATATATATATATATATAAAAATTATACACAAACCTAACTTTATACTTTGATAAAATATATAAGATACTTCCTTTTCTAATTTTATAAATTAATAAAATGCACCTTCCCACACATCTACTTGCACACAAAGAGGACACCTATTTAGAAGAATATTTAGATTTTCAAATTGCCATTTTAATTTTAAGTTAAGTGAAAATCTGAGTGGATGATATTAAATAAAAAAAAATACATACCTTAGTAAAATTGCAAGGAGAAAAGTAGTAACTGGAAGGCTGTTAGTAGTTGCAGCAGCCAAAGTTGCTGAAGTGTATTTAAGTGCCACTCCATAAATATTCAAGCTCAATGTAACCCTGATAAAATACCAATTTCATTATAATTTTAACAAAACTAAGCCATTATATAAAGCCATTCACCAAAATAATATGTTTTTCTAAAATTTTACAAAACTAGTATAAACGTATTCCACAGTAACGTTCTAGGGTATATTTTTTTTAAAAAAAATATACCCTAGAACGTTACCGTGAAATACGTTTATACTAGTTTTGTAAAATTTAAGAAAAATGTATTACTTTGGTAAACTGTTTTATATAATGGCTTAGTTTGGTTAAAAAATCCAAATAAAATTCCCAAATGCAAATTTGTATTCACTACAACAAATAAATGATTTTATAGTGATTATTTAGCGGTAATAATAATTAAATATGAGTATTTATAACTAACACTCTATATAAATTAAATGTCATTAAAGATTTTAATGACTCTGAAAATATCTTAAAGGAAAATGTGATTGTAGAATAGAATTAACTCATAACTTACCCACATAAGGAGAGCATGAAAATCTTGAAGCAAATCAAGAATGAGATTGGTGGTGCTGTTTTCCTACAAACACAAAAATAATAGGTCAGTATTATTAAAATTGTGTAATCATTTCATCCAAAATATTAAAATATTAATTAATTACGTTAGAAATTAACTTCACTCACACCTCTGATACCATATTAATTACATTGTGTAACCATCTAATCTAAAAATTTGAGTAAATACTCATGTATAGTTAAAAGAAAGATTAAAAAAATGGGTTAGTGGGATTATAGGCTATATTGCTCAACACTTTTAGATACAGTTTTATGTTTTCAATCCACAAAAGCTATGAACTTGAAAGACAAGTATGACAACATGATTGGACTTTAAAAATGGGTTAGTGGGATTATAGGTTTATATATGTTGCTCAAAACACTTTTAAAATACAGTTTCGTGTGTTCAATTCTTCAAAAGCTATGAACTTCAGACACGCATACGACATCATGTTTGGACTTTAAAAATGGGTTAGTGGAGTGATAGGTTATATATGTTGCTCGAATACTTTTAATATATACAGTTTTGTGTGTTCAATCCTCCAAAAGCGACGAACTTCACACACTAAAGTACGATAATATGTTTTGGACTTTAAAAATGGATTAGTGGGATTAAAGGCTATATATGTTGCTCCAAACACTTTTAAGATACAGTTTTGTGTGTTCAATCCTTCAAAAGCTACGACCTTTCAGACAGAGATACGACAACATATTTAAAGCGTCCGAACAACATATATACTAAATCAAAACAATTAAAATAATTTACCTTTCAAGAAACATGGCTATAGGTGCTAAGAAGACAGCAGCAGCAGCTTGTCTATAGAATACAAACACAAAAGGGTTCATTCCAACATCAAAGGCAACTTTTGAAAGCAAGAACATCCCAGTATATATGGCTTGTATTATTACAATTGCTACACATGTTTTCTTCTTTACATCCATTTTGTCTCTCTTTTCTTTTTATTTATGTGATTTGTTTTTTTTGAGAGGAAAAAAAAGGTGTAAACTTTGGTTGTCTACTATTAATTAATCAACTCAAAGAACTACAAAAGATTGGGAGGAAGAAGTGGGATTTATATAGAAGAATTTGGAAAACACAAACTACAATATAATATGACTATTGATAGTGATGTATAAGTTGCTTTTCAATTGGACCATAAGGGACCAACAACAATAAAAAGTTTCTAAAGTAGAACTATTTAGGGATGCTTCCTTTTTTTTTAAAATTTTATTTTATGAAAAGAAACATAGGTTTTTTTTCCAATTAGATAATGGACCCTTAACTAATTACTATAGTACTTAATTAGAAAACACTAAACAACTTTCTAGATTGGGCCTTTTAAGGATCATGTATGAATCTAGCAATAGTTTTATATAATAATCTTGCCAAAGATTAAAAAAAAAATGAGTGAAAGATCCTTTTAATAATTATAATTATTTGTCCCCCCTCTCTTTTGTTCCATAAGCTACTAAATTTCCAACAAAAAATGTTAAAGAATAATTATTTTCACATATATTTTGATTGAATTAGGAAGAAATGAAAAAATAATGGTGATTTTATGTGGAAAAATTAGGAATTTTTCATAATTTTAAAGAGAATTTGTTTTTTTACCGATGTATTTTTCAGTGAGTAAGTTTGATGGGAATTGAGTGGAAAAATCATGTGTTATAAAACCCATTCACGTCCAAACCTAACTAGAACGTAACGTGAATCGAGAGCTCAAACTGAAAATGTACCTAGCTCTAATACTATAAAAAAATAGACACCTAAACCTAACTCAACATCTTAAGTTAGTTTATGAAAGAGAATCGTTCAAGTTCATATTATAGCAGACCATCAATAAATTCTTTTGTCAATGTAAACCCGATCATGTTTGGGCCTAACTGGAGTGTGGATTCAGAGCTGAAATTTGGAATGAACCTTAATTTGATATTTTGAAAAAATATGACACATGAACCTAACTCAACATGTAAAGCTAGCTTATGAAAATTAAATTGTCTAAGTCTATATAAGCAATCATTTTCCGAGCTAATTACTATGGAACGCTAACCAACTTTGATAGAACAAACTTTGATAGAACAAACTTTTATAGAACAAACTTTGATAGAAGAAAAAGTAAACAGAGAGATGAAGAAGCAACTCTTTGCCGCTTCGAACGAATTGAAAAGATTAGGGTAAAAATAAATGTCCAATAATTATACAATAAGAAGAATTTTTTTTTTTTTAAATATTGCAAATAGAAACATATAATCACCCTCAAGTAATAATTTTTGTAATTACAATTTGTAGTTACATGTTAGAAGGATGAGAGAGCCGAGTGAGATCTGGCCGGAGAAAGAGAAGAGAAACAAGAGAGATATAATTGATTTGTATATTTGCTCGATAATTGTATCACAAATATAATTAATTTGTACTAAAAAACTAACTACTAAAAAGAGGTGAGAGATGGGCGAGATCGGGAGAGAGGTGAATGAAATTTGGAAGAGAGTGGAAAGAACGATACAATTAATTTATATAAATGACGATACAATTATATCGCGAATGCAATTGATGCAATTAATTTGAATTAATGAATAACTAATATATTTAAATAAACGATACAAATCAATTATATTAAGTATATTAACAAATATAATTTGTATCAACGATTATATCATCACGTATCACTGTGGTAATAGTCATAACAAATTATATTTGCATTCATTTATTATTGTATATTTCAGTGCTCTTGCATGCATAGGTGTAACATGACATGAAGTATCGAACAATATTCTATTCATAATCTCATAAATCTTTAAATGCTTTTTATAATTTTTCACTATTTCACATAATAAAAAATGACTAATAATATATTTATGTATAATAGCATAAAATCTACTTTAGCTCAAAATAGTGTATATATATATATATATATATATATATATATATATATAATACTAAAACATAAATAAATTTAATTTCTAAAAGTTTAAATTATTTTTCCCAACAAGATTACCATTCACTCGATTACACTTGTTTTTTATATATATATTATTGCTTTACTTCTACATGAACTATTCTAATTTAAAGATGCTCCCTTTTGGTAAATTGGATTCCAAGGCAAAAATATTTTATTAGTAAAAACTTATTCAGTAACTACTTTACCAAATATATTATTATAAATTAATTACACACAATCTGAATAAAGTAAAGATCATCAAAATGCTTGATTCCCCTTTTATTTTGTGCTTACCTCCTTTCAACAAGCAATTGCAAAAATAATTGGTTCCTTTTGATTATTTTATTGTTATGAAAAAATTAAAAAGATAAGAGAGGTCAATCAAGCATATATTTCTCTTCATGAGTTTTCATTTCAATAAAATTCTGTTATGGGAATTTCCTTTTTTGGTTTTAATCCACATTAGGTTAAATTAATTTTGTGTCCACATTGGGAATAAGTACTAGAGATAGTTATTTACCTAAAGTTAATTTAATTTATGTAATAGTTCTAGTATATATGTTTTGTTCGATTAATTTAAGAGTTGTTTGAGTTATACGCTGTAGTTGAGATGTTGGACTTGTAAATATTATATCGCAATAGGGTTAAATCATTTTAGAGAGAGCTAGATGTTCATTTTATTTTCAACTGTAATTTATAATATACTCATTATATATCATATATAATATCATCCTTAATTAATCTTCTCTTTTCTGTTTGATTTTCTAGATTAGAGGTTTTTTGTATTTATTAGTCCAATAATTTTACATACAAATACAACCTAATTAATTGAGAGCTAAACTATAGTTATTCTATTTTTATTTTTCACAATAATGTGTGTCACAAAATACATTTATATTTTATTTAATAGAAGGAGATGAATTTGGCCTAAAAGTTGCCTTCAATTTGAGACAAAATTCGATTAAATTCGTATGGAATATTTTGTGTGCATGTATTTTACATATAAACTAACGTACCATATTTTATGTTTGACTATTTTTCTCTCGTGAAATATTTTTTTGCAAAAACAAAAATAAATAATTGTCTCACAAGATTCGATTACTTTTACTCTATTATATTAAAAGTATATGTATTTATATTTGTGAATTTCATCTCATACGTCTCCTTAATATAGTAAATAAATCTAAAAGGTTCTTTTCTTTTTCTTCCTATGAACACCCCATTAACTCTTCACAATTGAATGATTCGCTTTCAAGTTCTTAATCCATCCATATCAAAACATAGTATTTTCTCATCTGCTTCTAAATATTTATTACGATTTTTATTTTGAAAGTCAATATTGAACAATACACATTTTGATCAATATCTTTAAATGTTCTTTTTTTATCACGAAATTGATTAGAGAAAAATTACAACCTACCGTACTTGGTGTAAAACTTTTTCATATCTAAATTTAACTTTTAGATATCAATTTAATTTAATTTAGCTTTGACACTTCGTCAAGTTAACTCTCGAGAATAGAAACATGATAATTACTTTAAAACGAATGAAGTATTTAATTTTATATATATATATATATATATATATATATATATATATATA
>NC_028647.1:370676-377872 GCF_001406875.1 Solanum pennellii
TATATATATATAATTAATTTAATTTAATTTAATTTTGATAATTTATCGAGTTAACTCTCGAGAATAGAAACATGACAAATTATTAAAACCACCTAACTATTCATTTTTCGGCAGTTTCCCGATTCTAATGAGCATCACTTCAAATTTTCGAATCACATAAAAATTCATCTTTCAATTAAATTTGTTTTTTTCTCGAATGCTCTATAGGAATCCACCGTCTATAAAGATAACTCTCAACAACAAAAAATACTATGCTAGAATGTTAACTGCTAATTACTATTTCTTCTGGATTAATTAATTATCGTTAGTTAGTCATAGATTCTTATATTATTAGATTAGACGAGAATTAATAACATTAGATTCGTTGATCATAGATTATTTTAATTCCTATTAGTTAATGGAAAATTATTGGTCATGTAGATTCATAGATTAAGTTAATACAATAATGTTCTATAAATTATTTTTATTCCTATTTGTTAATAGAAAAATTATTGGTCAATGCAAATTCATAGATTTAATTAATACAACAATATTCTTTTTAAGGAATATAAGCAACTATATATAAATTGAAAGGCTAATCAACATTAATAAATGCATTTAGCAACATGATCAAAATGTTCGACCACCATTAGATGCAATCACATATAAAAAGTTAATTATATACTAAATATGACAATTATTTTTTACTTAACTAGATTCCTAGAAAATAAAAAAATGTTTGACAAGGTTTTACATTTACATTGAGCCAAATAATTGACAACTTATTATTTTTGCAAAGATTTAATAGGTTTCTAAGATCAAAATGTTCACAACCCACCCCCCACCCCCAACCACCACCACCACATACACACACAATTGAGTAGAAACTTTGGCAAATTTAGTTATGTCCATTCAATCTCATTGTTGTCTTGTCTCTATTACACATCAATCACTCGATCCATCAAATATTGGATGGATTTGTTTGGTCACATAACTTAGGTCTGATTTTGATATCGATGTCTCAGTTTAATTGTTTCCATTACCTATTCATATGCCAACTTTTGCAAATAATTAAATTTCTCTACTTTATTTTTTCATCTAACTAATTTCTAATCCAAGGTAAAGGGGTATACATATGATCGAAATTCAAAAGGACTCTCTCTAGAATGAGACATTCTTGACTCATTTTTAAAAATACCAAATACTCTCTTAGTTCCAATTTATATAACTTAATTTGACTTAAAACAGAGTATAAGCAAAAAAAGACTTTTAAAATCTGTGATCTAAATAAATTATAAGATTTGTGTGACAAGAAATCATTTCATTAAGGGTAAATTGAGCATTTTAAAATTGAATCGCGGTACTAAATATAGAAATGTGTAATAAACTGACTAAAAAATGAAAACAAGTCATATACATTAAGATTGAGACATAGGGAGTAAAACTACCAATCACCAAGGAATGTAATGGGATGAATAAAAAATTTTCTCCCTTAATTAATCAGAATATATTAAGCTCGAGTCTTAAGAATAATAAAAATCCTTGGTAGAGAACTTTCCCTCTTTAATGAATCTTACGTAAAAAGAAAATAAAAAAAAACTATCAAAAACAATGGAATCCTGCACATTTAACTAAAAAGCTTAACGATAGAGCTTTTCAAGACTTTTTAATTTGCCCTACACAATCAATATCAGGATAATTGACAGTGAATATCGAACACTAAATATTAAAATAAAAAACAAAAGAATAAAGATGTGAATCGTCCAATTCCAAGTAGTTTCATAGTCTAAATAACACAATGAAAAAAGATACAATTGATATATCAAGAAAAATAAAGGTTGTCACATAGTTTTAAAAGTAATGAATTTAGACACAAATTAAGTTTCTTGATAATAACTTAGTTATAGGGAAATTAGATTCCAATTTTGAGTTCATGATCTTTTTAGAGCCGACTTTTAAGCCAAATTAACAAAACGTGCTTAAAAAGTCACATGACTATAAGTTTATGATAACTACTTGTCCTACTAAACTTTATGTTACAATAATGTGGGTGAGATATCGTAAAGGTGGGTGAGTTGGTACAATGTATATGTGATAAATGAGTTTTTGATCGATTTTTCTTTCAATGCTTTTTTAGTCGAATTTGTCATACTAGTCTTACTTGTCTAATGTAGTTAACATTACCTGTGTAATTTGTGAAGTATTGTACAAGAATGAATTCACCCTATGTGCAATCAATGGCTACAAGTATTCCTCCGTTTGATTTAGAATGGAATAATCATAATATAATGTGTGTGTGAGCGAGATATTTTATGAAAACATCAACTCAAAAGTTAAAATTTAGTGCACATGCACGTGTATGTAGTCGAATGTTTTTAAAAAAAGGATAATAAAAGTATTAATGTGTGTGAGAAAGATATTTAATGAAAACTTAGTTCAGAAGAAAAAAATTGATGCACACGCGTATATACGCAGTCAACAAGTAATAAGGTGATAAAAATTGAATATAGACAACTAAATTGATCACCAAATTGAAGAAATTCAAAAAAATATAATTGAATTATCTAGCGGATTTTCCCCAAAATTAGAATTAACAAGAATATTAATACTTATTGTAAAAGTGGATAAGCAAGACAATTAGGTGTATTCATGTCCTAATCATGAAATGATCCATTCCCTAATAATGCATATGTTCAAAACTTACATTGCAATCAAGAATTTTCATTTGTGTTAATTCAAAATTCATAAATAGTATTCAATTGGACAACATTCATAGAGTAATATAACCCTAGAATTAAGAAAACTAGCAACACATGCATAATCATAATAACAACAATAATAAAAGTATTAAAAATCGTAAAAATTACAAGTAAATGATAAAAGAAAGAAAAACTTCAATATCTCTGTGCTTCCAAGATGCTCCAACCGTGTGTATACACTACAACAAAAGAGATATTTCATAGCAATAGGTTTTTCTTGAATATTTAGAGGCAAACGAATTAAAATTATTATATTCAGAATCTCTAAGATATTTATTTATATTCTCGCTAAGTATAATAATAATTACCACAATTTCTTTATTATTGTAGACTTGTAGTGTATATAGATATTCTCGAAGAAAATTACTTTTTCCTCTCGAATTAAATGCTTGTATAATATTAGATAATATTAAAACTTATTTACTCGAGCTCCATATAGTTGATAGTGTAAGAATTTCTTAAATTAGTATTATTAGTTAAATTCTATCGATCGTATAATAAATTATTTCGAGCTTCAACAATGATTGGACGATAAAAGGGACTTGGCTAAAAATAAAAACAAAACACATATAATTGAAACTTTAAATTTGCCGTCCAAATTAAATAATAGGTTATTGTAAAATAAAGGAGATGTTGATATATATAAATCACATTTTTTCCCCCTTGAAATGTCCTCATCAATAAATATATTAACCCCCCAAAATCAACTTTAATTTATCTCCCTACCCACAAAGAGAAGAAAAAAAAAGATCTCTCTCCCCCTCAAATGGTAGGGTTTAATTTTGAACCCTTAAACTTTATAAAATAAATTTATATTATCAATTTTAATAAGTTTATTCTTTTAGCTTTTTTGATTTTTGAGGTGCAATGTTGTTAATAACTTTTCTTTTAGTACACTTATCAATTATTTTATTAATTAGATTTTAGTTCATAATAAAGTTGATTCACTTAATCTTTTTTGAGATTGTAATCATTAGTAACTCTTTTTTTTCATATAAAGATAATATTTTTATTTCTATAAATAGTAGTACATAATTACTATTTTTATGAGCCCTCTAACTTGGAGCCTAAGGCGTATCTTGCCCTTTTGTTTAACTTTTTTTAGTACATTTATCGATTATTTTAGTAATTAAATTTCAATCGACAATAAAGTTAATTCATTTAATCTTTGTTGAGATAGTAATAACTAATAATTTTCTTTTTATATAAAAATAATATTTTATTTCTATAAATTATTAGTACTTAATTATTATTTTTATGAGCCTCGAACATGAAGCCTACGACGTCTTGCCCTTTAAGCCGCCCTTGGATTGGGGCGACTTCTTAGAATGTTCGAGCATGCACGATTCAAAATGCCGTCCATGCATGACATATGAAATCTATGTCGATAGATCTTTTGGGGAAAAAAGGGTAAAACTTTGATCACCATGAAAGAAGCTTCATGCTTTGGTTAAATTGACAAACATATTTAAACTTAGCTAAAAAGGAAAAGCAATTTACTTTTTTTCTCTTGCATGTGAGGGATTCTTCATGGCCACTTAAACAAGAAAAGTTGATTCAATTAATGTTTCTTCTTGTGGTATTTAGAAAGTTGCACTTTTAATCCCTCCTTTGTTGTTTTGGCTTGTTTAAATCCATTTGTAAGTGAGTTGTTAAAAGGTTTTCTTTTTTTTTCTATATCAAGCTTATATATAAGTGGTGATTGTTCATTGTATCATGAGCTTTATTTAAATCTCACTCGGGATCAATATGGATTGTGGTGTAGTAGTGAGACTGTTCCACCTTTAATTAAAGGTCTCGAGATCGAGTTTTGCGTATGGAGAAAATTCCTTCCCTTAAATGAGCCCTGATCCAATGTGCGATTCAAATTTAATCAAGACTTTAATGCGGGCTACATATATATATATATATATATATATATAAGGCTCATGTTACATTCATGAAAGAAGTTTTAATCATATCTTAAGATTATATACATATGTATTATTGTATTTATATTTGTATGAAGATGGATATTCAATCACACATGTGGGTATAAAAGAAGAAGAACATATTAGGTGTTTTAAGAAAGCGAAAGTGGTTTCTTTGTTACATCAATTCTAAAGGGACTTTTGGTAGATGAAATAAGATGGAATATTTCAAAATTATATTCGAAATAGATAAATTCCTTATATTTACTAAATGCAGTACAAATTTTATTACACTTTTAACTTTAGTATTAATTTCATTTGGAACAAGAATAAAGACAATTAATGTCTTATAAAGTTGGAACGGTAATCATTTTTTATTTTTTGAAATTTATGGAATTGGAGTATTTTTTTTTTGTTATACTTTCTGCAAAAAACTATTTAAAATGATATTTATGTTTCAATATTGAAGTACAATTTCAAAAGGAAAAAGTAAGTTAAAAACATTTGATAATAAATTAATCAAATGGCAAAAACTGATTTCAAATAAAGTTAATAATTATTACTATTAATTTTTTTGAATAAATAATGGATAAACGTAATGAATTTCACGTGAAAATTAAAATTAGAATAAACTTATCAATCAAAGCTTCTTTATTTAAAAGGTAAAATTAGATCACAATTCACATGTTTATTCTCGTACAGTGTCTTTCAATGATACTGGTTGAGTTTGTCATATTCCAATGTCCCAACATTAATTTAAATATATATCTTTATATAAATACGTTGTTTAATTTAATATTATTTTATATTTATGCTCTTTATTTTAGGTGTTAACAAGAGATATTTTAATTTGAGTGTATATAAGAGATATTTAAACTTATATAAAATAGAATCAGTAAACACATGAGCCCTATGTAGCATAATATACTTAGGGCCCGTTTGGTCATAAATTTTCCAAATAATATTTGGAAAAAATTTGGCAAATAATGTTTGTTCATACAATTTGTCATTATTTGGCAATTATTTTTGGCAAATATCCCAAATTTCCAAATACTAATTTTTTCTAGTATGTGGGCCAAATCTCATTATTTGGGATATTTTGAAAATTAAAATTTTACCCTAATCTTTTATCTTTTACAAAAACACCCTCTCTAGTAGTTGCTTGCGTTGTATTACATGATTTTTTACGTGAATACTAAAATAGTGATGAAATATTTAGTAAATATTAAATAATGATATGATTGTTGATGAAAATTATTAGAAATTGGCTCTAGGTAACAAAGTCATGTGCTTTGTCTACTTCACGATGTATGGAATAATTCTTGTTGCACTCACTCCAAATTACCACATTGCTTTAATGTCGTGGACACTATTTGTTATTGTTGTAACGAACATCCAATTGACTTGTAATACAAACTTTTAGTTAGTTTTTATAGTTTTTAAAACTTGTGTGTATAAATCATATTTTTCTAAAAAGGTGAAATATATTCCCCAAATCCTATGGCCAAACACATGGTGAAATTTCACCCAAATTTTCACTCAAATAATATTTGCCAATAATATTTGGAAACCTATGGCCAAACGCTAGCTTATAGAACACAAATTTCATATAGAATGTTAAGTAGAACGTGTGTTCAACTTTATATAAATTTAAATGCTTACTTGTGCGTTTCTAAAGTTAGAAGGCATAAATATAAAATAAAATTAAATTAAATGATATTTTTACGTATTATACTTTTTTTTAATGCATTTATACTTTTCCTCTTAATAGTTTCTCTGAGAAATGTATTTATTCTTTTATTCGCGGGATATAATTAATTAATATTAATAGGACATTCTATTTGAATATTTATAACCGACCACATATCATTATCTTCTTAACAAATAAATAAATAATAAAGGCATAAAGACATGTTGATATATTAATTAGTTCCTATACTAAAAAGTTCTAAATATACTTTTAAAAGTATACTAATATTTAATTTGGCCACCTATTTTAAGCGATTACGTCAAACTTCAAACCAAGTGGAGAAATAACGAAAATTAGAAGATACTACAAATTCAACAGTAATAACATACATATTAATTTTTGAAAAGCACCATCGATTACTAATAGTTTTTTTTTATATAAGAAACATTAAAAAAATTAATTTTAAAATTTATACAAACAACTATTACTTAATATCTTACGGATGAAATAGGGACAAACTGTTAAATAAGATGATAATATTTAACTTTTATAGAATCTGCCCCCGTTTAATAACTCAACATATAATTAATATAAAGTTCTCTTTATTCTTTTTTAAAGCATTGGCATGTGTTTGAAACATTAAAATAATGTCATGATCGATTAAGTTTGAAGTTTATCTACATCAAGATTAATCCCCTATCTTTTTTAATCTCTAATAGATTAATGTGGAATGTTTGGTAATTTTAGTAATCTAATAAATTAACTTTATAAAAGTTTCCAACATCATTATAAAATACAGTTATTATCTACAATATATATATATATATATATATATATATATATATATATATATATTAA
>NC_028647.1:378303-497769 GCF_001406875.1 Solanum pennellii
TATAGATATAAATATTTTATCAAATTATTTTTATTAAATAATGTCTTTAAAAATCATTTCGAAGTAAATATTCAATGCTGAGGGTAAATGTTTAAAAAGATTATTGTCTTTTCTTGATAGGTCAAACGTAACGAATAAAAAAAATAAGAATCTATTTTAGAAATAAGTGATAAATACAAATGAATAGTGAAATTAGATACAAATAATTGACTCCAAATATATGGACGAAATAAAAACTTTTAATATCAATCAAAACAACCTATTATTTTTTAACGTCAATAGAATTTATTTCAACTTCTAGATTTCAACTTTTTAAAAATATGATATGACGTTTTTATTGTTTATTACTTGATAAAATTTACTTTTCCTTTTTGAAAAAAATTAAATAAATCTTACTACGAAAAAAAGCCCCACAACTGATCGTTATCTATACAATTTAAAACTCTTTAAAACAAGAAAAAAGAGTTACTAAGTCAAAAGTAAATAGGGCATTAACCACATAATAGAGGTATGAAATATATTTTAAAAGTACTTTAAAGAACAAATTCATTATTATATTTTATGCTGTTCATTTCTTTTTATTTAACCCGTGCCTTAAAAGGCACTAATATCCGATAAAGAATTATCTGAATTATGTTAATCACGAATCGAAAAGCGAAATTAAGAATTTTAAGTTATATATTTTCAATCTATTGTTTTGCTTATTATATTTTTGATGGATTATTTATATTATATATGTTGGATAAAAAATTTAGTATAAATTTAAAATTTGAATCAAAATTATTGAATTTATCGATACTTCACCCGTGACGAATGTCACTTTTGCTCATTTTCTCTGCTATTGGGCCTTTCAAAGTTTTGATGGGCTTTCATAAGGTGACAGTCCAGTTAGATTCATTTATCAGGTATTTAATGGGCTTTGAAAAATATCAGCCCACTATTCTTCTATTCTCAAAAAAAAAGAAAAGAGAGAGAGAACGAAGAGGCGTGCATATTTAAAAGAAAAATTACTTGAATAAGTACCTTTTAATAAAGTAAAAATAATTATTAATTTTAATGATACTTTTTATTTGTTAATATTTATAATAATATTGTGATAAATAAATAATATGTATTAAAAGTGACTTATATATGTATTATAATAGTTTTAAAATATATTATACTTGTTTGGTAAGAAATTGACGCATTATATTAAAATGTTTGATTGTATTATTCATCAATAAATCTTGTATTATGTGTGTTTTTATTATTTGTTCTTTGTAATATGTGTAAAAAAATGTACTATAAATATATTAAAAGTGATCAATGAAAACAATATAAATTATTGTTATGAATAATAAATATTTTCTTAATATAATATATTTACGTAAATTTTCCACATTTAAATAGGTTGAGTTTGTGACGTATTTATTAACTTGACTTAACGAGTAGAACATAAATTACTTAACAAAATTTTGGTTCAAAATAAGATGCTGAATTGGTCACATTTTCTTTTATGATTATGGATCCATTTTAGCATATTGTAATTAATTTCATAGTAGTAATTTAAATTGTAAGTTCTTGAACTCGTTAAATCAATATTTTTTTGGTCTAAAATCTCAACCCAACTCCTTCGAATAATTAATTAATTTGAAAGCGGGCATATGTACAATCATCTCGATTTATTTATCCTTCTTTCATTTTTAGTCCATTTCAATTAGAAGAGCTCTTTCCTTTTAACAGTTTTTTAATTTCAATTTTTTATACGACATCTTTAAAATCTAAAAAAAATGCGAGATTTTTTAGATACATTTTAAATGTTTTTAGTGTAATACCACAAAATTAAATAGACTTCTTAATCTTCTTAAACTTCATATCAAATCAAATTAATCAAAATTACACGGATGAAGTAATATTTTTTGTTCACCTACCAAACACTAATAAATAAATAAATAAAAATCATACTTATATCACGTGATGTGCACGTGTGGAGATTTTTGAAGGGTTTTAGCTCTTTCTTCTTCTTCTTCACCAGAAACCCTTTTAGTACTTTAAAAATCGACTTTCAAAGCTTTCCAGTTTTCTCCCATGGCAGCAATCAATCTGAAATGAACATCATCAATTTCCTCTCCGAACCCTAACCCTATTTCCCAAAATCTTCACCATGAAACCCCTTTTTCCGAGACCCATTTTTACAATCTCTCTCTTCACTAACACGGTTACTACTACTACCATTGCAAACCCAAGAACCTGCTTTCAAATCGCTCATTTCAGTACTAATTTTCAAAATCAAGGTCAATCTTCATACCCATCTCGGCGTCATGAAGAGGAGAGCCGTAATGTGAAGGTATCAGTGTGGTGGGATTTCGAAAATTGCTCTCCTCCAGCTGGTGTTAATGTTTTTAAGATTGCACAGAGTATTACTGCGGCTATTAGGGCAAATGGGATTAAGGGTCCTATAAATATTACTGCTTTTGGTGATGTATTGCAGCTGTCTAGGATGAATCAGGAAGCACTTTCTTCTACTGGGATTAATCTTGCTCATGTTCCTAATGGTAATAAAGTTCTCATTTTTATGGTTATTTAATTACCATTTTCATTTTTCTAAGATGTGTTTTAGTAGTTAGTTTAAGTGCCCTACTTAACTCAATTCAATGGGTACTCTCAACTGAGATGACTAATTAAGTTGTAAACTTACACAATTGTATTAATAATCTTCGCTGAGTTTAACAGATTCAGTTCCTTACCAAATATTGGTATTTAAGAAAAAGGGGTTAGAGGATTTTATGTGGCTGATGCTGGTTTTGTGTTATAGTTATGTTCTTGTTATCGTTAGCCCCCATATAATTTTAACTAGTTTTGTATTTGAATTTCTAAATTCATATGTTGTGCTCAAAATGTAAACGAAAGGATTTCTAAAACGAGACAGTTGTTAGGCTCACGAGTAGCATGTTATTTAATCATCATTTCCTTGGTCGTGACTGTTTTACTGATCATTTTGTTATGTTAATCTCAGGTGGAAAGAACAGTGCTGACAGGTCTCTCCTTGTTGATCTGATGTATTGGGTTTCTCAAAATCCTCCGCCAGCACACCTTTTATTGATTTCAGGTGACAGGGATTTTGCTGGAATACTACACAGGCTGAGAATGAACAACTACAACATTCTTTTAGCTAGTCCAGAAAATACTCCTAGCGTTCTTTATAGTGCAGCTAGTATCATGTGGCAATGGAATGCGTTACTGAAGGGTGAAAACCTTGTAGGAAAGCATTTTAACCAGCCACCAGATGGTCCCTATGGTTCTTGGTATGGGCATTACAAAGCACCTCTTGATGACCCTTTTGCAGTTACTGAACAACCCACAAATCTTCGTTCTGAGGAAGTTTCCGAAACTGTTTCAGAGCAGAAATGTCGGCCCATTCCAAAGTCAATAGTGAGGCATATCCGCAATATTTTAAATTCTTACCCCAAAGGAGTTAGTATTACGGAACTTCGCGCAGAATTAGCAAGAAGCAATTTGAATATAGACAAAGACTTGTACGGATATAAGAAGTTCTCTCGTTTTCTTTTGGCCATGCCAAATATTTTAAAACTCCAGTTCGTAAGTGATGGGAAATATTTGGTGCGGACCACCAACCCTAAAGTTCCTGAACAGGGTGACAATTTAAGCATAAGTGTAGAGCCTGAACCTAATGGAGAGGCAGAATTTGCTGTTAATCCTATATTGAATGGTGAGACAGGCACAGGCAGTTGTATGGAGGGCAAGAATGTACCTCAATCCCCTGAACGAAAAGTGAAAACATCCCTAAGAAAATTGCAGGGACCCCAGAGAGCACAGGAGGCATGTACAGAAGTTCAGCAGCCCCCACCTGAGAATGTGGTTGTTGAAGCAAGTGAGGGTCGACTGCAGACTACAGAGCAGCATGGTTCCGCACCTGAAACTGGCTTTTTGAAAAGGTTATGGAATAGGTGGTTCGGGAACAAGGAGACTGTTTCTGGGGAAATGATCTTAAATGTAAAGTCAAAAACTGCTTTGAAGGATGTAGAATTAAAGAGTCATTCTCAGCATTCAGAGGGCTCCCCTTCTTTTGCTTCTGGTAATAAAACCAGTTCCAAAGATTTATCCTCTATGCATTCTGAGGATACAACGGATAAGCATAACCAGCAGTCCAACCTTCTTAACAATATTAAGAGTTGGTGTAGATCTTGGAGAAGTTCCAATCTCTTGAAAGAAACAGGATTAGAATCCGATGAAGAATTCAAGAAGACAGAACTTTGTCCTGAGGCAGAGGAATTATTTTCAAAGGAGTCCTTTTGGAGAGACCTGGGATCATTTTTAATTTCAAGCCATGGTTCAGTGCTTATCTTGCAATCAAGAACTAGGTACACCTTCTAACATGTTTTCTGCCTTCGTATTTATGGTCTATCTGGCTTCAATTTGCTTCATAATTCTGCTAGCTTTTCCCTTCTTTTCTTTGCCACAGTTAATGCCTCTGTTTGTCCGTGTCGACAACATTGAAGTTTGGTCCATTTGTGTTGGATAATATATTTTTTTCTTCTAATTAAATGTAATATATGGTCTTAAATGAGTTGTGATGAACACCTTGACATAGACGTTAGGGAAGTTTTCTTTCGTGTTCTTTTTTCTTGAGAAAGGTAAAAGTTAATGTGTGTTTTTACTTTTACCTAGTATGGCCATGTGTTGAGTTGCATTTCCCTGCTTTCTTTCCTCTTTGAGATGTAGTAATATATTGGTAATCAATAATTTTTGTGGTCTCTCTGTATGTTCAGTTGCATTTCTCCCCTTCATTTCTTCTAGGGAAAATACATAAGTTGGCACCCTAAACTTGTCCGGAGAAGTCATGTTACACACTTTAACTTGACAGGCGCCCCCCTATTCTTGTCCAAAGTGGAAACAGTATACCCTTAGAGGCGGCGTGACAAAGAAATTGAGTTCACCTTCTTAAAATGCACGAAAAGTAGAGAAACTGTTGGAAGCACTCTATGTACGGTTGCCAATTTTCTCATTGGATGTTACACGTAAACGCTCAATTATTTGTGTTTAGTCTAATCCTAAATTTCTACATTGTCTTTTTCTTTTCTTTTCTTTTTTCACTTTTGCTTTTTCCTTTTCTTCCCATCGTTTCTTCTATTTCCACCATTACGACTGGGGTACCTCCTTGTTAGCTTCAAGACCTCCTCATCACCTTCTTCGTCAGTTTCACTCCTCCATTCTACCAATACTGACCATTGAACTGACAACAAAATACCATTTTTATTTTTCCGTTCATAATGAATGATCATTTGGTTAATTTATTTGTTTCAATCTGTTCTTTTTCTTTTACCTGGTGAAAATGTGGAGGCTAAAACTCAGGTGTTGTATTTTTTGAATAACCTTGGTCTTTGGGCGAGCTTGCGTGCACTTCGACTAGTTCCATCCCATTACCTCCCACCAACAAGTACCAAGTGTATGGACTGATGGAAAGAGATCGCCTAGTAGTTTTGCCTCAGCTGGGAAATGAACTTGAGAGCTTATGGTTCTCAACCACTTCATTGACCACTAGGCTACACCCAGTTGTTGGATATTATTATATGCGTTGAGTGGTAGGTAGTTATGCAAGAAAATTAGTATAGGGACTGGCTAAAACAAAATAATCTTGCATACTAGGATGGGCATAATACATAGACGTTTCCTTTAATTTGACCTCAACAGGCATCTATGCCCTCCAACTTTTGGTGTGCACAAGTAGGCACTTAAACTTGTATAAATTTAAGCAAGTAGACAGTCACGTCCTATGTGGCAATTCGTGTGAGATACACTTGAACTGATTTGTAGGATGTGTGTGTCTAGTTGCCCCTCTGCAAAGAAAAAATTTCTGTTTTCAACCCGTTCCACATAAAATATCTTAAATTTCTTTTTTTTTGTTATAAGCTAATTAATCAGTGAAGATCAGTGGTGTGTATATTACTAAATATATTATGCTACCATTCTTTCTCTCCCGAATATCTTGTTCTCTATCACAACAGCCATAATTGAGCTTGAAGCTCGAGCTCAAGTTCAGAAAACAGTGTGAACTTTTTTTTTTTAATGTAACTGAGAGTGCTACATATTATTGAGTAGATAACAAGACAAATAATTTACTGAATATTAACCGCCCCACACTCCCATAAAGTTGGACCCGCACCACCCCGCATAAGGCAAAATCCACATTGCCCCGTTGCCATCCCTAACCAGAAACTGAACTGTGTAGTCATTATGCTGATTTTGCATTAGTAACATAGAGTTATATGTTGGAAACCCAAAGTTGGATTAGCTATGCGAAATGTTTATCCTTAATCAAAAAATGTTTGGCAGATCACCTCTCTGAACTTTTTCCCCATGTATTTAATTTGTGATATTGATTTTACAGTGCCAAATATTCTACCCACTTCTTCTGTTTGCATTTGAAGTTGAGTGGTTTTGTTCAAATGTGTAGTATAATTTCCATCCGTGTCTTGGATATTTCTAAATTCTAATGTTTTACCACCTTCCCACCAGAAAGTGGTTTCCTTGTGGGAATCAGCTTAGTGTTCCTTTTTATGCTTCGTCTCAAACAATATTTTTCTGAATTTGACACATCATATCTTTCTATAATGGATTCTGATCTTGTGCTACTGTTTTTTTTTTCAGGGCCAAGATGGCACAGAATCTCCAACAAGAAGGTCCTTCGTTTCTGAATTCTCTAAGTGAAGGTGATGCTCTTCGTCTGGTAGACTTGCTAATCTCAGATAAGAAATGGGTGGATGAATGTCTTTCCCGAACCTTCCCTTACAAGCTCATTCAGCCAGCAGTCAAAGCTTCAATCAACAGTAATTCTTCCAATTCGAATGAGTTGAGTTCTGTGTTTAGGAATACGAGAGATACATCTAATTTGAAGAGCTCACAAAAACTTGATGGCGAGAAAATACACCAAAATCCCCCTCACACGGGAGTTTCTCGACCGATCATTCAGGGCAGTTGTTCTGGTAAGTCTAGAAATGAGGTGCTTACTGACTGTCAAGAGCTGGTGGATGACATTGTAAAGCAATATCCAGAAGGATTCAACATGAATTCTTTCAGGTCTCTATTCCGTGAAAAGTATGGATATTTACTGGATGTAAATAAGCTTGGCTACACGAAGTTAAGTAATCTTCTTCAGATAATGCCTGGGGTAAAAATAGAGTCTACTTACATTATTCCTTCTGCTAAAGTCCTGAAAAGTCCAGGTCTAAAAACAGACGAGCCGTCTGATCAAGAAAGTGATCTCAGTGTTACTGGAACTAATTTAGATAGTGAATCATCAAGTTTGCCTGGGAAAGATAACGAGTTTGATTCTCGTTGGGAGGAACTAGGTCCAGTATCTAAGGCAGGCCCTTCCAATAATAGAATAAAACTGGGTTCTGATGGAGAAGCCAAAGATGAATCAAGTGAACTAACACATGGAAACTATGAAGCCCCATTGGATCGTGACTTGTCTGATTCCGATGAAGACACATCATCATCCACAAAACTGGACACTGGTAAGTCGAAAATGAGGGATGAAGATAGCTCATTGTTACAGATTCTTGATTCATGGTACGGTAGAAAGGATGTTGATGGGACGTTAGAATCTTCCATCGATGGTTCAAAATTAGATACATCAATATCAGTTGACCAAATGGAGAACTCTCCCTCTGGGAGAAAACAGAAGACTTATTCATTTGTGACTGACCAACCTGTGGACACTAAAGATAAGTTGATTGATGGTATATTGGGTAGCTTAAAGAAGTCAGGCGAGAAGTCGCCTGAGACGAGGGTGTAGCTCTGATGGTTGAGAAGAGAAGATCATTTATGTGGTTTGGCTTCTTTACATGAATTTATAGGATATGTAGTTAGCAAATAGAACACACATTACTCTAATATTTTGCTATTTATCTATGATATATGATTATAATAGGCTAGTGTATTAGAGAACTTTTTCAGAAGAGAAATTTATATTGTTTTCTACTCTTAATTTTCTATGTTTCGTTAGGGTTTTACAATGTTGATACCACTATTAGATTCACACATTTGCAAGTGCTGGAACTTTATGTTCCTATGGCTATCTTACGACTACTCAGCGGCCTATAACACAAGTCACTATTTTTATTGGGGTTAGAAAGTAAACCCCATAAATCAAAACGGTGAAAAATAAATAGAATTTGTTATCAAAATTGATTAATGGGGGATATTTTTGCGCGTAAGAAGATAATAATGAAGAAGGTAGATAGCCTAAATATGATTTATTTTGATCAATAAATGAAGATAAAAAATACACTCATACTACTATTCACTTTTTTGAGTTTTATACTTGAATTATTGAGTGTGTAACGTTTATATTTAAACTATTACGTATTACTTTGAGAAATATACACCTCTCTTTTATAACATTTTTTTTAAAAAAAGATTTTTTTAAAGTAATTTTAATGTGTTTTTGACCGTTATCATACTAAATAGTGAAAGAGTTATAACCAAAATTAACTTTCTCCAATTTATGCTATTAAAATTTTTTGCTCATACTAGTTTATCAAATAATACTATATAATTATGACACACATGAGCAAAATCTTATATCCTCCCACTTGACTTACATAATGCAATTCATTTAATTGACTTATAAACATCATTGTTGCACAAATAAATGCTCAAGTGTTATTTTTAATTGAAAACATCATTCGTTATTATTCCTACTCAAGCTTGAGACTTGGAGTGTTAACGAGTTTTTCATTGCTTTATGTTATGCATGTTTTAGTTGAATTCTTGTTTAATGAGAAGGAGTCTCCATTATTGTGTTTTTTCGTGTTGATATGCATCTATGATGAGTTTCCTAAATAATACTTTGTTTTAGTTGCGACTTCTATCGAAATTTTAGTAGCCACTTATACTTACTCATGGTAGAAATTGAGAAAAAAGGTTGGATACGCTTTGCTAAGGGACCTAAGGGAGAGGGAAACATTGTCCTCATTAGAGAACTGTATTCTAAATTGGATAGAAATAGGGTATAGAAGTGGTCACGTATGCTAGATGTGATTTTTTATAACCCAACCAATGTGTATTGGGTTAAGAATCAATCAAGTGATTATACAACCTTGCCCAAGGCATTCATGAACCAAAAGGCCAAGGCTTTGCTCAACTGGACTATCAACCGTTGGACGTTGGCTACTCATAAGAACGATATTATATGAGATTATGTGTTAAGTGGTGAATAATATAGCTTTTAGTAATAACTTATATAACTTTTAGCAGCGATTATAGTTGCCAAAAAAATGACTTTAGTGGCGAGTGCTCTTGCCACTAAAAAGGTTTTCTAGTGACGACGGCTTTTAGCAGCGAATAGAGTTGCCATGGCAAATTTTTAGCTTTTAGTGGCAACCTAACCGCCGCTAAAAGTTATGAAATTCGTCGCTAATAGTCTCTATTAGTGGCGACCTTAACTGCCGGTAAGAGCCATTGAAATTCGTCGCTAAAAGACGCTTCTTACTTATGAATGTCTTCGCTAAAAGTTACTTTTAGTGGCGACAACAATCGCCGCTAAAACTATGAATTTCGTCGCTAAAAGTCACTTTTGGTGGCGACTATACCCGCCGCGAAAACCTATGAATGTCGTCGCTAAAAGTCACTTAGTGGCGACTATACCCGCCGCTAAAACTTATGAATATCGTCGCTAAACGTTACTTTTAGTGGCGACAAACCCGCCGCTAAAACTATTAATTTCGTCGCTAAAACTCTCTTATAGTGACGACTTTAGTCGCCGCAAAAACCTATAAATGTCGTCGCTAAAAGTAACATTTAGCGGCGACGTTCCGCCGCTAAAACCTAATGAATGTCGTCGCTAAAAGTCACTTTTAGTGGCGACTGTACCGTCGCTAAAACTTATGAATGTCGTCGCAAAAAGTCACTTTACCCGCCGTTATAACTTATAACCTATGAATTTCGTCGCTAAAAGTGTCTTTTAGTGACGACTTTAGTCGCCGCAAAACTATGAATGTCGTCGCTAAAAGTAACTTTTAGTTGCGACTACACCCGCCGCTAACTTTTGAATTTCGCCGCTAAAAGTCTCATTAGTGGCGACAATTCTGTGCTTTTAGCGGCGACTTTTTTGCCACTAATAACTCTTTAGTTGCGACTTATATGGCATTTTGCAGCGGTTCTTGCTGACACGAAAAAGAAATTTAGTGGCTAATATTTTATAAGCGATTGTTTTTGCCATTTTTTGCGGCGACTTTATTTGTATTGGTGGCGGTATTAGTTGACACTAATACTTACCCTTTTAGGTACCATAATCACTTGCCGCGACTTTTATATGTATTATTAGTAGGTTGCCACTTATACTTATGGTGGAAAGACAAATAGTAAAATATAAAGGGAAGGACAAATATTTACATTTTATTATTTGTCTTTCCACAATATGTTACTTTTCCCTAAAAATTTCATTCAAGTCTCCTTCCGAATAAAAAATGGATTTTTATTACTTAATTATCTTCTAAGATTAGTCAAAAAAATTTAGTCTAGTTGTTGGTCAACTGCAAGTTAGCAAACATTTTCAATGCTTAACAACTTCTCGAAATGTAAATTGAACTCTGAAACCTTCTTGGATTTCAAATGATTTTTTATTTATTTAAATCTTTTGAAAATTTTAAATTTTCTTAAATTATATAAAAATAGGCGGAATTACCTGGGAGATACTTGTACTTGACGCTGTTTGTCAATTGAACCCTTCTACTCATCACTTTGCCAAATGAGCCCTTAAACTTGATTAAACTCAATTTTCTAAACCCTTCTGACAATTAACCGAGCTTATGTGACATTAAAATGGTTGAGTTGGACAAATATGAGATCGACCACATGCGTTTTAAAGAAAGTGAATGCAATATTTTTTATTTAAAAATTATTAAAATTATAAGACAAAATGATAACAATAATAATAATAAATTTTAATTTTTTTTTCGGAGTGAGGCTAAGGATGGATGAGAATGAAGAAGATGAAGTAGGAAGGGGGAAAGAGAGAAAATTGCACTTTTTATTTTTTAAAATTTGATTTCTGATCTGTCATTGAAATAATAATAATAATAATAATAATAAAATGACGTGGTGTTTGATGTTTAAAAAGAGTGTATTATACGCACACACAATAGATGGGAAAGAGGTTTAAAATATTGGGTTTGAATGAATTTAAGGGTTCATTTGGCAAAATGACGAGTAGAAGGGTTCAATTGACGAACGGAGTCAATTAAGTACAAGGGTATTCCAGGTCATTCCGCTTATTTTTTTCCCATCTTTTATTCTTAGCATTAAATACATATTATTCAAATTATTTTTCAAAATCTAACATTAAACAGTGATAAGTAAAATGTACAGTGAAGTTATAAGTCATCTAAATATTAATAAATTTTTTAATAGTATTTAATAGCAAAGATAAAATAATCACAATTCAATAAATTTTTCATTAATTTTATAAATTAAATAAATATTATTAAAAATCTTAACATAATGCGGTGAACAAATAAAAATAAAACAGGGAAATGTCCTACATTATGTAACACAACATGTAAAAGTAATATTTAGTTGTTCCAAGAATAATAATTGGAACATTTTTATGTAAACCAAACTTGTTATCTCATCCTCAATGTTTATTTTTATTTTTATAAGAAAAAATAACTAATAATCATTTATAATTATTCGAAAAATTCACTTAGGCATTTTAATTTTATCTCATACCTATTAAACACTTTAATTTTTTAAAATAATTTCTGTAAGATATTTTTAACATGGGATAGTGTGTGTAAATTAATTTTGTAATAGCCAAATATGAATTTTCTTGTATTCCTACATAATTTGAATTTTCAGTACCTAATCACATCAAGATGATTAAATAAATTTTCTATAAGTGAGAACATATTTTTTTTTTTGAAAACTTACATAAATATTACTATAATAAAAAAATATTTACCATTTATAGCGATAACATTTTTTTTTCACTTGACACTTTTAATTCATATATAATACAAGTTTAATAAATATTACAAAAAGTAATTTATTATTCACATATAATACAAGTTTTAATGATGGATAATACATTTATCCCACATTTTAATACACTTATAATGCAATGTGACAGTTTTTTACCAAACAAACATAATACGTTTCAAAAACAATTATAATTCAAATATATTGAATATATAATTCACTTTGAATACATATTACAGATTTATTACAATATTGCTATAAATGGTAATAAACAAAAAGTATCGCTAAAATAAGTAATTATTTTTTAAAATGTATTAATTTATGAAATTTTTCCTTCTTTTGATATTTGTAAGTATGTTAATATTTAATAAATTTTAAAGATCCATTCATTAATGCTTTGATGTCTGTCCAACAATAAAATTTATGTCTAATCGCGTGTAGAGAGAAATAAATTAGGCTTTCAATTAGGATGAATAAAAGATACTCCCTTTTTATCTGATTTAATTAAGACTAAATCTGAAATGAGACTTGATGAACATTTATTTCTTTTCTATATTTAATAAATACTTTTTTAATATAGACTTTCTAAGACAAATTAATGATATGTTTTAGTAAGAAGTTTACATGGTTAAGGGGTATTTGAAATTAGAAAAGCTAAAATAAGTTGCCATCCTTTTTTTAAAAAAATTTCAAAGGAGTAACTTGTGTCTTTCACATATTTAGCAAACAAATATTTTGTCTAATGTGGAAATGACACCTAGATGATAGTACTGACTCAAGTAACAGTCGAATTCAGAAGTGAAATATATATATTTGAAGTCCAAAAGTGATCATTTTCAAAAGCAGTTAAAGAGGAAAATTTTAAAATCCAAGTGTCAAATAACGTTCGAACAAAAGCTATATAGATTAGTTAACCCAAAAAAGTATAGAAGGACTAAATAGTTTTTTGATTGGAAAGAAAAAGGTTTGGGTAAAATCCCTGTTATCACAAAAGATGCAGAGTTTTGAACTTTAAAGCTGAGGAACAGTAGTATTGTACACACAGACAGGGAGGGGGCTTTTTATCTCAACGATGATGCCTGCTCTGAAAGCCGCCTTTATTCTTGGCAATGAAGCCGTTCTTTGGTTTTGGAATCTCATGAATATCCATCACCTGTATTGTCCTTTGCTTTTTAGCTTCACAAAAAGCAAAAACAATACATCAACAGTCGATAAAAAATCCAACTAGAGCAACTAACTCTACTTTTGCTATTGCTAATAATACGGCAGTATAATATGCTAAAATCCAAAACCACACCATTTTGAGCTTCTTGGTAATTCTCCTGAAGCCGCCTTCTTGCTGAATTCAGCCTCTCAATATCTATAGCGGATTCCCTCGGAAGAGGTCTCTGCAAATACCCAGTAAACATAAATCATAATGTTGTCGTGCACCTAACCAACAATAACTAGATTGGATGCATTGTATTTCTATATCAATTAGCACCTACAGGCTAAAGACGGCTAAAAATCACACATTCAAGAACCAAGTTAGTCATATTGCAATCACACGAGTGGATGATTGAGGAATAGATACTGCAGCAATCACCATCTCTAATATGGAAAAAGATTCATGTGAAAATGAATGATGCAATAGTAGTCAACTGTATACATATTGGACCTGCCGACCTGCTACTATTATTATTTGGGAAGTAGTTGAGCTAAACTATACCAACCTAACTTTAGTCAAACAATGAAAGAGCTTCAAGTCACTCACTATACACTACCCTCAGCAGGAAACCCTTCATCTCATTATTAATCAACACACTTTCTTTAACTAGTAGTGAAAAGCATACTATAGTAATAATGAATGTCGTACTAAACCATGCAAGTATACAAGAGTTGAGCATTATACACTTGGGGGAGGAGCCGAAACAGGTTTAGGAGCAGACTGCAGTGGTCTAGTAGGGGTTACATTCCGTTGGGGAACTGGTTTAGGCTTGTACTCTGATTCTGAATTATTCCTGTCCGAGCTCGAACTCCCATCTAAAAGGAAAACGATTGGTCAAAGACGATCAAATGCATACTAGAGTAAGTATTAGGCAAACGGACAAAAATGACGTGTTAGACTGATACTCACTTCGAGGATTCGGTGAGTATGCAAAGTCAGGAACCTGTAAAATTCAAAAAGAAAAACAAAGAAGTTAATACAGAATGTCAAACTTAGAATCCACAACGAATGGACCTCCGACCATACGCTCTTTCTTTCAATCTGCCCTCCACGCGCTTTTCTTAAACAACCGAGAAAACAGACTAGACACAAGTAAAATCCTTAAATTTACCTGATGATTACCATTCTGTTGATTCCTCCGTACACTCTGTTGGGGCGAGTCGTCATCAGCAGCTGCCCCATTACCATACCAAAAATAACTCATCAGTATCTTCATCATCTTCTAGTCCGTGTTTTCGTGAGACAAAAAACACAAAGCAGAGACTATATTGGTTTGTGTGGATAAATTACCAATAAGATTTGCAGACTCATGTTGCTCAGGCGGGTTGAGCCTAACCCAATCATCAACAGTTCCTTTCCATTTTCTGGCACAAAAGAGAAGAAAACTAAAATCAACTCACCCAAAAAAAGGGGATCACATAATCTTGCAGCTGTAACTACTCTTCAACTACTTCATGTCTAGAAAATCACAACAAAATTCATGAAAAAATCAAACCTCACAAGCATCTTCACCAATCTCCTAACTTCACTTGATGGATGCTTCCTCAATTGATTCACATGCCTTCCAATATCAGTGTCCTAACAAATAATTTCAATCCAAACACTAACTTAATGGAAGAAACAACAATAAATCAATACAAAAAAAACAAAAAGCAAAATAAAAATAGTCACCTGAAGAGCTTGGAATGTAATATCCATATCTGCTAAATTTTGAAGCAGGTCAACCACATCCTCATCCGACTAATTCATAAGTTTCAGCTCATCATTCATCAATAATCAATCAATTCAAACATAAGGTAAAATAAATGATAAAAAAATCTACCAGCTGTGGATTTTCAAGCTGTTGTTTGATTGTTAGAATTTGAGTTTGTTCATCATCATCATCAAACAATCCTCCATACGGATCTGCATCTTCCTCTTCTTCATTCTTGTCATTACTATTCTCCTTCTCCCGTTGATTAGACTCCGGTGTTAACGGACTCTTATTCATCATCATCTCCACATTTCTAGTACCGTTATCTAACCTATGCTGACCATTACCAACGTCATCTGAGCTCCGGGAGCGCGTGAAGTAGAGTTTTTCAACGATTCCATCACGTCGACGTTTCAATTCATCGGCACAGTCAACTGCAGCAACAGAAATCGCCGCATCAATCATCGTCCATACATCTACCTTGGACTCCGATAGTATCAACCGGAATTCATCCAAATCCATTAGGAATACTTTACCGGAAAATTTGTTCAATATGTTATTGAAAATTTACATGAGTAGATCCATGGATGAATCAGAAGAAAACGACGCCGTAATAGGAAGCATTTTTGTTAGATCTGATTATGGGAATTTTTTAGATGATTTTTACGAGTCGTCTTCACAAACCAGACAGAGAACAGCACATAACTAGAGGGGTAGGGGAGAAGAATATGGAGGATTTTTTTGGAATAATTTTTATTATTCTTTCTCTTTGGGCTTATGTTTTAGGTTACTTTGTTAATTATGACAAAAATTTTGGGAAGCTAAAGTGATTAACTTTATCACGTTTTGATTTTCGAGAGTCAGTTTGGCTAAGTTTTAAATAAAATGTTAGTATGTGTTTTTATTTTTTTAATTTTGAAGAATATTTCAATATTTTGTCTGTTTTTTTAGTTGTAATAGTTTTCTTTTTTTAGAGTCAGATGACATGAATTTTGATTAATATTGTATAATGTATTCATTATCATATTGATTAAGTTATAATTTATAGACTTTATGTATAGCTTTTAGATGTATAAAATTTTATTTAAAATATCTAATTAAATTTGTAAATTAATTAAATTGACTCTCGAAAAATGTAATATGATAATTAAGGCTTCATTCGTAGCGTTTTTTGAGAGTTGGTATGATTAATTTTAAAATTAAATTAAATGAATTTGATTTTTAAAAAATTTATATTCAAAAATATACATAAAATATGTTGAAAAACACATTTTTTATTAATAAAAATATAGAAAAAAGGAAATACATGATTTTAATTTAACATTTCAAAAAATATGTATTCTTATATTTTATATGAACTTAAACTAAGACGCTTTAATTGAAACGTAAAATTAGTCATTTTTAATTAATACTAAGGGGTGAGCTGTGAAGCAGCAAATGGTTCTTGATGCTTTTGTGTTTTCTCTCTCTATATATTTATATATATTTTCTCTCACTAGAATGTAGTGGGCATTTTTGTTTGTATATTATGGAAAGTGTATTAGGCAAGTGGGATTGGTGGATTTGGCTTCTTATGTTGGCGGGCTAATACTTATCTTTATAAAATACTTTCCTCCAATTATGTATTTTTTCTATAAAAGTTAAAAAGGGAAAAAAAAAGTTTTTAAAAAATGAATATTATAAATAAGGGAGTAATATAAATTGGTTTCTATTTATTGAAAATATAAATATAAAATTGGATTATTTGGATAAGTTTGACCATTTTATTGAAGTCTTTTGACACATGTGTGTTTTACGATATGATAAACATAAAAATATGAAATGTTATTCAATAATAATTTTGTTCATTGCTTATTATTTGGAAAAATATTATTGGACATTAATTTTATAGTATATTGGATAAGTAACTATAGATAATAGAGAGTGTTTATTAGTTAGAATAGATAAAATAATAATTTAATTTTTAAGTTAACGTTTGATTATAGATTTTAATTTAAAAAAAGATTTTGAAGTTAGTTAGAAAAATAATTTGTGGATATTGTAATTGTATTTGGACATCTATTTATTTAGAAAAAGATAAAAGATTTTTTTTTTGAGTGTTCATCCCAAAATTGGTATGGATCAATTTTTAAATTTTGACATTTAAAAAAAAAAAGATAATTCATGAACAAATAATAATCTATTTAGATTCGAGGTGTGATTGTTATGGTATAATTTGATAATTTCAATTTACATTTTTTATTGTAATTTATGAGACCCATTATTTGACCAAAATAAAAGAAGACTGAATCACAATACATCGTCATCATTTTTTTTAATTCAATTTCATTTTAATGACAATAAATAACAATTAGTGTTGAAAAGTTTAAACATATTATAAAATAAAAGTAATATAAAAATATTAATAAATTTGTCTAATTCTTTTACATGATATATTTATTTAAAGTGCATAGAAAACGATAATAAAATTGTAATCCTCTATTATAGAAAATATATAAAATATTGTCATAATATGAAATTAATTAATCATGATAGTGAAAGCGAAAGATCATAAAGAAGGTGGGGATATAGCATTAAAAATTTTAGGTCATGAAGAAGAAGGAACATAATGATAAAATCTAATTAGGAGATAAAGGAGATTATATACAATTTTTATAATAAATTATTGTCTTTTGATGATTTTGTAAAACTGAAAAATATCTCAAAATTGAATATAAAAATAAAATATTAAAAGATGAAGAGAATGAAAATAAAAATGAAAGAAGAGTGCTTTTTTATCTTTTTTACTTTTTAAGTGTTATATCTTTAGTGTTCATAGAAACATAGAAAAAGATTATAATATGACATTAATTATAAAAAAATTAAAGGAAAAAATCATGAAAAAGGTAAAAGACATAAAATGAAAGTAATATGAGACAAAATACTACTACGAAGCAATAGAGAGATAACATAGGAGACAAATATATTCAAGTACATAGAATGTAAGCTCTTGTACCTTTATTTTTATGTTGTTGATAAAAGACATACAAAAGATTATTATAACATGACATTATTTATGAAAAGTACAAAAATATATTATGGAGAAGGTGGAAGACATAACATTAAGAATTTGAGGTCATAAAAAAGTCGAAACACAATGGAGAAACAAAAAAAAAATTATGAAATTACAATTAGTGAGTATCCATATAAATAAAGTATTTATTATAAATTTTGACGCAAATTATTAGTTTCGTCATCGAATTATTGACAATTTTAAAAGTATCCCTTTACTCGATTAACTTAATTTAGATATATCTCGACTTGTCACATGACATAAGTGGTCTTAAACTCTTGTATGAGCATGAGACCCGTGATAAAAAATCCAGAGAAGTGTTGTAAATGCCCCTAAATTTGACGAGAATTTAGGGTGTTTCCCTCATGTTTCAAGATAGAAGATATATTTAAGTTCAATAAGTCAAGTAAATGAGAGTTTTCAAGGTTGTCAATAGTTTTGAGGATGAAACTAATAATTTACGTTGTGTTTTGAGGTTTTTTCAATACTTCTCCTTTAAATATTCTCTATAAATTAGAATATTTGAAATAGGGGTCTATCTAGGAGTAGGTCATTGCGTTCATGTGAACTATGCTCTCCTCTTGAGATTATATAGCATAATATTACTATTTTTTACTCCCTTCGTTCAATGATAGTATTCCATTATATCATTTTGGGAAGTCAAACAATACTCCGCTTTATGAAATCAATGGTAAATTTTACACTTAGTTCCTAATTTACCCTTATCATTAATTATAATTATTTTCTCTATTACATTTTCAAGACATTATATTTATTATATTCTAAGGGTAATAGTAAAATGATCTTTCTATTTATATTTTCTTAAGAAATGTGGAAAATCAATAATGAACAAGTATTGTTGGACATATAGAGTAAAAAACACTTAAATATAAATTTGTGAACTCACAATTAGGTATCATATACTACGATTATGATTGAGTGCACCTATCTAAGTAAGGATAAAAATTCAAATCTTATATCTATCTCTTGTCTTTTTCGTTCTAAAATTTGATAATACTTTTGACATTCTAATTAATAATTTTTTCTTTCTTTTTTAGTTTTAACCTTTGAATTTTTTTCCAATTTGTCATATATATTGAAAATTCCTAATTATTTTAGCAATGTAATTTTTCTATTTAATCAAACCAAATGTGTAAATAAAACTATTTGTACTCGATATATATCATATAATCAACGAGTTCAACTGATCTCAATATCTTTTATATGAAAATCACTTTTTGAATGTCTCCTATAGGTTAGTTTGAGGTGGGGGGAAGTTGCTTTGATAGGTCGCGAGCTAGTTTAATTAGGAAATGGTTGAAAACGACTCAAAGTAGACAAAAGTCATATGCCGATGTAAGAAGAAGGGTTCTTGAGTTTGATGTTCACGATTAAGTTTACTTGAAAATCACACTCATGAAGGGTGTAATGAGATTTGGTAAGAAAGGAAAGCTTAGTCTCCGGTATGTAAGCCCATATCAAATTTTGAGACGTATTTGTAAGGTTACCTATGAGTTAGATTTTGCCAAATGAGTTGGCATCAATACATTCGCTTTTCCATGTCTTCATGCTTAAAAAGTGTGTTGGAGATCTGACATCCATAATTCTCCTAGAAGGGTTGCAAGTTGATGAAAGTCTCTCTTATGAGAAAGTTCTAGTTGAGATTTTGGACCGACAAGTTAAGAAGTTAAGGAATAAGGAAATTGCTTCCATAAAAAGTGTTGTGAAGGAATTATCACTTAGTTGAGAATGCTACTTCGGAGGTCGAGGCCATTATGATGTCCCGATATCCTCATCTATTTCCTTCTATTCCTACTCTAACTTTGAGGTAATGAGTTCCTCTTGGTTTGTTCTATGTTTTGGAGTCATATATGTGTGTTATGTGTTCCATGATTTCCTTATGATGATTATGCATGTTCTTGGAAAGTTAAAATTTTTAAAAATATGATTTTGTATGGTTTATTTCATCATGTTATTATGCACCGACTATGAGTTGCATATATATTTCATGAGATAAAAAGTTGAACATGTTTGAAAACAATCGATTATCGATAAGAACTAATTTTTTTATATAAAGCCCGACCTACATGAAATATCATTACTTAAATGTTTTTTCTTCTCTTTTTAAATAATACTTTCATAAACATTTTCTCTTTTAATAGTGCTATCATATTTTAGAAATCTTTTTTTTTCTTTTAATGGTGCTTTCATATTATTAGAATTTTCATAAAAAAGGTTTTTACTGCAGATGGACTATTATTTGAAAATTACAAATGTTCGTACGTTTTGTCACTTTTATTATGGAGAGTCAAATTATTAATTTTTTATGTTAAATCAAATTAAATTAATTAGATACTTAAAATTAAAATTTAAAAATTATTCAAAAAGTAATAAAATAAAATCTAAATTTTTCATAGTAATATAATTAAAAATTAAATTTAAAATATTAATCAAAATTTATATAATTTAACTATAAGTTAATATAATAAAAACTTCAAATCAAATCGAAATCAAAGATTAGAATGTTCCTAACCGACTGGACAGCCTTAGCCCAGAGTGAGGGACAGGGTCGGTGCCTGTCATAAAACTCTCACTTAAATAAATGTGTAAAAAAGTATGAATTTAATTTAATTTTACACAGTTCTAAAAAAAAAAATTTAAAACTTACTATCTAAAACAAGTAATATATATTTATTTAACTATAAATTATTTATTAAAGATAAAATATGATATTTTAAAATTAAATTATTATTTAACGTAGAACAGAATATGTTTTTCTCCTTTTATAGATTTCATTTTAAAATATTATTTAAAGATTCTGAAAACTTAAATTTTGATCCTATTTTTTTTTTTAATAAAAATGATTCATTTAGTTGTAAAAGTTGTTCATATAAAATATTTTCTTTTCTTAATCTAAAAATAATTTATAATATTTATTTCCTTTTTTTTTGTGCCACATAAATTTTATTAAAACTAAAGAATATAAAACATTTCAAAAGGAAAAAAAAGAAAAGAAAAGAAGAAGCCTTGTACCTTAGTTTATCAAAGATTCTCTGTATACAGCCAGCCAGATATATATATATATATATACACAGGTGTATGCAATGATTCATACAAAAAATTAGAGAGGCTGTATTGAGTGTTGTTGACAGTTGATTAGCTGGAAGCATTTGCTGATTTGCTCTTTCTGTGTGTTTTTTACCTCTTCTTCCATTTAGTTTAACAGAGCAGAAGTTCAGCAACACCCAAATATAGGTGATTCTATTAAAAAAGCTGTCTTTTTTTCTTAACTTGAACTATTAGCATGAAATTGGAACTTAGAGTTTATCTGTACACCTTTTGCTTTGTGGGTTTTTGTTTTTATACAATTTAAGCTTACTTGCTGATGAGAAATTTTCAAGATCTTATTTTTATTCTTGAAATTTAAGAGGGGGTTCAAGTTTCAATGTGTATCGGATTGTATTGAGAGGGGAAGGTTGTGAATTGTTTGTAGATTTATGGGTTTGGGTGGTTTTGATTCTTTTCATTGGGAAGTCTGTGGTTTTCTTCTGATGGTGTTTTCTTTTTCTGTATATGAAGTCTTTGGTGGTGGCAATGAGGTGGGGAAGTGGTTGAGTTTTGGATAGTGGGATTGTATATGTATGTTTTTTTGTTGAAGATGATTTGTGGTTTCTTGATGGATAGAGGGAGAAGGTAAAGAGGGGTAAGTTAATGGTTGTTGATTATTGTTATGGTCTAGTCCTAGATGGGGTTTGTATAGCTATTGCGCCTTTGGGGTGTGGTTTTCCTGAGATTGTAACAATTGTGGTGTTTTGGATTGGTGTAACTGGTGGTTTTGTAGGAAATGTGAAGGAGAGCAAGTTTTGTAGTGTTGTTTCAGGTTAAGAATGTGTGATTTGAAAAAAGGAAATGACTTTGGTATCACTCCTGCCTAGTTGAAGTGAGATATACTTTTTTGCCCATGTCAGCATTCTTCATCTAATTAGGTAGATTAGACAAATGATTGAGCAATGATTGTATTTCCATTTAGTTAAGCAAATCACACTAAATATTACTCAATTCCATATTTTTTGTATAATAGATACACTTTGAATCACGTTGGAGTGCTTAATAGGTATCAACCTTAGTTAATGAAGACGTGTGTCAACTTTAAGGGGCCCTTATGTATTTGGCCTTTTTAAAATTTTTTGATAAGTTGTTTGATGACAATTATAATCATATTTAAGCTTTGATGTTGACTGCTAATTTGATAAGCATCTAGTTTTTGGATTACTTGCTGAATTAGTCAAATGATTCTGGGTGGTGATTCTTTTAGATAGTATTGTTATCTTAATTTGACAACAGCCTTGTCTGGATGAAATAAAATGATTTTTAATGGAAAATATTCTAACAGAATGTTTCAGCTGCGGAAAATATTTCTAAGTATAGGATGTTTTGTTGGACATAAAGTTGATGGTGATTCTTTTAGGTAGTATCATTATCTTGATTTGATAACAGCCCTATATGGATGAAGAAAAATGATTTTTTAATGGAAAATATTTTCAAATGTTTCACCTGAGGAAAACATTTCTAAATATAGGATGTTTGGTTGAAAATAAAGTTGGTGGTGATTCTTTTCGGCAGTATTGTTTATCTTTTTCTGATACCAGTTTTGTCTGGATTCTGGAAGCATGTGAATTGTTTGGAAGACATTTATGACTTTATGTTGTAGATTTATGGCTTATCTACAATTCATAGTTCAGGGCGAACTTGTAGCCAAAAAGTGGGACTTGTGAACCCGTGGTCTTTCCGCAAAACTAGATATTTTATGAATATATTTTCTAAAATTGGGTATATATTATCTCTTGGCACCTGTGCTACAAGAAGGCTAAACGGTGCACTTGGTTGAATGTTATAATTATTTACCTAGATGGAATGAAAGACCAAATACCAAGTCTTATGAAGTAATCTGAAGGGAAGTCTGCGGATCTGTGTTGATGGTGGTTTTCTTTGTGTATATGAACACTTTGGGTGGAAATGAGGAGCGGACGTGGTTGAGTTCTAGTGAAGCTGGTGGTGCTACTGTATGTGTATGTCTTGTTGTTTAAGATGAGTTGTGGTTTCTTGATGGACAGAGGGAGAAGGTGAAGTGGGGAAAGTTAGTGGTTGGTGATTAATGTTATGGTCCCACATTCGCTACTCCTATGTAGAATTAGGTGTCACTTGGGGATTTCATAATTAATGACATAGTATTAACTGGTATCGCCCCACCGGTTGTCTAGGAAGGTGGAACAAATTACATCAGGGTTATTGATTGAGGCGGTGGAATGTGGGTGGCAACCCACAAAAACTCTGTAAGCAAGGGTCATTAGCATTTGTTTCAACTTGTCATTCACTCATTCTTTATTAATAAGCCTTCTTAAAATTGGCACACACAATTGTTTGAAGGTTTGCTTCTTCTACTAGGTGCAATGCTACTTTTGCAATGAATTCCTTTTTGTGTTTCTTCTACCTCAATCTCCACCTCCCCTCTCTCACCCAACAAACAAGAATGAGCAACTTCCATTATAATAGTTTCTTGTATTTACTCGCATTTGGATGTAGATTTCTGTGCAAATATATCTGTTTAATGCCCACTTTGCAAAAGAAAAACAGTGTCTTTTGATATGTGAGTTGCATGTTCTTATCTGGCATTTGTATCTGCTGAGACTCTGGCACTTTAATTTCTTGACGTTATCCAGATTTTCCCTAGATTTTGTAGACATGATTACTGAGCTGCTATGACATAAGTGAAAAATAAAGATTAAGTTCCCTAATGTTTTTAAAAAGTTCAATGCAATAAAAGTTATATTTAGTCCCTCATCTCTATTTGGCCTTACTCTCATCAGATCCAAACTTAACAACCAAGATGATCCAGTTGTTCTCCAGATAATATTTTAACGCAGTTTTTTCTAGTTGCCCCTAATGCATGCATGATCTCGATCAGAATTCTACATTGGTTGTGGATGTGTTATTTGGTTCTCTGTATGGTCCTGATCAATACTAACTTCATGAGCTAGAGGCCCAAGGTCCATCCCTTATAATGGTATCAGTGTCGGGCCAATCCTAATTCTTGGTTTATCCCATGTTAGTGATCCCCATATATGTTGTCCATACGCCAGTTGTAGTCTTGAGTGTGGCGGTGGAGGGGGTGTTAGAATTTCCACACGGATGCATGATAGACTCTGTTTATATAGTCTTAGGAAATCCTCACTTCATGTACTAACTTTTGGGGTTGAGGTCCTAATGTGCATATCTTATGAACCTTTGGAGCTTTTATCTCTTTCTCTAGTCTTTATGTCAGAATTGGATAGATCACATGGAAGGGCCTTACACGGCTGATCTTGATGAATGATGAATGAATTTGGGATCCAAAACAAAGTGAAGTTGGGTGACTAAATTGCAGGAAGTCAATTGATCAGAGACTACATTGCATTTCCTCTTAAAAAATATTAAGGACTTCCTTCTGTTGAAAGTTAAAAACAGAAAGAAGAAAGGATTTTGTGCTATTTGTGTTGAAGAAGTCCTAACTTTTGGTTGTCATGTCAGATGTGATGCATGGGGAAATATTGTTCAGTTTACTGTAAATCACATATAATCATGTTGGGAAAATGTGCTAGCACCTAAGCGATTACTTGTTATAATCGGACCTATGCTTATACATTATATATTGCAGACTGTCATAGCATGATATTAAGTCCGATCCAACAATTTTTTAGTTTTTATCAGTACATGGGACCTTAAGGCAAGTACTTATATGCTTCTAATGCACAAAGGAAGCTCTGGGCTTGTTTTTTCATCTTTATTACTGAGATTGTACTCATGTTCCTTGGTCTGGGCTTCCGAATATGAGCCTATTTACTTCTATTATACGTGTTTCCTGAAAGATTTTGAAGGTTCTGATAAAATTCTTATTCTCCAGCTGGAAAACAAGTGTAATGGCGGTAGAGCTTGTCAACTCTGCAACAAGTGACAAACTCACTGAAATAGATTGGACAAAAAATATTGAAATATGTGAATTGGTCGCACGTGATCACAAGTATGGCACTTTCTTTCAACTCTCTCTCAAATTATTATTCTAACGGTAGTGCATATTATATTGGAAGTTTTAGATCTGTTAGCTAAAGTCTTTATCTGGCATACTTAGGTTTTTCTTTTTACTTTGATTGTTACAGCATTTGTAATCATTCCTTCAAATAGAGACTTCACTGTTTGAGTATATTATCCCCTCTGTCTCATTTCATGGGGCACACTTTCTTTCTAGCATGTCTAAAAAAGAACGAGACCTTCTATATTTAGAAACAACTTTTAAATCTTTTCATTTTATCCTTAATGAGATGATTTATAGTCACACAAATGTCTATGACTTGTTTTAAACCGCAAATTCAAAAGTATTTCTTAAATTCTGTGCTTACATATTGTCATATAAAATGGGACGAAGGGAGTAGTATTTAGTGTCGAAAGTTACCAAAAAAAGGGGGAAAAATAATGGAGCTCCCTGAGCTCATATTTTGCTACGGTAGTTGAAAACTATTTTCCTCCCTAATATTTTAAAAGACAACAAATTTGCAAGTTTCTTTTCTATTGCACCAATGAGGTGGCTATTCTATGGCACCTTAGTTAATATACATGGTTAATCTTCATTTGCATGGTCCTTGGGACATGCCGAAGTAGTAACCACATACTGAATTTATTTTTATAAGGATTGATGAGAGAAACTTATACAACTTCTATATTTCTTAAAAATCTCCGGTTCACTTGTTAAAACCAAGTTCTTGCTAGTCTGGGGTGGACCTTCAATTTTTGTGCCGAATAAGTTTTCTAACAGAACTATGACTTGGCATTCTTCGTTACTTTTCAACCAAGCATTCAACTTTCATCTTATTGATGACTCAAGGACGTGATATTTCTTTGATTTGAACAGGCAAGCTAGAGATGTCGTTAAAGCTATAAAGAAACGGCTGGGAAGTAAAAGCCCGAACTCACAACTCTTCTCAGTAAACGTCAGTACTTTTAGATTCTCCAACGTTTTTCCATCTCATTAGGAATAATGTTGTCCATTCATTCTATAACAATTTTTTTGCTGGTTTGGTAGCCTTTTTACAGATAGTTCATTTGTTGGTTAATACTTATTGGATTTTCACGTAATACTGCAGTTGCTGGAAATGTTGATAAACAACATCGGAGAACCTGTTCATAAGCAGGTTATTGATACAGGAATCCTTCCAATACTTGTAAAGATAGTAAAGAAAAAGGTCTGGTATTTTCACTTTTTATTTTTGATTGCCCCTCTTTGTGTTATTTAACTTTTCATGTTTAGGTCTTGCTAATTCTCCTATTATCTAAGGAAGTATTAGTTTTTTTCTTTCTTTTTATACAGTCAGATCTACCTGTACGAGAGAAGATATTTCTTCTTCTAGATGCTGCACAAACTTCTCTTGGCGGAGCTTCTGGGAGGTTCCCTCAGTATTATTCCGCATATTATGAATTAGTGGTAAGTAAACTCACCTTAACCTTACACATAACTGTATCCTATTGAGAAATATCGAATTTTTGCACTCTATTGGGAAAAAAAGGAAGAGTTGATGAGACAAGATGCCGCATGTAATCCTTAAAAAATATCTTCCTAATTTTGAGGATTGCCATCATCTGTTTCTTAGCTACTTCATTCTACATCCAGTGTTTATGCAAACCCATAAATAGCAGATCTATTTTATGTAAACTCAGTATTAAAAAGTGAGAAAGTTGACCAGATGATGGCTTAAAAGATTTTCGTAACTGGTAAGAGATTCTTTTAGTGGTTTATGTAAAGCAAAATATTTGGGAGACTTCCTCTTATCATTACTCAAAGAATAAAACGTTCTAAATACATGTGAAAAATAGGTTAACTATGGTAACTAGATATCTAAATCCCTTGAATCAGCTACAATATTTTGTATCAGGAAATTACAACTTACTTGATTTCGTATGCTCCCTCAAACTAGAGCATAATGTTGATCATGCGAAACTTGTTACAAAGGTTATCAACCTGAGATCCGTTCGATGCCTTTGTGAATAAATCATCTACTTGCTCTCTCGTCTTCAAAAAGTTAATTCACCATCACTATAGGAAACACAAATACATCAATGGCTGGAAACCTTCTTCCCCTATCTACACATTAATCAATAGTTCATTTGACAAGCTCATCACACTTTCCACATTAAGAATGGAAGCCTGCCTTATTGTATGCAACTACGAAGAGCAATGCATGAAACCAGAATAGGAAATTGCCTGCAGTTCACCCCCACCCAAGTGCTGGCTTTATTGAATTAGCAATGTCTAGTCCAACTGTGCTTCATGTAGCAAGTGAAATTCGAATTCTCCTGTATTTTCTATCGAAATAAATGACAACGTCAATGTGTTTGGTTCTTTCATGATACACCGAATTTGAGGCGATAGAGAGGGAAGATTGTTATCACACCAAAGTTGTGCCGGAGTAGGATGCGTCAGCCCAATTGCAGTTAGAAGATGATGTATTCATATAATCTCACATGTGGATTGTGTCATTGCTCGGTATTCAGATTCTACATTGGAACGAGATACAACACTTTGTTTCTTGCTTCTCTGTCATATTAAGTTCTACCAACAAAGACACAATTACCAGCAGTAGATCTTCTATCAATCTTTGATCTAGTCCAATTAAGTATCTGCAAAACACCCATGCCAGAATGCCCAATGGTGTTATATAATGTACCAAGTCCAGGGGTTCCTTCTAAGTAGCATAGGATCTGTTCCAGTACTGCCCAATATTTGACTCCACTCCCTTCTAAAAGAAACTGGGGTTGGGCTGGGGTTTGGTAAGCAGATAGGGGAAGTCATATATTGACTTCGTAAAGTTTGCATGGTGATCGATTTTGCAGTGCCTCCTCTCATTTCTTTTGTCGACTGTTACTCCCTCTGCCCCAAATTATGTTGCACACTTTCCTTTTTAGTCCCAAGAAGAATCTCACCTTTCTATAATTAGAAATCACCTAACTTTAAAATTGCCTTTTTACAGAGCCACACATTAGCCTAAGATTTGTTTAAGACCATAAATTTCAAAAGTCTTCCTCTTTTTCTTAAACTATGTGCCAAGTTAAACGGTGCCACATAAATTGGGATGGAAGGAGTACTTCTTTTTATGAACATCAATTTGTTTGCTTACAGGGTTTGATTGGATATTCCATCTTTTAATTTGAAAGGGTGAAGAATATGGTTCTCGTATTATTGCTATAAAAGTTGGACCAATACTGTCATAGTTTTTTTTCTGAAGGCCTTTTACCTTTACTCAAAGAATTATTTAACTTTGTAATCTTAACGGCGCAAGGAGCGAGGTCATCTAACATGAATCTGTCAAAAATTCGTGAAGTATATCTTTAGAATGTGTAATATGAGTTACTTGTAAATTCTGTGAATGCAGTTCTTTTTTCTTTACAATGAAGTATTGTCTGCACCATTGCTATTTTTGTGATGGTGTAAACCTCAGAATACCCTGGTAATGCTTGAGATTTGACTTTTCAGAGTGCAGGCGTGGAGTTCCCTCAAAGATCTCTTGTCTCCGCCGAACCGCCTGCTCCCTCAAATGAGAATAGAAATAATCAAAGAGACAACGACCATGTTTCTTCTAGATGTGAAATGAAATTCCCACAAGCAGCGCCTCAAAAAGTTTCGGACAACAGGTAAATGTCATAGCGTCAGATTTTTATTGGGAGAATAAGAAAGAATTCTTTACTACACTTCTCTCTCAGAATTTGGCATAACAGGTAATATTAGTGGTTAAAGACGTTGATGAATTAAAAGTTAGCTGTCTCCTCAGTTGAGTAGTAGTGGCCTGAATGGAGGAGAAGAATTCCTTATTTTTTCCCTTTTCTGGTTCTATATCCTCACTCTTGGTGCAAGCTGAGTGCCTGCTTAACCTTTCCATGGATACTTCTACCCAGACAGAGCCTGTATATTCTGAAAGAAAGCTCCTATTACATATTCAGGCTCCTATAGAACTTCTATAACAATTTTCTTCAACTCCTCTCTCTGTAGCTATATGTTTTGATGATATCGTTAGAAGTTTATTCCAGTTGGAAACTTAAAAATGATGTATAGTATGTTGTAGTATAAAAAATTTCACACTTTGGTCCAACCAGCTGTTGTGTTTCATAGAGATGAACTTATTAATTAGTAAGTGAAATTAAATGTGTTTGTGCCCAAGGCTGAAGGGGGTTCGACAAGTCTACTTTGTTGCATAGCCTTATTTCAACAAAGACCCAACCAAGAAAATCCATCTTGCGTAAACACACAAGTATTAAGAAGAAACAGAACCAAAATATCCATAGATAGTCTACTCTTCCCGTCTAATGAAGTAGTCAGAAAATCAGAAGTCCAGCAAGCCTGAAAAATCAACTTTCTTCACTTGTTTGAGGTCTGTTTATCATCCATTTCTTCCCTCCTTATTATAGTTTCATAGCACTCCTGTCCTCTTACTGCCTTGCAGTGTTTATTGTATAGTTTACGTTCTTCTTCTCACTTTTTTATGAACTACATTTTCCTTTCACTTTTCTCCCTTCATAGCTTCTTTCCTTCATCAAATTATTTGCATATGTTCTTGAGTTGCTGCTTCTCCATAGTCCTAGGTGAACCAAAATATCCATAGATAGCCTATTTTGTTTTATCTTTAGAAGTCAAAAAGTATTTTAGCAAGAGAGCTTCTATATTGTGCAGTATCCTGCAGAAGGCTGCCACTGCTCTGGAGGTTCTAAGAGAAGTCCTTGATGCTGTCGACCCTCAGCATCCTGAGGTATGTTTGTGTAATCTAACATTCATAAGTTTTACGTTTTTAACAGGGTTATGTACTGTGGTTGGTGCAAATGGAATCATTTTCTCTTCTTAAGTTACCGTTGACAAATCTACCTAATTTTCTATTTTTAGTGAACTATTGTAGCTTTTGAAATAAACGGTTTACTTGGATAAAGTAAGCTGCTGTCCAGGCAATTCTGTTTGATTTGCTCTTGATGTAAAATGTAAATATATATGTCAAAGATATGTTTACCAGGAAGAAAGTAGATTTTGTATTTAGATGATCTTTTTGGCATGAAAAAATATTTTTTGAGTTATTTTATTTGCACCGTCAATATCTAATGTGCATACAAACATGCCATTTTTCGTCTGAGTTACATAGGTCTTAGTTATACACATTGGCAGTATTGTTTCCAGCTTTCAGTCATTCCTATCTGATAAGCAGTTTTGACTCTAATTTCTTTTCCTGTGTTTTTTGGAGAAGGTAATCTAATGTTATTTGGGTTTGGAACCCAGGAGGTGCTGAGATATGGACTCTAATTTCTTCTTATTTTTTCCCCAAAGGGAGCAAAGGATGAGTTCACGCTTGATCTTGTGGAGCAATGTTCATTTCAAAAGCAACGAGTAATGCATCTTGCTATTAGTTCCAGGTAATGCTTCCTGACTCCTGACTTCAATTTCTATATTCTGGTCAATCTAGAAGCAAGGAAAACCACCTTATTTGCACAAATGACATCTTGATAGACCCTTTTATTTTTTACCAAACACACTGACTCACTGAGTTAGTGACAGACAAAAGGAGCGCCATATTAAGATGCATTTTCATAAGGGGGGATATGCAAAATTAGGCATGAGTTTGGCTCTACAACTTCTCTGCTATATGATTTCCTTAGAGTTTGCTTTGTTTCTTTCCTATTCCATATGATATATCAGATAGTTTATTGCTTAGGTTTCTTTTAGATGGGAAGGGAACGCTATGTTTGTTCAATTACTACAGCCAAAGTAAAAACTAAAGAACAAGTAGAACAAACAGAGAATGAATAAACTGGAATTCACTGTTCAACTCTGGAAGTATAATAAGAAGCACAACCGTGATGCAACATTCCATCTTCTCCTCTACATTGGATAAGATATTGAAAATTCACAAGATATAGAATCCCCCTCCCCCCAACTGACAAATATGAAGAAGTACGTGCAAGTTTAAGATATAGTTGCATCACCATCTGAATATCCTGAAACTATCTAATAGAGGTAGAAAGAAAGTTCAGTGAGATAAGAGGGACTTGCACATTTTGCACAACCACCCATCAGTGAGATAAGAGGGACTTGCACATTTTGCACAACCACCCATCACTGCACATATGATGTTGAAGATTAATCCATACTCGAATATTCCAGGGACGAAAAGCTGGTCTCCCAAGCTGCCGAGCTGAACGAGCAACTTGATAGAGTTCTCAAAAGACATGATGCACTTCTTACTGTTAGACCAACCGCTACATCAAATCCGCATGATCATGGCCAATCATCAGAAGAAGAGGAGCCTGAGCAGCTTTTCCGAAGGTAACGCCTTTTTAGAATACCAGACTTCACGTGGAACTGCCAGAAATACACTGGTAGTTTCTTTTTTATGAACGAACATTTTTTGATGCATGACTCCTGATAAGAGGTGGTGTATACTTTGCTGCACCTAGTTTTCTACACATGATGGTAATTAAGCATGGTTTCTCTGTATTATAACAGATGCATGGTCGTCCATTAGTCAATCTGGTTTGTTCCATTAAGTTTGTCTTGATGTTAGGCTCAGATATGATTGCATGATGTAGTGAACACTAGTGTTATGTACTTGTGTCACTCTCATAGTATTGTGAAATAGCCCAAAACTGTAAGGGGTCCGTTCTGTATGCTCGACAAGCATAAATAGTCCTGGGATAAAATTTTAGTACAACATTATCCCTTGTTGGTTATTAGTTCTGGGATAAGTTATACCTGTGTAGTATATTTACCGGGATAAGTTATTTATTCCAGAGGGGGGAATAATAGTATGAAGATTAGTTATCCAGGATAAAACAATGAAAATGACAAAAATACCCCTGAGGTCTCTCAAACCTTTCTCTACTAAATATGGTGGAGGGTAATTTTGTTACAAACAGTTTCTTCTTAGAAACTAAGCAATGCATGATCCTTTTAATACAATAAACCACACCATGAATAAGAAATAATACCAGAATAACTAATCCCACTATAACTGGTCTCATCATAACTTGCGGTCAAACCAAATGACCCCTTACAGTTCTCGCTTTTACCCACCTCATAACAACCAGTCTTTTGTACTTAGATGGATATTGTTTGGTTTTCAACAATAAGCTCTACTTGATAGGATAAGAAAAGGAAAAGCTCGGTTACAGCCAGAAGATGAAGGCAGCAAAGTAGAACGTCCTTTTGGCTTGCTAGGATCTGCAGTTCCAGGGGATATGCTACATCGTCCCCTTATAAGACCGGTGGTTACAGAGCAGAAGCAAGAAAACAACATTGAAAAAACAGCTGCTGTAGCAATTCCTCCACCACCCGCAAAACATGCTGAGAGAGAAAAGTTCTTCCAGGATAACAAGTCTGATGGCTCGGCTCCGTCCAGTCACATGAGGGGCCTCTCCTTACATAGTCGCAACGCCAGCAGCTCTCGCAGTGGCAGCATTGATTTCAGTGAATAGTATGCTTTCTTTTACCTGCGTCAAGCTTTCTTCTTGAGTGCTATTTTAAGATATGTATGTGGATATTGTGAGGGTTGAGGGTTGGAACAACATTCTTATATGCCAGTTTAAATTTGACAATCTGTTACATACATATACTATACAACAAAAATTTGTCTGCAGCTTCTTAGTTTTCTACTTGAGGAAACCCCATTATACATGATTTTTATCTCAGGTTCAAAACTCAGCGAAGGATAAAGAAAACACCGAGGTAAATATCCCTCAAATCGTCGAACACCAGATGAATAATCACTCTCCTATATAATAATAACATTAATAAATAACAAGATACTAAGTTTATGTTTTGGAAGGAAAATAGAATGGAAGGATATGCCTAAGATAATGTTTTGGAAGCAATTATTTATGTTTTGAAAATCTAAGTTGGACTATTATTAGTTTATATAATTATTAAGTGATAAAGATAATATTGGGAGGAAAAAAAAATCTTTTGATTTGTTAAACTAAACAGTTGAAAAAAATATTTTTAATAAAAGCCAAGTGAAATAGTATAGGGGTGGGGGTTTATGCCTGAAATAAAAGTATGTTTTTGAAAAAGAACTAAAAATAATTTTGTTAATAATTATTATGCTTTTACTAAATATGTTTCATTCATATGAAGAAATAACTTAGTCAGTTGGAAAGAGATATATTAAAATTTAACATTATTTCTATATATGATTGGAAGCTGAAGAAGTAATAGCATAACATTATTCCTATATATGTCAGAGATTTTTAAAATAGATAATAATGTAATAAAATTTATGTTTATTCCTATTTTGCTTTAACGTCATCCCTATATATAGATATATTCATTTGCACTCACTTAAAAAATCAGAGTAACAATTATTGAAGAAATAAAAATGGTTTCTCTCTTTACTTCATACTTTCTTCCTTTAGTACTTATCGCAACCATTTTCAACTTTCAAACTTCTTTATGTGACATTAATGCAGACGAGGCATTAATAACAGGTATATGTAGACAAGTACAAGATCTTCAGTTTTGTTTGATCACTTTTAGACAAATCATACCTTCTCATCCATATGTTCCTGAATTAGTAACCCGAGCTGCTATCACCAAATCATTACAAAATGCTAATGACAACCGTGCTTTCGTAGAGAAAGCTATAACAAATGCAAAAGACAAAGAGACCAAAGACTTGTATAGTATTTGTGACAGCAGTTATGGGTTGTTGATAACCGTGCTTCAAGATGCTGCTAAATCCTTAACTAACAAGGATTACAATGGCTTGGAAAATGACCTGGCTAAGTGTCCCCAATTTGTAAGCGACTGCCAGAATGTACTCGGTAGTAAAACAACGCGTGAAATGGTAGATAGAAGTAGAAAACAGTTTGATCTTGTATTAATGGCAAAAATTGCTGAACAACTCATTAAAAAATAGGTCGTTTATGTAATCATTGTAAATTAATTTGTTTTTCAATCAAAAGAAATTATTGATATTTCAATAAATCATACTTACTTTCTCATTTATTTTTATAATAAAATCTTATTCAAACTCAACCTCATTATCATAAATCTAAGAGGATGATTTATTTGTCATAATACATTATATTTCTTAATCAAGTGATTAATGTTTTATTTCTTGAAAAGTTTAATTCCTCTCCAACGAGACTCCATTCGATTAGACTCATCATCTTGCGTATAAACTCCAAATTTGAAATAATGATGATCTCCGCCTCTTCCTAATGGTTCGTGCTTGAGAATTCCATTAATATAAACTTTTAATTTACTTGCACCAACATCATGAATCACATTTAATCTAATCCATCTATTATAAATATTTGATTCAATCACTTTTTCTCTATAGTAATAGAGTGTTCCATCATAAACTCTTAACATTAAAGTTGTGGATGATGGTGAGGCTCCAAATACTTGCATTATTGACACACCTGATGAACCACTTGGCACATAGAAATATCCCTCAAATTGTCGTACACCTGATGAATAATCATTACCCTATATAATAATAACATTAAATCACTAGAATATTAGATACTTTCACTACAAAAAAAAACATGTAATAGCTATAGAATTTTGAGTAAAAATCAAGACCATTGAAACAAAATACTATGTCATGTTATGATGACATAGTAATTATCAATATACAAGTAATTGATGTATTTTTTTACCTTTATACGAATTTCAGAACGGGGTTTTGTTTGGCTAGATGTGGTATGAGGCTTGTCGGTCTTGAAAACCCAAAATTTGTGTACTCCATCAATGAAGGAATACCTTTGATTCACAGGAACATCATAAGGCTTTTGAATTTCGAAATTGCTTTGGCTAATAGGTATGGGAGTGAAACCATCAGTAGGATCAGCTAAATGGTTTTGAATTACAATTAATTGGAAAAGAGTGAATAATATATGAGAAGAAGAGTGAACCATGTTTTCTTTATACAAAAGATTCAATTTTTGTGGAATGATATTAACTTGAGTACCAAAGTTGTCTATTTATAGGGGAAAATATGTGATGGTGACACTTAAATTTAAGACTTATTGGATCATAATGCATGAATATGAATTGATAGGAGTATGATTGAGTGTGCATGTTAATTAGTCTTTGCCACTTGGTTTTGTACGTTTAATTACATTCAATGATTTTGAATGGACTAACGAAATCAAAGTGAAGTCTAATTCATGAAATAATGGCGTATCCAAGATTTTTATTCAATAGCATCGGCTTATTTTGGTGAGTTTTGGTCTATCTAAACTATTTTGGAGGTAAGACTTGAATTAATATTTGATTTGTAGAATGTTATTAGGAAAATGCATTGGTATATCCTAGTGTTGTTAGACATTTTAAAATAGTATGATAGACGTATAAATATGAATAGAGAAAATAATAAATATCTCTATAATACTTCGTCCGTTCACTTTTACTTGTCACTACTTGTTACTTTTTTCAAATATAAAAAAAAGATAATTAATTTTTTCTTGGTGTTTTATCATCACCATCAAATACTTATTTTTCATTTTTCAAAACTTAATATTAAACATTATTTAATTAAAAAATTTAATAAAATATTTATATCAATAATTATTTTTCCGGATATATTTATCGGAAAAAGTCAGCTTTTCCAATCACTTAGCAGCCAGCCCACATGATTAGTGTGAAATTGATAGTCTAGTCAGTAGTGGATCTACTCAAACTTCAAAGAAACCTTCCAGAAGAGTTTAGAAGTAATTACTCCAAAATAAAATTAAAATATTAATTATGATAAGAAGGAGCATGATTATTTTTCAAAGTTAACGCAGAGAATTTGATTTTATAAATAAAATTCATGGGTATAAATAATTTTCACCTGTAATTTATAGGATTAAATAATCGTACTCTTGATTCTTATGGAGAAAAAGAACTAAAATATGTGCATATGACATATTCAACAATTGGATATGTTGAAAATTTATGCCAAATACATTATCCAAATAATATTCTACAAATCATACATCAATTTTAAGACTACATATAACAAGTAAAGTGTTACCACCAGAATAGCTTAGACCTAAACTCACCAAAATAAGCCGATACTATTGACCAAAAATCCTGCATACGCCATTGTACGTTTCATCAATTAGACTTCTCTCATTAGTCCATTCAAAATCATTGAATGTGAAAGAAACGTACAAAACCAAGTGGCAAAGACTCAATCTTAGTCTTATCAATTCATATTAATTCATGCAATATGTCCCAATGATGTTAATTATATGTGTCACCATGAAAAGGTAAACAACTAATATTTGATATTTCCAAAAACATTTAATAATAGTTCAATTAGAAAACTCATTTATCTAAAAAGTCAAATATAAAATTCGAAATATATATAAAATGCATTTTCGATCGTTTACTCTCCATTTTTTCACACAATTCTTGATAATATCATCTCTAAATGGATGGTATATTGTGTTCGAGTTTGGAAATATGAATAATAATCTTATATAATTGACTAGCGCATATAATTAATTTGACAGATCGATCTAATATGTAACTTACCTCTATTATATTAAAATTACTTTTTTAAACAACTAAACTTTTAATTTTGATATCAGTTTAAATGAAGCAATATCAATATCAAGAGGATTAAATCATATGAGTACAAACTACAAACAGTATATATGTATTTAGCAATATTGTTCATAAATACCATTTCTATAGTTATATTTTTAAGGCGTGCACGAGTAAATATTTAAATTTGTATAAAATAAGATAAAATAGATATATATTCATCTTATAAGCAATTTGTGTCTTAAATGACGTCCTACATATATTTATGCCATATAAAATACATGTCTTTACTTTTTAAATTTTATGCAAGTTTAAGTGCTTATTTATCCGAATTCAAAGTTAAAAGACATAAATATAAATTAAAAACATATTTATGTACAAAATAACATTTTAAATATAATTTTATGAATAGGGACTTGAAAGAGAAAAATATACGTAATTAATATTATTTTCGATAGATGTTTGACTTAATTTTGGTAAATATATATAGATGGTACTATCATCAAGTCCACTCTGCTAAATCTAATCAGACGGCCACAATCCACTGAAGAAATTGTTTACAAATACACACTCCCACACTTTATAACTTCTCATTCCAATTTTAAAAAACCGCCAAAACTGAAAAACCGTTTTTCCGATGGCTAACCGCCGTACTCTCTTCCTCATCCTCTTCATTACTGCCGCCGCCGCCGCCGCCGCCGATTCCGCCACCAACACGACCGCCACCGTTGATATAGTCTCCACCGCCGTCCACTCCAGAAAACCGGCGACAAAAACCGCCCGCACGAAATACTCCATTTCCCCGTATGAACTGGACAGCCTTCTGAGTGTCTTAAGGTACAGTGGTTACCCTCTTTTTAGCAACGCAATCGACACCTCCGATATCCAATTTCAGATTCTCACCGGTCACACTACGCTCGCCGACGCTTCATCGATGCCGGCGGGATCATTCACTATCTTCGCACCGAGAGATCATTTCCTATATACTCTCGATATGGCTTCCGATGCTGATGCTTACGTGGCGGCACTCCGATCACACGTCATCCCTTCTCGCCGACTCACAATCACTGAACTCCGTAACCTTACTCCTCCATACCTCGATACCCTTCTTCCCCATTACAGTATTTTGGTGGAAAAGAGCAGGGGCGACGACGATTTCGTCACTGTTGATGGAATTCGGGTTACGGATCCAAATATTTTTGTCGGGTCGAGATTTGTTGTTCATGGGTTAGATGGGATTCTTCTCACTGGATTCAACATGTATGAGGACACTCTGAGCCAGATGGGAAAAGGTTTTTTTGCGCCGGAGAAAGTGGAGCCCTTCGCTCATAAATCTGGCCGGCATTCTGCGTCGGCGGTGAAGAATGGACGATTTTCAAGAGTTACTAGAAAGCATCGGAAACTGCAGTATCGCCGGATGTGGAAGAGTAATTACAGTGTCCGGCGTAACGGCGGAGAAGATGATTTCTAGGGGCATTACTGTGAATCTCGAGTTTCTTCTGGGGTAAAATTGTCTTTTTTCGAGGAATTTCAATGTTTTACAGAAATAGAAAATAGTGAGAAATTATATTTCTCTTTTACTCGAATATTCACAATTGTGAAAGAGCAACGAAAATGAAAATAATTGTTCCATTTTGGAGATGAGAAATTAGTCTATTCTTTCACTTCATTTTGTTGTTTCATATAATTTCCCATCATACTTTTTTAAAGCACTAATAATAATAATTAATTCTTTAATTTCAATTTTTATCACAAAATTTTAAACATTTTAATACATTATATGATACGTTTTTTATTTAAGTTACACAATTCATAAATCTTTTTTAGTGTGTATTGATAACGTTAATTAACATAAAACAAAATGGAGGGATATAGAACTCGAATAAGAAAATTGGATAAATTGTAATATGACATTATTTCAATTTATGTGGTATACTTTTTTTTTGAATTCAAATAAGAAAATTGCATTTTAATATATTCTTCGATAATATTCGTGTTACATAACAATTCTTTAAAACCCTTTCAATTTATTTTTGCAACATTAAAATTAATTAATCTACTTATGGAGCCAAATTAGGAGTTGGAGACTCACTAGCATCACAATATCCATGTAAAATATCACCTTCTTGAGAAGTAAAACCAAGAGAATCAAGCATAGATGGCCAACATTGTCTTTCAATAATTCTTATAGCACTACAACAATCTTGACCTAGATAGGTTTCACCATTAACGAAGAAAAGCACGATTTCTCCCGTACATGCTTGGAGCTCGAATAATGAATTCCAACATTCTGATGAGTCTTCTTTATCATCTTGTAATTTTAAACGTGTCATAAGTGTAGTAGTACGATCAATACTAGATGTGGTTAAAGGTCGAGCTTGAAGAATATTAATCCATGAAATTAGGGTAAGTAATAGTACAATTTTGAAGATCATGATAGTACTATGCATCATGTAGTTAATTAGCAAAAAAAATTAGTGGGATTCGTGTAATAATTGTATAAGAAAAACTATGGAGGACGTGTGGGATTATATAGTGCTATAGGGATTTATGATAGGAAGGTGAAGAGTTAATATCATTATGTGGGAAATTAATCAAGTACATGAGAGGTTTAATTTTTGCATAACCGATATATTATGTGGGAAATTAATCAAAGATATGATTAGTGGATCAATTAAAACATTGGCATCTCAAGGGTTTGTATCGGTTTAATTGTTGTATAACTAATATATTATCTGCTTTATATTACTTGACTCATATTGACTTGACACATCTTTTAAGAAATATTTAATTAAAAGTTTATTTTATAAAACTAACTTTATAAATGATATTTTGGAACTTTAAATTTGACTATTACAATTTCTTTACGTAGCTATAAGCCTATAATATAAAGTCAATACAAGAAAAATGAAACTATTTTTCTTTTCAGTATCCAAATGTTTAAAACGTACACTCAGTACAATGTATGAGCTTAATTATTAGAAGCCCAAATAATTGAAGGTAAAACTTGTGGATTTTTTAATAAAAAATTTAATGTGAATTTTACTAAATTATCTTTATTAACGATGATTTGAAACTCTAAATTTGACTATTACTATTTTGCGTAGTTATTCAATAATATTGATGGATTAAGAAAAATATAACATAATTTTCATGATTATATAAATTGAACAAACATTTTTCAGTATCGATGTCAAGTAATATGAAATGAATAGAGTATAAGACAGTTCACCTCCATTGTCTTACTATTATTAGACGGATCAACATTATGATAATTTGATAAGTCAATAAATTATTTTCTATATAACCAATATGTTAACTAATTAATTAAGATAAATGGAATTGAATTTTGCTCTTTTTTATATAGTACGTTGATATGATATGAATACGAAAGAGGTTAAAACATCAAATTTCTCTTTATATTATAAAAGTAATTAATAAAAAAAGGAACAAACTCATAAGTTTGTATTGATCTAAAATTAAATTGCAAATCGACATGTAAAAATAAAAGCCTATATAAAACTTAGATATAGTGTACGTGCAAGTTATATTTACTTTAATTCGTCAATCAAAAACAATTGATTTACTAACGAAATATAATTATATATATATATTTCGACTTTATATTATATAAAAGTGGCAAAATCAATTGAGAGATGGCCCCAAAATAAGAGAGGCAAGACCTCGGCTGCTACCATAACTAGAAAGATACTGTTTAGGCTCTGTTTCTTTGTAAAGCAACAAACTTTTGCTTATTTTTGTGTGTTTTTGTTCTTGTATATGATTAATCTTTGAAAATCAGCAAACCCCATTTCGTTTTTCATGTGGGTTTGGGATTTATTGGTCCTTGGTTGGTGATTCTTGAAAAAAAAATCTGATCTTTGTAGCTGAGTGTACTGAGAATTTTCTTGAAGTAGGTTAGTTTATTTTTGGTTTAAGCAAAATTCTGTTTGTGTTTCACTTGGGGTTGTGGTTTGATGCTGTTTTTGAATTGTTTATATGGTCATCAGGAGCTAATTGCTGGAAAAATGTCTTCTTTATGCACTACAATAAAAAACCACTTTTAGCGGCAATAAGTATTGACATTAATAAAGAGGGCTAAAGTCTTTATCGACATTAATGAAGTGTCATTATAAGCAATGTCGTTAAGGACTTTAGTGTAAGTGAAGCAATGTCGTTAAGGACTTTAGTGACGAATACGAAGAATGTTGCTGCTAATGATCATTTTTGATGTACTGATGTCTAATGTTCTTAGTTACAGTCATTTCGGTTTGGGTCCTAAATTATAACGAAACTTAGGAGGATTATGTTTGCTCATGACTCTTTAGCCTAAAATAATTGCTTTTCTGTGGCATCAGGATGGATACATATATTCATGTATTTAGTTTGTGGGAAGAGCACATTGTTTGTCAGGCGAAGGGCTGTCGTGTTGTGCACTACTACTTGAAGGATGCATCAGGGGAGTAGGTTAAAGCCACATGCTATGTGTTGTCTCAGAGGATTATTTGGATGCTTTTGGGCACAGAAGTACCATGAATTCCGACACAAGGTGGCGTGCAAGAAAAGAGGTAGTGGAATGACTGGCGTATTTGATTTTAAAGCATCATTGATCACCATCTATTTCAATAATGTTGCTGTCTAAGATTTTAGTTACATGAGATTTGCAATATTTATTGGCGTACATGTACATCAAATGCTCTCATTTCTAGTATTTAGCATTTCTCGAAGAAGTTGATTGTAGATTATTGGGTACTGGTTATACCCGATCAATCTAGAGATGATAGATGTCTTATGATCATGTCTAAAAGCAACAATGTTCAAGTACAATGAATGTCCAAACTTTATCAATTTGATAGGTTAATATCAGTCTCACTTTTTGTGAACTATTCATCAGCTACTGTGCTTTGCTAATTTAATTTGAAGATGAAAAATCCTTTTTTGGTGAGTTTGTAGATGAAAGATCTTATGCTTTGAAAGGAAAGAAACTAAGCTATGTTGCGATTATCTTTCTATAAAGAAGCCTCCCCCGTGGATTTTTCGGGGAGGAAGCAGTGGAGATGGTGAAAAGTTATTTCCAGTTCCATTTTAATTTTGTGATTTTTGTTCCTCACTTCAGTTTTCCCAGCACAAGCTGAATTTAGTTGTGCATCTGGATTAAAACTAGAGTGCCGAGTGGTGTACTGATGGTCGTTCTTTGAATCCCGGAGATGGATAATCCTTGTTTGAAGAATAAATGGGAACTTATCCTCCTCAGTAATTACTTTAGTATGCTTTGTTTTTGTCATCAAAAAGTATATTTTGTGTTTCTTGTTCTAACCACAGTCGCATGTGTTTTGTCGATGATGTATAGTAACTTGATTGCCCTTCAAACTCTAAACCAGGGTTTTGCGCAATCAATTGTTTTTGCAATGGCTTGACTATTATCACGTTTTGTGATAATAATGTGGATTTCGAGAATTTCAACCTGTTGCTATGTAATCTCTCCACAAGAGAATCAACAGTACTTCCACATCCACGATTTCTCCTGGAGGAATTTCAGGATTGCCTTTATGACTCAACTAGCGGCAGTTATAAGATCCTTATTATTCACGATGTCAAATATGGTGGTGAATTAGATGATTACCAACTACCTAATGAAATTTTCGCACTGAAAAGTGGTCTCGGGAGAGAAACTTATACACATCCTTGTGGCATTAAGAATGTGTTGTCTGCTATGCATTCTTTGGCATTTGCAGACAAGGCATTTCAAAACAAATTATTTTGTGGTTTCATTTCGTATTTCAAATCAAGTGAACAGAGAAATATTGTTGCCTGATTTTTCAATTATCATGTTACCTCTTGATTCTTTTGATTGCTTATTTTTTGGTTTCAATTACTAAAGCTGTCAGAGAACCCTTCGGGGTGGCCCAGTGGTTAGGGCTTGGGACTTCCTTGTTGGAGGTATCAAGTTTGAAACCTCTTGCCAGCAAAAGCAAGGGGTTTGCCGTCTGGGTCGAGCTCGTCGCACCGGGCTTACCTAGTGCGGCTTACTTCTCCTATGTGGTTTGCGAGCTATTGCATAGGAGCGAGGTTTTACCCTGTGCGCACCCAAAGGGTAGCGACCCGGGTTTCCCTTGTCATAAAAAAAAAATTACTCAAGCTGTCAGATTGTTTTTTCATGTTCTCAAAGAGAAACAGCATGAGCTTTTTATTTGCTATGAAAATAAGTTGTTAAACCTCCTTCTCATATTATTCTTTGTCTAGTTTTTAATACTGATTGCTTCGAGTAATGCGCCGTTTATTCTTAGTTCTGTGGAACGGCCTCATAACTGGATTGATAGTTAATACTCTGGATCAATCAATTCAAAATTTGCTGATTAGAGCTATTTATCAGAAAATATGATTAATATTGTGAACATATTGAAGTTTCTATCACGAACAGTGATTTGTTTTTGTCTTTTGTTCAATTTTTTTCACGGCTCTACACATAATTTGATAAGCCAAAGAATTTTTTCATGTTTAAAAATACAGATAAACCAACATATTAAATTGAATAGAATTTCGCAAGGTTTTTTTTTCTGTACTACCCCAACCTGGCATGAGCATGAAATGGGTTCAAGATCAGAGTTTTTAGTTTAATTTTGGAATACATTATTTGTGAATAATACTGTTGTAACACTAAATTTTGTGTAGTGTAAAGGCTAAAACTCAAAAAACTTCAGTTTTGTGTTTCTCCCTTCTTGTTGCTTCCACCTGTCACAAAGAAGTTCAAACAAAAAACCAAAGCTCAAACCTTTTGCTTGTATTGGCAACAATGGCATTTGGCTTTTTCTCCCCGATTCTCTTTCTTCTTTTCTTGTTCTTTTACTCTTTACTCTATCCTTTTCCCTAACTGTCACCGCTTCTAGACAAAACACCCAACTCAGCATTCTCTGGCTTTTTTTTTTTCTAAAGCTCAGTTTCTCAATAAAGAAAAAAACTTTTGCTATTTTTGAGGTCAGTCAGTACTAGTTACATGCTTAGCTTGTTTTTCTTGAATTCCAGGTTCTTCTTTTGCTGCTTGTTTGCTTTTCCAATCCAAAGCTATTTGATGTAAGTGTGATCACTTGATGTCTGCTCAATGCTGGTTCAATGTTCTATATTTTTGTTCTTGTACATGATTAATCTTTGAAAATCAGCAAACCCTATTTCATTTTTCACTTGGATTTGGGCTTCATTGTAGGTTTTCATTGTGAATTTGATCCTTGGTTGGTAATTATTGAAAAAAATCATTTGTTCTTAGTAGCTGAGCTGTATTCAGAATTTTCTGGAATTAAGGTTGGTTTATCTTTGGATACGCAAAACTCTGTCCGTGTTTCATTTTGGGGTTGCGGTTTGATGCTGTTTTTTCATTTTTTATATGACCATTAGGAGCTAATTGTTGGAAAAAACTGTTATTTGTATCTGATGATTTTTGTTCCAATCATTTATGTTTGTTTGATCGGTTCCTAAACTGTAACAGAACTTAGGAGGATTATGTTTGCTCATGATTCTTTAGCCTAAAATGATTCTATGTTTCTGGATGAGGGTGTTTAAGAGCTGGACTGTTTTTCGATTAATCCAAACTGTTTCTCTGTGGCATCAGGATGGATACAGATAGTCATGTATTTAGTTCGTGGGAAGAGCGCTTTGTTTCTCGGGGGAAGGGTCGTCGTGTTGTGCACTACTACTTGAAGGATACCTCAGGGGATTTAATCCTTGCTGTTGTGGGTACTGAAAGAAGCTTAAAGAACATGCTATATGTTGTCTCAAAGGATTATTTGGATGCTTTTGGGCATACAAGTACCATAAATTCTGACACAAAGTGGCGTACAAGAAAACGTGTAGTGGAATGGCTGACAAATTTGATTTCAAAGCAACACCAATCACCACCTATTTCAAGTATGTATAATCATGTTGCGGTTTAAGATTTCAGTTACATGTGATTTGCAGTATTTATTGACGTGCATGTACATCAAATTCTCTCATTTCTAGTATTTATAGCATTTCCTGAAGAAGTTGATAATAGAATATTGGCTGCTGGCTACACCCGATCAATCTAGAGACGGACGATGTCTTGTGACCATGTCTAAAAGCAACTATGTTCAAGTTCTGTGAATGACCAAACTTTATCAAGTTGATATCAGTTTCGGTTTTTGTGAAATATTCATTTGCTACAGTGCTTTGCTAATCTAATTTGAAGATGAAACATCCCTTTTTGATGAGTTTGTAGATGAAAGAATCTTAAGCTTTGACAGGAAAGAAACTACATTATGTCGTGGAAGGTGGTCTGGATTCAATTGAATGCAACAGATGGAATGATGACACCTTGTCCCTGGACGGTGGTCTGGAATACAACCCCCCCCCTCCCCCCCCCCCCCAAAGTTAAGGGTTTCCGTTGGACATGAGAAAAAGAGGCATTCCAGCGGCTAACATGTGTTTTATGTGCCAAAACAATTAGTGTCATGATGGGACTTCAACTCCCATTTGCTCTTTTAAATCTAAATGTTTGTTGAATCTTTATAGCTGGAACAACCTTTCCCTTATAAATGATATCATCTGATTCCTACCATGTTCAAGAATAGTCGCCATAATTTCTCAGTAACAGGACAATGAATGAATAAGTGACTCTTATTTTCCCTAGCAGCTCCGCACAAAAAGCATCTAGAACACAATTGAAATTCCCTTCTTTGAGCTTTATCCTGTGAGAGACAATCATTTCTTTCTACGAGCCAAGAAAAGCATACCACCTTAAAAGGAACTTTCACAATGTATTTTATCCCGCCCTTGTTGAGAGGCTCCTGTGTACTCTCTGCACCAGGCAATAGACAAATAGTCATAGAGATTATGGGTTTCCTCACTATCATCACATAACAAATATGACGAGATTAGCTCCCAAGAGTATGACCTAGTGGTAGAAATGAATTGTAAGATTTGTAATATTCAATTAATATGAGAAGATTAAGGGTGAATATTGTTCATCTTGTTAGGATTAAACTATCCGATTAATTGATATTCGTTATTCTTTTTAGGCTATACTTCTTACTATCTAACTAAGACAACTGGTGTACTCACTACAACAAAAACAACTTTTAGCGGCATTTAAAATTGACATTGATAAAGAGTGCTAAAGTCTTTACCGGCATTAGTTAAGTGCCATTAGAATCAATGTCGCTAAAAGCTTTAGGAACATATACAAAGAGTGCTAATTGGCGCTAAAAATATATATTTTGTGGCAATTAAGAATTAACTGCTGCTAATGATCATTTTTGATGTAGTAACTATACAATCTTTTCAATTTAAATTTATTCCCTATTATATAAACGGTATTCATCATGTTTGCATAATTTTTGTTGTCAAGAATAAAGAAATACATTCCCGATCGTCAAGCAAAAACGATGATCGTAAGTTATGTCCTCCATCACGATCGGATGAAAATATCCATGGAATTTTGTTCCGCATAGAATGTATATCATCTCTCTTTTTAACCAAAGACTCATGTTAAGCTCCATATTGAAACCTTGTGGCATTAGGAGTAAAGCATCCCGAGGTTGGCGCATCTCATTGAGCATGGAGAAGCATTAGGAACCCTAATTCTTTTATTCAGAGTTGTTTCTTTTTCTGTCCCCGGTCCCGACATAGCGTTTCCCTTCCCCTTCTTCGTTGATTTAGGTGATTATCAAAATGTGTATGGAGACTAGAGAAGAAAATTGCTTAAAGCAAATTTACATTTTGTAAGTGAAACATGTAATAATCAATTGGATTAGAAGCAATTGCTTATGGATCCAACACACCAATTTTTGAACTTGGAGTGCCAAGATACATTATTTCCTATCACATCATAAAACATAGGGACCAAGAACTGGATGTACTCACATTACTTAACTTCTTAGACTCTTCATTTTCGGTGTTGCACCCATGGCGACATGATATGGGTGTGGGCTAAGTTGCATGTACTTTCTACTTTTGATGTTGCATCCGTGTTGGATTCGTCAAAAATACACAATGCTTCTGTAGAAACCAGCACGCATCCGTTGATATTTTTGAAGAGCCCGAGCAACAGTGGCGGATTCAGAATTTCCTTTAAGGGGGTTCGATAAAAAAGAGAGTAGTGCTTAAGATTTGAGATTTGAACCTTTCAACCACTAAGTCAACCTCTAATCTTATATTCAGGAGGTTCAAAATCAATATATAAACATAAAAATTCTTAAAACTACCTTAAACATACAATAAATTTTTTTGCTGAGGGGGTTCGGGTGAACCCCTTCGACTGACTCTAGGTCCGCCCCTTCCGAGCAACATAGGGTGCGAGCGTGAGATTGATCAACTAATTTTGGATATCTAACCAAAATCAATGGAGGAATTCGAGATAGAACAATGATTTCTATAATCAAAACAAAAGCTAAGGTGAAATTGAATAAAATGAGTTCCTTGTATATAGAAATTTCTATGTTAGTGCTTTTCCATATATCTCCTTCTAGAAATCTTCTTTTTGATCAATAGCTTTTCCTCATAACACCTTGTAATATTTTCATTTAATGCCTCGTAATTTGAAACTAAAACTCTACTTTAGATATTTGAATTACTTAAGCCAAATCCCCGTATCTGTACTTAAATCAATGCCCCTAAATTTTAAAAATTTAGATCATGAAGTTTCCGACCTCTAGATCCATACCCGTATCGAACAGCTGCGCGCAGCCACTAAGATGTTGGAGTTGGTTTTGTTGTTATTTATATATAGCAGCCAACATAAAAATTTGCACATCCTTACATTTTACGTTTTGAATCTTATTTTAATCATTGTGTTAGGAAACTCCTTTTCTTTGATGTCATTAAGGTACCGAATCTTCTAATTCATTTAGCCCGATTATAGCGATAATAAAAGGGAAGGGAGATGATAGATCTCCTTGTCTTAAACCTCTCTGCGAAGAGAAGAAACCTGTAGGAGAGCCATTTATTAGCACCGACAATTTCACAGTGCTGATGCAAAACTTCATCTATCTTAACCATCTACCTCCGAAACTCCTCTTAGAAAGAGTCTCCAACAGGAACTTCCAATTGAGGTGGTCATAAGCCTTTTGAATGTCGAGTTTTGAGCTGCCATTAATAGAAAGCTACAGTATAAACGATAAAATGCTCTTTTTAATACACAATTTCATGAATGTATTAAAATTGTATGGGAACTCTGTGACTAGTTAAACAAGAAGATCCAAAGAGGGTTTTACTAGGTGGAGGACCAGCTAAAAATTCATCCCAAATGAATGCTTTGAATATTGGATTCAGGTCCGTATAGAGGTGAATTGAAATATCGCATTCATATAGCTGTTTTAACTAGGTCATTTCCTTCTTTTCTTCAAGAAAAAGCATAAAAGAAGGGGGTAAGCTCATAAAACATGGTCTTATCTCTTGTTCATCTTATCGACTTGCCGTGTCAGTAAACTTTTATTGTGGGGTGAGAGGGAAACTCCGAGGCAGAGCCAGGATTTTAAGTTTGTTGGTCTGGGATTCTAGTCCTTCTAAGTTATTGGTTTCTGAATTAATAATTTGTCCATAGTCAATGAATATTTTAACGCAAATTTAGTGTTTGGACCAAAGGTATTGGGTTTGGCCAAACCTGTAACCAAAACTTTAATTCCTCCCTTGGAGGGAATTTTCATCGGTACTTAGATACTAGAAGGGCTTATACTATTTTAGTGGATGTTTGGGACATTAATATGTGAAATCTGTAAAAATAAAAGAGAAAGAAAGTAGTATTTGAAAAAAAATTGGAAAGTGGTAATTGGAAATTTAAGTTGTATTTGGACGTCAACACAGCTTGGGAAAATGCCAAATTTTTATGAGTGATTTGGAGTGAAAATGTGAAAATATGTACTCTAACAATACTATGTCCAAACATGATTCCGGAATACAACTTAAAGAAAAAGTGAAACAGGCCCTTAAAAGACTTGGACGGGACAATGTTTGAAAGAATAGCTAAAGGGGAAACTTCAAGCTCTTAATTAATTTAGGCACTAACATTGCCTTTTACTTTTTTGATGAATATCTATCTTCTTGCCGCTGCTTCTTTCTTAAGTCTGTGTGCGATATGATGGAAAATGTTTTCCATTGAAGTATTAGATTACTTGAATATTTACCTGTGCATAGAATCATATCATAATATGTCCTATATCATATCAAATATCATATCATATATATTAAAGAGAACTTTAGGCCCGCCTACATGGCGCCACCACAATCCAGAATTCCCTAATAATTTATTTATATCCAAAACAAGTCTTTCCCTTTCATGAAAAGTTGCGACTTTTATGAAGAGTTGCGACTTTAATGAAGAGTTGCGACTTTTATGAAGAGTTGTAACTTTTATGAAAGGTTGCGACCTTTCCGAAGGGTTGCAACTTTTCGAAATAGTTGTAACCTTTCTGATAAGGCACAATAAATATTTGTTCACACTACCCTTTGTTGTCTATAAATAGGGAGATTTTCTCTCATTTTAAAATAACAAAGTTTCTGAACCACCTCTTCTTCTTCTTCACAATTAAATATTAGTTTACTTTGCTCCTGTTGAGTGACTTACCTGGTATGTATTTTTATAATCATTAACTTATGTTTATGTTATTAAGGATAAATGATAAGATGTAGTAATTTTCATTTTGCTGTACATTATTTATGTTTGTTACTACGTAAGTATTATTTAATAAATTCCCGCATGAAGCGCTGATAATTTTAGTGGAACTTTGTAATACCAGAATGCACACAGAATTGTGTTATACAAGAATACCTGCTTCCGTGTGTTTTACTGCACTTGAGGTACATACAACTGTTACTTAGCATCTTAGTATTCTCAATGTTGTATCTAACCTTCTGAGTCCATCTTTCCTCTATATTCAGTTTAATAGTGTTTGCGGAGGGATCGAGGTAAAAGTTTTACCAATTGAAAAGAGAAACAAAGAAATCGAGATAAGAGTTCCCTACTACAGTATGTCGTCCTTGTTTTCTCCTGAGTCCTGATAAAAATCTAGAATGTATATCTTTCTTTTTCCTGATACAGTTGATTTTAGCTCTTTGACATAAAAGGGAAAGAGAGTTTACAGTTCTCGGACTTTTGTTTGATCAGTTCTTGCTCTAGTTAATTGGCGAGATAACTGATGACGTCTTTCCTGTATATTCAGCTTTCATAGTGTTTGCAGACAGACCGAGGTAAAAGTTTTAACAACTGAAAAGGGAAACAAAGAAATCGACATAAGAGTTTCCTACTGCACTATGTCATCTTTGTTTTCCCCTGATAAAAGTCTAGAATGTATATCTTTCTTTTTCCTGATACAGTCAATTTTAGCTCTTTGATATAAAACAGAAAGGAGGTTTACAATTCTCAGCCTTTTGTTTAATCAGTTCTTGCTCTTGTTAATTGTCAAGATAACCGATGAAGAATGTGGTGTTAATGCTATTCTCCTTTCTTTTTAGTCTTTTCTGTGGGTATCATAAAACTTGATGGCATCCTTGCTCTAATGTATCTCCCTCTTTTCAACTTCCATTTTGAATGAGGAAGGGGTTAAACGCTAGAAATGATCCTTGAGGTAAAGAGAAGGTCAGTTGTCCCTTAAGTTGGGTGGTGGGGGCAAGGGAGTTGAGGGTCTATCTATCTTTACAAGGTAGAGTTAAGAACGGTGTGGGATTATACTGGTACGTTGTTGTTGTTGCTGCTGCAAAGGGGGTGTTTTATATAGCGTTCAACGAATAACAAAGTCTTCCTGAATTTCATTTGAACAATTTATTTTATATCTTGATATTGCAAGGATCTATCGTTTAAATGTGCAGTATGCAGTTTCGATTTTCCTTTTATCTTTTTCATTTTCCCTTATGCGTCTGTATTTGATCCTTAATATCATGCATGTTTGGTAATCCTATTGCTGTTGATGCATTTTTCGACTTCCTCTGTGTGCTTTGCTTTTAATTAACATTGGTGTATATGTTTTGTGTTGTGGTTTGATGTTCATGTATATCCCAATTAATTACTAGCCAGTTTTAGAGTAGATTTTCTATAAAGAACTGTAGGCCAGGTGGCTCAGGATCATTTATACTAGCCTTTGGTTTGATGTACTTGGTAAATGTTGTCATAATATTGTTGCCATATTTCAACAATGAATTCTTTGTTCTTCTTGATGGTTATATGCACATGAAGAAAATTGCTGTATATGCTGCAAAGTTGCTTATGATTTAGACTTCCCTTATCTTGCAGATACCCCAAGAAGAGAAACAAGAAGAAGTGCTTTGATAGCCCAAGAAGATCCTTCGATGCAAGGACCTAGTGGGAGTAGAAGTGTCAGGGAGGGTGGCCGTTCTGGTATCAGAAAGTCAACTCCAGGTAACCAGATAGCACAAGCAAAACCACCAACTTACCCAAAGTTAAAAATAAAATATCCAAACATAGAACCAGTAGGAATTCAGCTTGTGGAGCCTCAACGTAAGCGATCTTTTGATGTTGGTGACAATATAGAGGTTCTTTCCAACGATAGTGGCATGAAAGGCTGCTGGTTCCGGTGTAAAGTATTGCAGGTATCACAAAAACGTATGCACGTTCAATATAACGACATTCAGGATTGTGAAAGTCTTGAAAAGCTCAAGGTACCTTAACCACTTACTTACGTATATTGACTGTTCCGTTCTCTCTTCACCCTGTCTTCTCATCACCTCTGCTTGATTTATAGGAATGGATTCCTTCCTGCAAAGTTGCAGTCTCTGATAAATTGGGCATGAGAAGCTCAGGACGCCTCACAGTTCGGCCCCAGCCTCTGGAGGATTCTTCCGACTGTTCTTTTGAACTAGGAGCTGCAGTTGATGCTTGGTGGTCGGACGGGTGGTGGGAAGGAGTTGTAACTGGATTTGATGTCTCTGGAAGCGGTGATCTTCAGCTTTACTTCCCTGGTAAGAAATAATTTGTTGTCCGTAAGTTTAAATGATCGATATTGATCATGGACTGACGCTCCAATGTGTTTTTTCTTATCTCAATAATAGGCGAGAACATATCACTGGAGATCCAAAGAAAGAACGTGCGGACTTCAAGAGACTGGGTAGATGCCAAATGGATTGAAGTTGAGCCAAAGAAAGACATAAAGTCGTTCATAGACTCAAGCTTAACTTATGCATCCAGGTTTAATATCAACGAGCCTGAGAGCTGCGAAAATCAGATGGCTCCCAGGCTTATGGCACCTGAATACAACAAAATGACTTCCACTTCCAAGCACTCAGCAGAGAAGCAAGACACTGATGTGCTTAAACTGAAAAAGCGATGGGAAATAGATTTTCTTGCAGATAACAAGAACTGATATGTTCCTTTGCAAATGTATAGGTCTTTGACAACAAAATATGGAATAGGCCTCTTATAGAAAGCACTCTTTGCCAAGAAGTTGGCATGTTCTTGTTCTGTATACACTTTCTCTTATCGGTTATGCATAAAAATTGAAACTTTATGAAGTTTCCTATGAGTATGTGTTACAGTTTATCAGCAGTGGAAACACACTAGTATTATTGTTCTTTGATGCTGTTTTTTTCATTGTTTATATGGTCATCAGGTGTTAATCGTTAGAAAAACTCTCTTCTTTGTATCTGATATTCTTCGAGACTGTAAATCACTTGCTATTGCATTGCCCTGAAGTTTCCCAGTAACAGAATGATGAATAAGTGACTCTTATTTTTCCTTATACAGTCTATTTTAGCTCTTTGATACATAAGGGGAAGGGGGTTTACAGTTCTCGGCCTTTTGTTTAATCAGTCATTGCTCTAGTTAATGAGCGAGATAATTGATGAAGAATGTACGTTGTTGGCATACTTGCTCTAACGTGCAAAGGCGCAATCTCACCTCTTTTGAACTTCCATCCTAAATGAGAATGGGGTTAAACGATGGTGTGGGATTACACTGGTATGTTGTTGTTGTTGCAATGGGGGTGTTTTATATAGCATTCAACGAATAATGAAGAAGTGATTTGATGAGCCAATGATATTTTCCGTGTTTCTGAATATAACCAACATGTTAACTAACAATTGTGATAAATTGGACCTAATCTTGCAGGGGGTTTTCTGTACCTCGACCTGATATGAGCGTGAAATGGATGCAAGATTGGATTTGTAAGTTTAATTTTGGAAAAAAGTATCTGTGACTAATATTGTTGTAACATTAATTTTGTTAGTGTAAGGCCAAAACTCAAAAGCTTCAGTTTTGTGTTTCTCCCTTTTTGTTTGTGTTGTCACTTGTCAACAACGGCATTTGGCTTTTTCTCCCACCCCCCACCGTCCCTTCTCGTTCTTCAATTCTTGTTGTTTTACTCTTTACTCTATCCTTTTCCCTAACTGCCACTGCTTGTAGAACAAAAAGAACAACTCAGCATTCTCTGGCTTTTTCTCTAGCTCAGTTTCTCCATAAAGCAACAAGCTTTTGCTATTTTTGAGGTCAGTCAGTACTAGTTACGTGCTTAGCTTTTTTCTTGAATTCCAGGTTCATTTTTGCTTCTTGTTTTCTTTTCCAACACAAAACTATTTGATGTAAGTGTGATCACTTGATGTATGCTCAATGCTGGTTCAATGTTCTGTGTTTTTGTTCTTGTTCTTGTTAATGGTTAATCTTTTTTTTTCGTTTTTCACGGAGATTTGGGCTTCATTGTTGTTTTTCATTGTGATTTTGGTCCTTTTTTGGTAATTCTCGAAAATATAATATTTGTTCTTTGAGCTTTCTGGAATCAAGGTTAGTTTATCTTTAGATTTTGCTAGATTCTGTCTGTGTTTCATCTGCAGATGTGGTTTGATGCTGTTTTTTCATTGTTTATGTGGTCATCAGGAGCTAATCGTTAGAAAAATCTCTTCTTTGTATCCGATGTTCTTAATTACAATCATTTCTGTTTGTTCGACCGGTTCCTAAATTGTAGCAGAACTGAGGAGAGGATTATGTTTGCTCATGACTCTTCCTGTCCATTCAAATTAGTAGTCATGCTATTGCCCCTGTTGTTTCTTATCCTTTGATTTTCAGTACTATCTGTTATTTCTTGTACTTCTGTTACTCTTGTTATTTTTCCGAAATGATTGTTACCTAAAATGTTTGTTTATGTTTCTGGATGAGTGTGCTAAGAACTGGACTGTTTTCGATTAATCCAAACTGTTTCTCTGTGGCATCAGGATGGATACAGATAATCATGTATTTATATCGTGGGAAGAGCACGTTGTTTCTCAGGGGAAGGGACGTCGTGTTGTTCACTACTACTTGAAGGATACCTCAGGGGAGTTACTCCTTGCTGTGGTGGGTACTGAAAGAAGTACAAGGCACATACTATATGTTGTCTCAGAGGATTATTTGGATGCTTTTGGGCATACAAGTACCGTAAATTCTGACACGAAGTGGCGTACAAAAAAAGAGGTAGAGGAATGGCTGACGTTTTTGATTTCAAAGCATCACCGATCACGACCTATTTCAGGTATGAATAAACATGTAGCAGTCTAAGATTTCTGTTACATGAGATTTGCAGTATTTATTGGCGTATATGTACATCAAATGCTCTCATTTCTTTGCATCCGGAGATGGATAATCCCTGTTATCTTGTAGATACCCCAAGAAGTGAAAAGAGAAGAAGTGCTTTAACGGCTGGGCGCATATCTGATGAGGTCTCAAAAAATATAACCCGAGAAGATCCTTCAGCGCAAAGATCTAGTGGGAGTAGAAGTGTCGATGTGAGTAGCCATTCTGGTATCAGAAAGTCAATTCCTGGTAACCAGATATCAAAATCCAAACCACCAGCTTACCCGAAGTTGAAAATAAAATTTCCAAGTGTAAGACCGGTTGGAATTCAGCTTGTTGAGCCTCAAAATAAGTTGTCTTTTGAAGTTGATGACAACTTAGAGGTTCTTTGCAACGATAGTGGCATGAGAGGCTGCTGGTTTAGGTGTAAGGTCTTACGGGTATCTCAAAAACGTCTAAAAGTTCAATATGATGACATCCAGGATTGTGATGGTCCTGAAAAGCTCGAGGTACCTTAATCATCGTGACTATAATTTATAATGTCATTCTCCCTTCACCCTTCTTCCTAATCACCTCTCCTTTATTTATAGGAATGGATTCCTTCCTACAGAGTCGCAGTCTCTGATAAATTGGGCATGAGATGCACAGGACGCCTCACAGTTAGGCCCCGACCTCTGGTGGATTCTTCTGACTATTCTTTTGAAGTAGGAGCTGCAGTTGACGCTTGGTGGTCTGACGGATGGTGGGAAGGTGTTGTTGCTGGATGTGATGTCCGTGGAAGCTATCAGCTTCAGGTTTACTTCCCTGGTATGTAATAACTTAAAAAGTTAAGTAAATGATCGATGTTGGTCATAGACTGATGCCCCTAGGTGTTTTTTTATGTCAATAATAGGCGAGAACATATTACTGGAGACTGAAAGGAAGAACGTGAGGACCTCAAGAGATTGGGTTGATGACAAATGGGTTGAAGTTGAGGGAAAGAAAGACATAAAGTCATTCATAAACTCGAGTTCAACTTATGTATCCACGCGCAGTATCAAAGAGCCTTGTGGCACCTGAAGACAACAAAATGGCATCAACTTCTAAACACTCAGCGGAGATGCAAGACACAGATGTGCTTAAACTGAAAAAGCAATGGTGTATTGATTTTCTTGAAGAAAGTATTGCCATGCTGCAGCCTAAAGGACTTGCAACACTTGACATTGGAATTGTAATGTATGGGGATCTTATATCAAATTTCATGTATTGTTTGAGAATTATTTAACCAAAGTTGTTAGCTTCATTATTGATATTACTCCATTGGTTTGTAGATTGTTGTTTTACTACATTGCTATGGTTATTGTCACAATCGAATCAAAGTCTAGGTCAGGTTCTGAATCGAAGTCAGGTTTCTGGTAGAATTTTAGATCTATTTTGTGTTTATTGTTTTATTAATAAAACGAAGAAAAAAAACTAAAATGACCGTTAAAATGGGACATAAAGAGCATTTTTTTAATAAACAAGATACATACATACATAAACCAAATTTATTTAGAAAAATCAGGCAACATCATATCGATCTTCACAAATTAACAACCACCATTATATTGGAGCTATGGAAAAATACAAGGTTTTCCCAAACATGATATACTAACATTTTAGATAAAACTACATATAACTCATGAGTGGCATACTTGGAACCATATAATATTATCACTCATTTATAATATCCAAATTAGGTAACACCAATGGAGAAGGGGCAGGACCAAAATTATTAGGAGAAACATTATGATGAGTTGCATCACAATAACCTCTCAACATATTAGTTTCTTCAAGGGTGAAACCAAGTGTAGTAAGCATACTAGGCCAACAATGATGTGTGATGACAAAAATGGCTTGACAACAAGGCAAATCAATATCAATTGTGCCAATTGTGAAGTAAGCAACTATCTCATTTGTGCATGATTTTATCTCAGCCAATGCATTAAAACACTCCATTATACTTCCTTGAGTAGTTGATTCATCATGTCTTGAAAGTAATATTGGTATGTCTCTAGATGAATTAACATGGCTTAAATTTGTGATTGTTGAATAAGTTAACATGATTAAGAAGAAAGTGTAACAATTCAAAGCCATTGTTGAAAAAGAAAATTAGGATGAGAAAAGTTTAAAGTTAATTAAGGGATTTTATAGGGAGTTTAGAGGGGGGAGAGGAGGGGACTCTTTTGAGTAAATGACATTTTTTTGAAACTTATGTATTTGGTGTTATTGCATGAAACTCAAAAGCCTTGGGATGATTAATACGTATACAATAATGGGATAGTAATAAAGTGAACATTGAATGAGAAATTAATCTCATAGGTTAGCTCTTCATATTTTTATTTTATTTTATCATTCGATGTCTGATATCCACATTAAAATCTGATTAATTTTAATTATTCATCTTCGATCATTTCAATCGATTTATCAAAAATAATTATTTTGATAATATTGTATATCATGTTTTAAAGAAGAATTGTAAGAAGAAAATATGTAAGTTTTATATATATAAATGTATCAAATGTAGGTTAATTTGCACATATTTAATTTGCTGAAAAAAAAGGTATTTAATAATTTTGTCCGGCTATTTGTGTAACGAGGCCTTATATAATAGTGTATGGGCTTATATCATGATAGGCCCAATACCTTTGTGTTATAAAGCCCATTTTATATTTGTTTGATTTGCTCTTACAGAGCCTTGTTACCGGCGAAGATGACCGCTGTACAACTGCCGAAGCACAAGGTACATGTGCTGGAAGGACACGCCGGAGCTGTTTTGGCGGCGAGGTTCAATAGCAACGGCGAGTACGCACTGAGCTGCGGCAAAGACCGTACCATCCGGCTATGGAATCCTCATCGTGGAATTCACATCAAAACTTACAAAGCTCACGGCCGTGAAGTCCGGGATGTCCATGTCACTCAGTAACATTCTTATCTTTTCCTACTTCTCTCAATTTTTTTAGTATCTGTAGAGTTGCGTTTTGCTGTCTATTATATTGTGAATTGTTTATGTAATTTTCTTTTGAATATGCATTTGAACAAAATCAGCCTAAGGATCATCATATGTTCAGCTGAAGAACATGAGTAATCACATTCTTTTGTACTGGTTCTTCATTACATTACAATATAGATGGTGGAAAAAGCTTTCTTCTTTTTGTGTGTGTTATGTCGTTTTTACTTGTTAAATTGTATTTGGTTTGAGCCTTGAGGAAAGGTGAGGGGATGGAAAAGATAGGTGGGGGGAGCTATTTGTTTACTTCTTGGGGGGTGATGTTTTAGAATTCTCCGTTTCGTCATACATTTTGATGTTGAAACTTGAAAAGTTGAGTTTTTGAAGTTGTGATTTTTGGAATTGGAAGTTGTATTTGGACATGCATTTTAGTGGGGAAAAAGTTTGAAGTTTTGTTAGCGGAGGTCCCAAATATTTGAAGATCAAATTTTTAAATTTCATGCCAAACAGACAATTGAAGATAATTTTTCAAAATTTATGACCAAACGCTAGCTTAGCCTTAGCTATTTGGGATGGTTGGAAAGAGAGTAAAAGATCCCTCCCTTTGTTTTAAATGGAATGTCTAATGTTGATTTCTCAGGTAGGTGAAGAAAGGTTAAATCCTGCATTGCGTAGTATTTGTTGAGAGAATGTTTAGTCGTACAGTTTCAAAAAGAATGTATGGTCACGTGTAAGCTTTTTGGTTTTCTAGAATAAACTAGAGAAAATTGCTTGGACAATTGTTAAAGGGGTTTCCTTGTAGAACCATATATATATATATATGTATGGTCATTCAATTTGAAACAAGGAGGGAGTTTATATATTTCTTCCTCTGTATCCACCTTTGGAGGGATTGAAAAAAGCTGAATATTGAGAGGTATCTAATCCATCAACATTTTCACTTATCCTCCTCTTTTACCTACACCAGAAATATAAGAAAAAGAAGAGAACCTACACCATTATATGATTCTATACAAAAGCCATACATTCTTATTTACAATTAGAGACCTCATGGGTGCTCCAGAAAGAAACTAAAGGTACATTCTCCATCCACCCTTCCTCATTTATTCCAATCAAGCATGGTGTTAATGCATAAGAAGATCCATGGCTTTTTTACAAAAGCTGGTGAGGAGAACCTGAGCCTGAGTTCTATTCCTATTTAAACTAAATTTTCTTAGGCAGAGTGTCCCAGGTTCAGCACCTGAAGATATAATATGAGTTACTGTTTCATATTGCTGCCAAACTTGGTAAAAAGCTTATTTTTTGTTCATCAGTAGTAAAAGATATTATTAAAAAGAAGAATAGTAAGCTAGTATGCCAAAACGTAGTTACAAATTGTGCATCCATATCTTTTATAAAGACCAGGTAGTACCAAAAGCTAACAAAGAAAGAGTTCTAAACTTAAGGCCAAGTATAATAGTATGTTTGTTGATTTACCTTCAAAACCTTTGTAGTTTCTTTCTGTCCATATTGTCCATCAAATAGCAATAGGAATCGTGTTCTATATTCTTTTTGTGTGAATGCGTAGTATCTCTCTGATCCAGCTCTTCAAAATCAAGCTACCCCCAGAATCCCATAGAGCTTTTACAGTGCAAGAACAAATGACTGAAATCTTCAGGATGATCTTCGCAAAGGGGCATCTGCTACAAAGTTGGAAATCACATCTTTGAAGGTTTGTTTGAGTGGTTTAGACTTCTCCAACCACTAACCAAGTGAAACAAGTACTTTCAGGGGCACGTATGTGCCAAATCTTCTTCCAAGGCCAAAATATCTCATGTCAAAAGCAGATAGCAACTTGTAGCATGATTTGTCTGAAAAGTTACCATTTGCTTGACCCCTACAGGTAACGGAATCAATCGTTAATTGGTTCGGAGTAGTTTTATTAATCATCAAGTTTCTTCTTAGAAAGAGATCCCTTCCTTGAGCAGTACTCAACTCTCTAAGCATTATATTGAGAAGATATGTTGTAAGGCTCGAAACAAGTCTTTTAAAGGAGAGTGCCCCAACAAGCGCCTTCACAAAAGCTAATTTCCCTTCCGTTTCCAAGTGAGAAACCACAATATCATTAAACTTGCTACGAAATGAATACATGTGCTTCCTGCTTCCTGTCTAAAGTCAATATACAGATTAAAAAAGGCAAAAGTTAATGCAAAGAACTAAACTTTGTGTGCATTTATATGTTTATGTTGGACATTATATCTTTCTTTAGAATCAAGTGTTCAAGTCTCTACAATTTAGATTATGCGGTTTGATATGCTTTTGGCCTAATTCCAAAGTCTTTTTAATGATGCAAAATTTTTGATGGCTTGCATGCTTATACTGTTAATATTGTAGGGACAATTCAAAACTTTGTTCATGTGGTGGCGATCGACAAGTATTTTATTGGGATGTCTCAACAGGTCATGTCATTCGCAAATTTCGTGGCCATGACAGTGAGGTTGATACAAATTCTTATTCCTAAATTCAAAATGCAAAGAAAGCTTCATTGAAAAATTTTAACGAGTATATACATGAAGGTCTGTTCAAATCAGTTGGTAAATACTACATGGAGGCACTTTGTTACCTTTGTCCGAAAAAAATACTATATGGATGCAGATCTTTTTCAAAAATAGATTGTGAGAAATTATCAGTTATAGCCATTAAAACAATATGTGGAAAAGTTCTGCCACTACCATCACTTAGTATTGCCATGGGCTATCACTATCCGCAGATAGAAATTAATGCAGCCTTCTATAACTAATCCTATCATCATTAATTCACCATCACCACTCCAGCACTGCCTAGTATAGCTTTAGTGCCAACCTATATTTCCTGAAGCTGCTGCAACTCAATCATCTACCTTGCATCTAACTGATTCAGCAGTGCATCCACTGCTTGTTTAACAGTTTCCTCTTTTCTGTGCCAGGTGAATGCTGTGAAGTTTAATGAATATGCTTCTGTTGTAGTATCAGCAGGATATGATAAATCATTGCGTGTTTGGGATTGCAAATCTCGCAGCACTGAACCAATTCAGGTAATTAAGTTCCCTTTGATTTGCAAGATCTATCTGGGTAAACATCTTCAGTAGCACTAAAAGTTAGGATTAAGCTTCTGCAAAACCAAATAAGTCGGATATGAGGAAATAAATTGGGTGGACAATCAAGTGTGCAATCTCTTACAGTGTTTCAGATGGAAGGAAGGACTTGTCCCACAATTGAACTCAAAAACACCCATCCGTTGCTTCCTTGGGAGAGTATTTTATCTTCTAATTCAATGTCCCGTAACACTGCATAAACCAGTTGATCTTTGACTGGCAGGACTGTACAGGAAAAACTTACAAGGGGAATAAACTCAATATGTAGTATAAGATGCAATCCATGGACTATTTTTAGTGTCAACCTCCACAATTAATCAAACGAGACCAAGGAAAATGGACTGGAGGGGAGAGGAGAGGAGAGAGAGATTTATAAACTGAAACATCAATCTCCTGAGAAATGTTTGGCCAAGACATGCTAGATTCCACCAAATGAATATATGGAACCGAATGAACATGTCATATGATGATAATAGAAGCTATAGAGGGTGTTTATGCTTGCCTTGCTCTTTGTCTGGACATTCAAGACAGGGGTCCATTTATTTGACCTACAGACAAGAATTTGACTCAATGAGAAATTCACTATGGACTGTTGAATTAGCCTACTTGGGTGTCGAGAAAATTTCAATTTTACTCCTTTATTACGAGGCCCTTGGTGCCATCTTTTGTTTTTCCTTTCTGGTCTTTTAACAGATAACATATTTGAGCTGGTTTGTTTAATTTGCAGATCATTGATACCTTTCTAGATAGTGTGATGTCAATTTGTCTCACAAAAACTGAGATAATTGCTGGAAGTGTTGATGGAACAGTTCGAACATTTGACATCAGAGTTGGTAGGTATGTACTACTGCCTATATTCTAACATTGTTAGTTCCTTTCTCTTTTCTGTTCTGGGATGTTATATTCGAAAAAGATTGTTAGGTAATGTAATGTATATGTTCTCTGTAGAGAGATATCTGATAATTTGGGTCAGCCTGTCAACTGTATCTCTCTTTCAAATGATGGCAACTGTATATTAGCAAGTTGCCTGGATTCAACCCTTCGACTTCTGGACAGGTAATTTCTTTTGCAAATCTGTCATCTTGTTTCCGTTTTGCTTTTGGTAGCCTTGTAATTCATACTGTCTTGCTTCTAATTGCTTTCAACAGGTCTAGTGGCGAACTATTGCAAGAATATAAGGGCCATATTTGCAAGGTTAGGATGGAAACCTGGTTCCAAGTGGTGGTCTATTGTTCTTACAGGCTACAACAATTATCTCCTTCTTCTTTTCTTGATTTTTGTCTACTTTCCTGGTAAAACAGTTAACAGTGTAATAGTCACTGACCATTCTGTTAAACTATTTTCTTCTTGTAGTCTTTCAAAACGGACTGCTGTCTTACAAACAGTGATGCCCATGTTGCTGGCGGCTCGGAAGATGGCTATATCTACTTCTGGGATCTGGTCGATGCGTCAGTTGTATCCAGCTTCCGAGCACATGATTTAGTGGTAAAGTATTTATTATAGATGCATCTAGCAAACTAGCTACAAAATATATTCTATTTTCTGGAAGATCCCAAACCAGTTAGGAAATATCATTCTATTCTCTTGATCGTGACCTTATTCTATACTTTTGTGCTATCTACTTCTGCTGCCCCAGATAGCATTGTCTTTCACATTCGTCATAATCATTCACTTCTAGTACAATCTGTTGGAGCCCATTAAGATTAATGTTTCTTTTGATAATTCAAGTCACAGTATAATATGTTGAGATGAGCTTAAATGGAAAGATATAATTGGTGAGGATTCGTAACCAATCCAATCTCGGGTTTGGGGTTGAGGCGTAGCTGCAGTTATTGTAATTGCTCAAACCACCAAAGCACCTTCCAATTACATCCCAGTTATTTCATAATATGAACTTCCTCGCTAGCCAAGGAGAAAAGGTCATTTGTAGTTTTTCTTATTTTTTAAATGGATCGAGGAGTTAAATAATCAAAAGAACCTTGTTAGTATGCTTCATAAGGATATTGGTGACATGTACTCAAGCTATTCCTACCGAAACAGGTAAAAGTACCCACTAAGAAAAAATAGAGAAAGGTAAAAATTGGAAAAGGAAAAAGGCTTTAAAGATAGAAGTTTTGAATGCTTCAAACATCCTTTATCCAATATATACTTACAGATAGGAGTCATAGGACTCAATCTGTTTGCCCCTACATCAATAAGCTCCATTCCAAACTGTTAGCATTCATATGAAACAGCATTCAGTTGCAGCATGCTGCGTATTATGGACTTCATTTAGCATAAAATGCACTATACGTGGTTATTCTTTGATCCTCATAAATTCCTTTTCACCATCTTCTTACCTTTCCTTGGAGTTGTTTTCTCATTGACAACTAAATAAGTTGTTATCATCTAAAAATAGTACAAGCCAACCTACTGAAGTAGAAAGAAAATCCCTTTTGGACAATATACGAAATATAATCATGCATTACTGCTCTCTTAACCTTCTCACTGATCAGTACTTTCCAGTTCACTCTGATGATTTCTTGATCCCATTGTGCATGAGATTTTCAGGTGTTACATGTTCAAACGCCTCTATCAAGTGCCCCGACATGCTATAGGAATGATACAAAAACTTAACTAATTTGGGGTAATTTCAATGTGTGATGCTTCCTTGCAGGTAACTAGCGTAAGTTATCACCCAAAAGAAAACTGCATGATAACTTCTTCTGTAGATAGCACAGTCCGAGTTTGGAAAGCATGAGATATGGAACAAAAAACGCATCTGATCTTTTCCTGACAACCTCACATGAAGGAAGATGTGTACTCAAATCAAACCAACAGTTTATGAGAGAAAACTGCTCACTAAGTTGAGCATGAGAATTACCTCAATGCCATCACAAAGGTGTCAATCTGGGTTTTATACTTGCAATGGGTGAGTTTGATTCTTTATATTTCAAGTTAACTACTATGTATCTGGTGGTTCTGTCGTGATCGTTCGTGTGATATAGTTGTGTTATAGACATTATTTTTTATCATCTGATTTCACCTTTTCTCCCCCCATATGTGTTTTGGGGAGGGGGTGGTGCTTTTCAGATAGGATGATGTAGCTTTTTCGAAAGTATCCCTTTTCACTTGATTATGTAACTCCTCTAACTCAATGATAAATATAAACAAAGATTTAGACTACTTAAACATTTCATTTTAAAGGTTTTTTCATCATGTACTGTTCGAATCAATGGCGAGTATATCGGTGGTGAGAGATGTAGGGGTAGTATCCCACTCCATCGAACCATGTGATCTAAGCAAGACAATGAGCAACCTGATTTATTGATTTCTTAACATGCAACATAGAGAAAAACGATAAACTCTTGGAGAAGAGTTCTATAATCAAAATACTAAAGCATCAAAGTACGAGTAATTCACCATATTTGCAAATTACATAAGTATGATACAGATATTGATTACAAAATTAAGATTTGACTTTGATTTAATATTTATCTGATTTTCTTGAAGGATAAACTAAAAAAACAAATAGTAAAAATATTATCAGATTCACCATATATGATTAAAAAATAATATAAGCATCACCTATAAATTAGTCTACTATTGAGCCATATGATCAGTCGTGTTTAAATAATATCTATATTACTTAATTTGTTATGTCGTCCAGTACTAATATTTTATTCTAGTTAAATTCTATCATCCAATAAAAGACAAGTACCTTATTTTTGTGACATAAATGTGATCTTATATTATATTATATATCACTTAAAACCAACCAGTAAGTTAAAGTCAATATTATAATAATATCGTAGTAGGTAGGCTTGGAATATTTTTAAGATATTTAACTTAACGGTCAGAAGTCTGTATATAATATAGCACTAACATATAAAATGGAGATTGTATATAATATTGCACTAAAATATAAAAGATAATCTTGGACAAATAGAAAGAAAGACTTTTTTGTTATTATTGTTGACTGTATATCTATCGTTATTATTTTTTAATGCGCATAAAATAAATCTTATTCAATATAATGTGTTTCAAATAATATCAAGTGAATCAACTTTTGATCGAGAAATTAAAAAAAATCTAAAATTTCACATATAAAATATTATTTTCTCAATCAATTCGAATCTAAAAAAAAAAATGATCGATTTTGTCACATGTCAACTTACTAAATATTGGACCGTTACAGCTGTTTTATTTTTGGCAATATATTATATGGTGCCTAAATTAGCTCACCTTTTTACACTTCTTGTTTTCTTTTGGTCTTATAATATTAATATTCCTTCTACTCAATCATATAACAATGAGCAACTTTTAGCACTAAAAAAAAATTATTACTATAATTCCCTTTGCATTAAAATAGAGTGCAAAGGGACCTACCAAATATAGTGATGAACGAATTCTTTTTATTTTTAGTTAAATATTTTGAGTTTTAAATCAAAAAATTGATTATATTTAATTTAAAAATTTTATTAATTTTTACCTTTCGATTATATATTTCAAATTTTATATTTAAGGATCAATTATACTTAAAAATTTTATTAATCAGATTAGTAACTTTTGATATCGAATATAAACCAAAGGCAAAGGTTGAGTTATTCCGAAGGGAACTGAAAATGCCAAAAAAAGCTTTAGCATTGTGGGAATAATATATAAGTATAAGAATAACATTTTTCGGGAAAATTATAATCGGTGAGATCTAAAAGGATAAAATATGAGTAAATTTTATCATTATCTCAAGTAGAATTCTAGAAAGGCTGTTTTCGAAGGATCATCGGCTCAAATGCATCAAATCAAGTAAAAGAAGAAGAAAACAATGAACGAAGCACAATCGTTAATAAGAAAAACAGTGTAAACTCTATGAGAAAGAAACAATAACAACATCAAAACGTAATATATAAGTAAATCATGCACAAAATAATATAAAAATTCCTTTATAACTTTATATATTACTAATACGTGCATAATTCTAACCAGCAGTGTTCTAGTTGAGTATAAGGATCATTAATAGTTTTATTCGTAATTAAGCAACAAAGTGGCTGTAGTTTAGTGGTAAGAATTCCACGTTGTGGCCGTGGAGACCTGGGCTCGAATCCCAGCAGCCACACTAAACTTTTTCAATCTTATTTACTCCGTTTCATTTTATGTGGCACGTTTTGAGTAATATTTTTCCGACATAATCAACATTAAAATATGAAGGTTACATTGAAGAATGTAAGATTTACACTTTATAAGTTCAAATATTGAAGTTTATATAGAGAGTAAGATTTTTATTTGAAGAGTTTATTATTTAAAATTCTTAATTTCGAATTCATTATATATTCAAATTGGATGTAGTAGTTTTTTATCGATTTTTCTACATAATTTTATATTTCACATTTAGCATATTAGATTCAGATGAATACAATAGAACTACATCGGAAGCATCTTGTTCACAAAAATTTAGCACATATACCATAATAACAACAACTAATAAGATAAATGAAATAAGAACTCTATATACTGATATTTCTCTATTCAAACCCTTTTTTGTGCTAATATTATATTATACAAGAAAAAAAAATCTAAAAGAGAAAGTGTCTAAAGATCTACAATTTATATTTTCTTTTTATATTGGTATAGAAATCTCCATTTTCTATAACACATGTCATATTAGAATTTAAAACTATGAAGAACAGAATATTCGTATGCTAATTTCTAATTTTTTAAAGAATATTTTTAATATAAAAAATATTTTAAATGTTTCAAATTGTCACAACCAAAGGTAACATGCTTTCCTTTTCATTTTATTTTATTTTATTGAGTTGTGGATTTTTTATTTTTTTTTGTGTGGGGGGTTGGGGGGGGGGGTTAAATAAAAAATCTTTTTTAAATAAAGAATAAAATAACTAAAAGGAAATGGATTCATTTCTTTAATTTAACCAATGGAAATCACTTTCTTTATTAACAAGAGAAAAATAAAGACAAAGAAACAATTAAAACAATTATGATTTATGCTTTGCAAATATATTTTAGGATAAATCGTGCCAATTGTTGTTATACATATAAATATATAGTGATATACTAAAATATTACTTTTTATTTTTCCCACTTTCTAATAAAACTGATCTTTTATACGAAGAGTTTTAATTTTGAGATCTTTAAATAATGAAAAAATATTATTTCATCATTGTTTTACAAGTCTACGACTCTTGTTATTGTTGGTAACTAAAATATTATTATAACTTTTCACTTTCACAAAAAAACTATTTACAATCATTGATTTGTCTATTTATTGAGAATTGAAAGTGAATTATATTGTACTTATAATATTAGAAATGTTATTATTTAATTGATTATAAAGTAAATTACTTCAACTTTATCATTCAATGATTATCATATAAAATTATCATCCAAATAATCTAAACCCCAAAGATTTGTTAGGTCTCAACTAAACCATGCCAAGTGTAAGAAATTTATTGGGAACTTTATAAATACAATGATTTACACTTACTTTTTTCCTTTCTCAAATTGCACATCAACCCAAGTTTTAGTTTTTGGAAACAATTTACTTTTAAATTCAGCCTTTGGTTTCAAGATTTCAAAAAAAAGTAAATTTATTAAAAAGAAGTAGAAATAATGTTTTACAACTTTTTAGAAAAACCAGTGAAATATGAGCATGTGTGATTCATTAATCATATACATAAGCCCCTTTTGCTTGCTTGGTTCTTAAAATTGACAATATATCACAAACTTTCCCCTTTTTCCCCACTTTTTAAGGATCTATGGGAACTTTCATGCATTTGATTAAAAGTAGTTAGGTATATTTAATTTAATTAAATAACATAAGAAAAGTTTGTAGGTGGCCATGGCAAATTTCTTGTGACTTAACTCTTAAGTTGTGCTTTTGGAAATAATAAATCAACAAAGGAAGGAAAATGATGGAGAAAGTAATTAATTAGTTCATTTCGTCCAACGAGAGTTATGGTAAAGTTATAAGTATTCTTTCTACTTTTAACATCAGTTGTGGTAAAGTTATAAATATTCTTTCTACTTTTAACATCTTTAACTAGAGGTTTTGAGTTTTAATTGACTAGATATATAGAGTCGTTTTTGTTAGAGAACAATTTATTTTATATATGAGATTTTTTTATACAAATTTAAATGTAATCGAATTCTGACGTGAATATCGAACATGCAAACAAAAATTTCTTTCCTTTTTCTAGTAGGTTATATGAAGTTTAGAGGGCACTGATTTTTTGCACTTCTTTTCTTTCCTAAAATGGAAACTCAATAGTAGTATGTATACTTATTATTTTATTTCCTTTATAGGAGTACAATATTCTAGCACATTAGTGAAATTCATTGTATATTTCTTTGTTACTAGAAGTATAGTATATTTATTATCTTTATGTAATGGAAAATATAATTTAAGAAAACTAAACAAATAGAAAAAAAAATTCATTTCTCATTCACACTACTTTCATTTAATAAAATCCCAACAATATTTAATCTAAAATACTAGTTAGGAGATTTAAAGAAATTTCTTTAATCAAAGCAAATCAGCAATAATCACAACTCATGTAATTAATCATAAAAAACTCTTGCAATACAAATAAATTTTCTTTTTACATATTCAAATTTGGACCCTCTCTACAATATTTTTCCTTTTTATTTACCTTACTTTATATATTTAAAAAAAGACATGATTGATATTTATCCTTCACTTTTAACATATTAGATAGTTCATAGAGTATGGTAGGTCAGCTCAATTGAAAGCAGACAAAACTAGAAACTAACAAACTCTCATTTGATTGCAACTTGTTGTTTTTTGGCTTTGGTCGGTGGTAGTGACATTGAATTGGACTACAAAATTGTCACAATTCAATTGAAATACGGTTTCTTTCGTTTCAATTTATTTATTTAATTTTGACGTAAGATAGAGTTTAAAAACGAAAGAATTTTTTTTGAATATTTATAATTTTAAGGTAAAGATATTGAGAGTGTATTATAATGTTATTTAATTTTATGATCTTAAACATGTTTTTAAAAAAATTCGAGTTATAGAGTTGTAGTATCCATGAGGTTTCATAATATAATTTTAGAAAACTCAAGTGTTTGATCAACTTTTAGGACGAAGAATAAGTATTTTTGAATAGTTACAAAAAAATGTTTTTCAAAAATTAAAACACTTTTAGAATATTGGTCAAACACAAAGTGAGTCGAATTATAAGTATCCTTATATTTTAGTAGAGTTTTATATGATTCTCAAATTAAAAATCTAAATTTGCATTTCATAATGGTTTAATTATATGATTAATTATTTATCGTTTAAATAATACCATTAAATTTGTATATATGATTTAATAACATGCGAGTTGAATATTTGATCAAATGATAAGATTGTAATGAACTAGTTTGTAAGAAATAGATAGTAAAACAAATAATTAAGCGATATGAATCAAAATATAGACATAATTATGTGTTATCAACTTGAGAGCTTAGTAGCCTAGAGAATTATCACATAATAATAGTGTAAGAATAAAACTCAAGTTGATGTCATTCAACAGTGAAATAAGATAATATTTATAATTATTTGTCAAATGACGAGATTCATAAAATATGTCCTCTTAAAGCGTATTAAAAATCTATCAATTTCTTATTATTGCTATTGAAAATGGTTGGTGAAAATTTAATCATTTTCGATTAACGACAAAACTTTTAAATTACTTCAATATTATCTATATTTTGGTACCGCCTTACAGTGTTAAATGAGCTCTTTGAATTTCTAGTATGTATATTAAATATAAAGTTTATGTAAGTAAATATTTAAAGGTGATATGAATCTTTTATATTATAATTATATGATTAATTATTTATCGTTTAAATAATACAATTGAATTTGTATATTTGATCTAATGACACGCGTGTTGAATAATTGACCAAATAATAAGATTGTAATGAACCAATTTGCAAGAAATAAATAGTAAAACAAACAATTAAGCGATATGAATTAACATATAGGTATACAATGGTATGTTCTCAACTTATGAGAGCTTATAGTAGCCCAAAGAGTTATCGCATAATAATAGTGTAAGAATGAAATTCAGATCGTTATTATTCAATAATGAAATAATAAGATAAAATTTGTAATTGTTTGTCAAATGACGAGATTCATAAAATATGTCCTCTTAAAATACATTAAAACCTATTAATTACTCATTGTCGCTATTGAATAATGACTTGTTGACAATTTGATCGTCTTTGTGTAACGACAAAAAGATCAAATTATTTCAATTTTATCCATATTCTGGTACCGCTTCTACAAAATTCAATGAGCTCTTTGAATTTATTGTACATATATTAAATAAATATAAAGTTTATGTAACTAAAATATTTAAAGGTGATATAAACCTTTATTTGACGTTTAAATAATATAATTGAATTTATACATATAATTCAATAACATGTTGATTGAATATTTGACCAAATGATAAAATTGTAACGAATTAGTTTATAAGAAATAACTAGTAAAACAAATAATTAAGCAATATAAATCAAAATATAGGTATACAATTGTGTGTTATCAACTTGAGAGCTTAGCGGTCTAAAGAATTATCACATAATAATAGTGTAAGATTAAAATTTAGATCGATGTCATCCAAGAGTGAAATAAGATAAAATTTGTTATTGTTTGTTAAATGATAGATTCATAATATATATCTCCCTTAAAACATATTAAAAACCTATTAATTACTAAATCGCTATTGTATAATGATTGTTGACAATTTTATCATCTTTGCGTAACGGCAAAATGTTAAAATTACTTCAATCTTATCCATATTCCGCTACCGCCTCTACGGAGTTAAATGAGCCTTGTTGAAACGCTCGACATTAATAGAACCATGACAAACTTCTTACGAATTAATGTGTTTTTCTTTAGTGACCTCTAGAGTATTATTACTCATTGACTCAAATTTGGCCCGTCACTTTTATCACGTGTCATCTTCTGATTCATCCACCTATTGCTTTCAGAATTTACCCCATACAATAATTTTTTATATATTATTATTACAACATTGGATATGTTAGAACTTTTTTTTTATTTTCCTTCTTTCTCTTTACACGTAAAATCATATATTCAAATATAAACGTTAGTTAGATTGATCTTACAATGAAATAAATTATTATAAAGAAAGATAAATAAAAATTAAAATAGTAGTGCGATTGAGCAAATATTATCGTAGATGTCGGTGTATTCAAAATAATTAAAAAGTAAAAAAACAAGGAATTTTTGAGTTATTGATTATGATTTATAAAATTATCTAAATTAAGAAAAAGTTCATATATAAGTTAGTTTTCACAAAATTATATAAGTTTCCTACTTATTACTCCTCCTTAAAAAATTAAATATATATTGAAATAAAATTCAATTAAAGTCAACCTGATTTTCTGTAAAGCAATATAATAATATTAACAAGTAAAAAGCCAGTTAACTGTGCTTTTATATCTCGTTGTAATCGTACTAGTCAATAGTCAAGTACTATAGTACAAAAAAAAATATTATTACATGTTTACATACATTCACTGTTACAAGTACTGTAGTATAAAAAAATATTCTTATATTACAAAATAAAAAATTAAATACATTCACTGCATTTGTAACATTCCATATTATTATTATAGTAAAATAACTTCTCTCTCTTCGGACAATAATAATAATAATAAAAAAAGCTTCTTTATTTATTTACAAAAAAGATATTTTTTTCAATCTTTATATATCTTGAATTCTTGTTAATTAGAGGCTTAATATAAACATAGAATAAAATAATTTTTATAAAACAACTTATTATCCAACCTAGTAAGTAGGATCTCCAATTAAACGTTTTTAAAAAATACTTATTACCAATTATATTTTTTATTTTCTCAAATGTTGTCCCTATGTAACACACAAACACAAATGTTGTTACAATATACACAAAAGTATAACATATATTCATACTATACACATTAAAATTGTGACACCCTTATAAAAGAATTCCAAAAAGCCAATTGAACTCCATAGATTAGTCTTTTTCTTTATTGTTTTCTTATTTTTAATCTGTATTGAAGTCAGTATGATTATTGAATTCGATTCGAACAAAAACGCTTTAAACCTATAAAAGACAATAATCATGTTAAAAGTCAAAATTTTAAAATAAGACTTCTTAAAGAAGGAAGAATTTTATTTATTCACTGCATTACGTCGTTTAGCGGTAATATTATTGTTGTGATTATATTTTGTATATATTATATATAGTAGAGACACACAATAGAACTCTCAAGTGTTGTAGTGAGCAAGAAGATTAAGGAAAAAAAAGACTTAGCAAACTTTTTTTTCTTTCTCTGCTGTTTTTTCTTTTTGTTTTGTCAAACACATCATCTTTTTTGATTTTTTTTCCTTTTCTGAAAAATCTCCTAATTTCTCTTCCTTCTTTAATCACTCCATATACTACCAACTCTTTGGGCCCTACATATATCTCACTCTTTCTTAACAAAAGAGTGAGTAATTGCTTATATATTTTTGCTTACAAGAAGAAAATCACAAATATATATAGATAGATATCCATCAAAGGAATCAAAGTTGGTGTTTTTTGATCTCAAATCTTAGATCAAAATTAACAGGGTGTGGGGTGTGGGGGTTGAAAAAGGGCTCTCTAGATTGCCTACCTTCACATTCTCTCACTCTACTGGGGCTGTTTTGTTTTGTTTTGGTTTGGTTTGGCCCCTTCTTGTTTTTGTTGTGTGTACACATTTCAATACTTTTTTCTGAACTTTTGTGTCATTGTGATAAAGAGTGTTTTCACTCTTTTGGTTCTTTCTTTTCCCACATTAAGCCAGATTACAGTCAAGACATAGCTTGTAAAGAAGAAATTTTGATACTACAAGCATTGCCAGCATCATCTTTTTTGGGGGGTTCCTACTTTATTGTGTGTAACAATATTGTAATATTGTATTTTTCCTTGTGGGAGTTTCCTTATTTTTATATGTAATGTTGAGTTTATTAATTTTGGGGTTGTTTGGTTTGGGTATTTTCTGATGGGGGTTACATAGTTTTCCAAGATTTAGTTTTTAGTGCATAAAGGTGGCACCTTTATTGATTTTGGGCACTGAAAGGTTGAATCTTTGAGTGGGGTTTTTGAGGAATTTTTTTTAAAAGTTTTATCTGGTATTTGGATTGTGAGTGATTGTGGAAAATGGCAATGATGGATACTGGTGGAAGGCTTATTGCTGGTTCTCACATTAGAAATGAGTTTGTGCTTATCAAAGCTGATGAATTTGGAAGGGTAAGTGTCTATAAAAATCCTTCATTTTGATTATATTGTGAGTTCTGAAGATTACTCATTTTGGTCTATGGGGTGGCTTGTTTTGGTTTATGGATGAATCTTCCATTTGATTAGGGTTTCTGGAAAAAAAGTTATGCTTTTTCCTTAGTTTCTGTATCTTGATTATTGGTTCTTTTTGTTGAGTTGCAGGATTTCTGTTTCTGAGAATGCATTTTGCCTTTGTACTTTCTTTTCCCCCCCTTTATCTTCATTTCTTTCTGTGATTGGAGGTTTTGTTTCAGCTGTATTTTGTGATTGTTAATTTTCGTTGATATTTTTTGACTTTTTGAAAGTTCTGTGTTTTTTGGACTATTTATTGATAATGACTCTTTTAATCTATTATTTTGAGGATTTTAGCTACTTTGTCTTGTAATTTGTCAGCTTTTTGTTGGCTAATTTGGTGTATGCAAGTACTCTTTAACTATGAAATTATTATGGAGGAATCGCAATGGTTCAGTCTTTGTTTTTCCAAATGTTCTTACAATTTCTTGTCCTTGTGATTTTTAACTTTTTACTTGAGGATAATTTGTGAGCTGAGGGTCTACCGGAAACAAACCTCTCTACCTCCCAAGTTTGGGGTAAAGTCTACATACACACTACCATCTCTAGACCCCATTTGTTGTTGTTGTTTTTACTTGAGAATAATTTGGAATGCAGCCTCAAAAATGTTGAACCTTTTCTAATTTTTGTTGAGGCATCTCTGCCTTTGGTTTTGTCCATTTTCCTTCTGTATCAATTGATCTTGATTTTTTTGGGAATAAAAAATCAACCTAAGTTTTGCATTTTTCCTTCTGGAATATATTGTATTGTATAATCTATGAGGATTATACTTTGTTTTTGGTAATTTGATGCTGACTGCAGTGTTCTTGATGACTATTCTGTTGTTCAGGTAGAGTCTGTGCATGAGCTCAGTGAACAAATGTGCCAGATTTGTGGGGATGAACTTGAGACTACTGATGGAGAGCTGTTTGTTGCCTGCAATGAATGTGCTTTCCCCGTTTGTAGACTTTGCTATGAGTATGAAAGAAGAGAAGGAACCCAAGCTTGCCCTCAGTGCAAAACTAGATACAAGCGGATTAAAGGTATGGAAACTTGCTCTCAGTGCAAAACTAGAAACCTCAAGTGCATTGATTATGGACATTGATGTGTGGGTTTTGATTTCAGGTAGTCCACGCGTTGAGGGTGATGAGGAAGAGGATGATACAGATGACATAGAGCACGAGTTTGATTATGGCGTTGAGATTTTACGCGAAGGTTCAGGTCCAGTTTCCTTTGTTTATGGCAGAAGCGGTCATGCTGGTACATATGAATATGGCTCGTCCTCGAGACAAGGTTCATCAACTGATGGTATGGAAATACCTCTTTTGACCTATGGTGAAGAGGTGAATATTCTTGTAAGCCCTTAATTTGAATAACGAAAAGAAGAAAAGCAATCATTCGCATAATCTGGAATATGTACAAGTCTAATGCTTGCAACTTCCTAATCCAGGATTCTCAGATTTCTTCCAATCAGCATGCTCTCATAGTGCCCCCATCGAATGGCTTCGGAAATGGGATTTATCTAAATCCTCGTACTGAGTCATCGGTATCCTGTAAGTTATTAGCCCATTCTTATTGTATTTTCTCTAGGTTGTTGTATCTGATTACATGAGAGTGATGCGATTCTTTTTTTTTTTTTGATGACGTAGTGCTTCCGAGACCAATGGTTCCAGAGAAAGACATTGCACTATATGGCTATGGAAGTGTTTCTTGGAAGGACAGAATGGAAGACTGGAAGAAAAAGCAGAATGAGAATCTCCCGATGGTCAAGCATCAAGGAGATGGTGGTGGGAGCTTTCAATATTTGCCTATGTATGTAAATATTTTTGTGTCTTATTTTGTTAGTGGCTCAATTGGTAAACCTGTGCAAATTTTTAAAAATATATGCTGGTTAATACTATTAATCTTCTTGAAATATAAATACTGTTTCAACAGCTCTAGTTCTGAATGGAAGGCATACTAGATGCACTCAAGGATAACTAAAATGTTTTTTTGGGCAAAGATTGAATGCTAATGATTGCTGATTGAAAAATTATTTAATGCCAACAATTAGGATTTGTGCATCATAATCATAAATTTAAGGTCTTTCATTCCCCAGTTTCTGTTCATGAAGAAGTGGGGTTTCTTATGTGTGAGGTTGTCGCTAGTATTATTCAGCTCTAAAAACTTGAAAGTACTTGTACAGAGATTCTTTAGGCATACCTGAGAGAAAAAAAGACTTGTTTTTGCTCTCTGTGGTTCTAATTCACTAATGTATTTGTGAATATTTTAAGCAAGTTTCTTTATAAATGATCATTCTCTCAGGATGGATGAAGGAAGGCAGCCACTATCAAGAAAATTGCCCATATCCTCAAGCAAGATTAATCCGTACAGAATTCTAATCATACTCCGTCTCACAATTCTTGGCCTCTTCTTCCATTATAGAATTCTTCATCCGGTAAATGATGCAACTGGCCTGTGGTTGACATCAGTTATTTGTGAGATATGGTTTGCTGCTTCATGGATTCTTGATCAGTTCCCGAAGTGGTGCCCTATAGTTCGAGAAACATACCTTGATCGGCTTTCACTCAGGTAGGGTTCTGCTGTTATAATGTTTTGGGGTCAACTTGAAATTGAGAAGATTTTTGGATTGATTTGTCTTGGACTTTTGGATACCCTTAATGGGTTCATTGGTTTCAGAGAAAGAATTGTTGTCGTGTATTCACAAGCTTTATCATTTCAGGTATGAAAAAGAAGGGAAACCTTCAGAGTTAGCTCCTATTGACATTTTTGTCAGCACAGTCGATCCCTTGAAAGAACCACCATTAATCACTGCAAACACTGTTCTATCCATTCTTGCTGTGGATTATCCAGTGGACAAAGTTACATGCTATGTGTCAGATGATGGTGCAGCAATGCTTACTTTTGAAGCCCTTTCTGAGACATCTAGCTTTGCAAGAAAATGGGTTCCTTTTTGCAAGAAGTATAATATTGAACCTCGTGCTCCAGAATGGTATTTTTCACTAAAGATGGACTATCTGAAAAATAAAGTTCATCCTTCATTTGTAAGGGAACGGCGTGCCATGAAGGTTTGAAGCATAGATTTATCTCTGTTTCTTTTGACATGCATCAAAACCTTTCGGGGCACTTAGATTTGTACCTTCTAGGGCTGTTGATTTGAATATTTTCTTGTGTTTATGGCCTCAGAGAGAATATGAAGAATTCAAAGTCAAGATAAATGGTCTTGTGGCAACTGCTCAAAAGGTTCCTGACGAAGGTTGGACTATGCAGGATGGCACAGTATGGCCCGGGAACAATGTCCGAGACCATCCTGGTATGATCCAGGTAAGAACAATTTATTGTGATGAATTCACCTCAAACGAGTTTCTGTTACCTTCAAAGTTTGTATCATAGTTCTTCATAGATTCTGCTGGCAAGTTATGCATTACCCATCTAATTTGATTGCCAATCGTATCACGGATCTCTTCTCATTCCAGGTTTCCCCAGTTGTTAACCATCTCTACTCTATTTTCCCCGTATTTCCACCAACAGCATGGTATCTGCTCTCAGTGAGTTGAAAAGTGCTTTTGGAAAATTTATCGGTCTCGGCCACTGACCATCAAACTCTTTAGTCAGCAAGGATACTCTGGATGAAGCCCAGAGGCATAGACAGCTTCTGAGCTGTACTGTCCAGTTCATCCAGGACTACTTTTTTCGGACCTTGTGCAACAGGAGTATCTGGATCTTTCATTGTTTTCAACTTCATAAGAATGTGTAAAATAGACAAAAAAAGATAAATCTTTTGACTTTCTCGTCAACATAAATTCAGTGGAATGCTTTAAATGAGTGTCAAAGGTATTAGGTACTATCTTTCTTTTTATACCTCAGTTTTTCTGATTAACTCTTCTACAGGTATTAATGGGTAATGATGGTGTCCACGATGTTGAAGGAAATGATTTACCTTGCCTGGTTTATGTTTCCCGTGAAAAGAGGCCTGGGTTTGATCACCATAAAAAAGCAGGCGCCATGAATGCTCTGGTAAGTTAGTTAAAATATTGGAACAACAAGAAAATTGTTATGCATGAACATGGAGTTCTGATTTTATCAATCTTGTCTTTCTTTCTGTATGCAGATGAGGGTTTCAGCTGTCATATCAAATGCTCCTTTCTTGTTAAATGTTGATTGTGATCACTACATCAACAATAGCAAGGCATTGAGGGAAGCCATGTGTTTCTTGATGGACCCCATTTCAGGAAAGAAAATCTGCTATGTGCAGTTTCCACAAAGGTTTGATGGGATTGATCGTCATGACAGATACTCAAACAGAAATGTTGTGTTCTTTGATGTATGTATAGCCTTATTTCATTAACTAGAGTTCAATCCATAATCCATCTGTGAAGAAACTGATTCTTAAGGTTGTTTCCAGATTAACATGAAAGGTTTGGATGGTATACAAGGACCAATATATGTTGGTACAGGGTGTGTTTTCAGAAGGCATGCACTTTATGGATATGATGCTCCTGCCAAGAAGAAGAGACCTAGCAAGACCTGCAACTGCTTGCCGAAATTGTGCTCTTGCTGTTGCTGTTTCAGATCGAAAACGAACAAGAAAGGGAAAACAAAGAAATTGAAGAAGCCAAAGCACTGGGAGGCATCAAGTCAAATACATGCTCTTGAAACCATTGAAGAAGGAGTTAAAGGTTAGATCTTTATGTTTTAAAGAATAATTGTTCTAGTTGCTTGTTACAGAAAATGTACAATGAAGTTACTTATACACTGATCAATAGAGGTGAAAAGTCTTAACTTATGCTGCATTACAGAAGCTAATGTGGATTCACGCCCGACTTCCCAAGTGAAACTAGAGAAAAGATTTGGGCAGTCTTCTGTTTTTGTTGCCTCAACACTTCTGGAAAATGGTGGTGTTCCAAAGGAAGCCAGTGCCTCGTCACTTTTGCAGGAAGCCGTTCATGTTATTTGCTGTGGTTACGAAGATAAAACAGAATGGGGGAAGGAGGTAAGACCCATTGATTACTTTTTGTTATGGAAGAATGTAGTAAATTTGGTTTCTGAGTCATGAAATTTTTAATCTTCAACCAGGTTGGCTGGATTTATGGCTCTGTCACAGAAGATATCTTGACCGGATTCAAGATGCATTGCCATGGATGGAGGTCCGTGTATTGTATGCCTCAGCTACCTGCTTTCAAGGGTTCAGCCCCTATAAATCTTTCAGACCGTCTCCATCAGGTTCTTAGATGGGCGCTGGGATCAGTTGAAATTTTGTTGAGCAAGCATTGCCCCATCTGGTATAGCTATGGTGGTGGATTGAAGAGGCTTGAGAGGCTCTCTTACATAAACTCTGTTGTGTATCCTTTGACGTCCATTCCCTTGATTGTCTACTGTTCCTTGCCGGCTCTCTGCCTTATCACTGGAAAATTCATTGTTCCTGAGGTAACTCAATTTCTGATTCCGCTATTGACCTGGTTATATCTAAAAAAAGATGTTGCTGAAAAATCAACAATTTATTTCTATCAAGTGTTCAGCAGATGAAGTGTATACTTAGAGTCATGTCAGTCTTCATATAAGCTCGGGTCTTTAACTTAAACCATTTATATATCTGTTCCAGCGGAATAACTGGATCTATATTGAGAAACTTCATGCAAGAACTTCTCTAAAATCCTCAGCAAGAAAGAAAGATGAGACTCATTGTTTATGACTTTCATTAGCTTAACAATATATAGAAAAGCTTGCAAATATTGATACTTCTAACTACTGAGAATTGTTACTTTTTTCCCATTTAGTCTGATCCTTCACTTCCAATTTTCTAAAAGTTAAATTGAGTCTGTCCGCTAATTGTGTATGTTTAAACATTTACAGATCAGTAATTATGCCAGCATTATATTCATCGCACTCTTCATCTCTATTGCTGCCACCGGTATCCTTGAAATGCAGTGGGGTGGTGTTGGTATAGAGGATTGGTGGAGAAATGAGCAGTTTTGGGTTATTGGAGGTGCTTCTGCGCACTTTTTTGCTCTCTTTCAAGGATTGTTCAAGGTTTTAGCTGGTGTGGAAACAAGATTTACCGTCACCACCAAAGCAGGTGACGATGGAGAATTTTCGGAGCTCTATATGTTCAAGTGGACATCATTATTGATCCCACCAACGACTTTGCTAATAGTGAACATAGTTGGAGTTGTGGTTGGTATCTCGGATGCAATAAACAACGGTTATGACTCTTGGGGACCCTTATTTGGTAGGCTCTTCTTTGCCTTGTGGGTTATTATTCATCTCTACCCATTCCTCAAAGGATTGATGGGAAGACAAGAACGAACCCCTACCATAGTCATCGTATGGTCTATTCTTCTTGCTTCCGTCTTGACATTATTGTGGGTACGAGTCAATCCGTTTGTCTCAAAAGATGGTCCTCTCCTAGAAGTCTGCGGATTGGATTGTGACGATTGAGTCTAAACACTCCAAAGACTTGATTGAATCAAGAATATTTCCAGCAAGACATTATTGGGATTTCCTTTCGCGGACGAGACATCGATGTGTAGTACTGTGAGAGGGTTTTTGCAGGAAGAGATAATACTATATAGAAGAGGCTGTTGGTAGAATAAAAAGGGGTAGGTAGGTAGAGGAGTATAGGTGAAGAGAGTCATCAATGTAGATATGAAACACAGAGAGCTGACATATATTCATGATATTTGTTCTTTTGGGAGTTCAATCTATTTGTCAGTGAATACTTACTAAATCATTAAAGTTATTAACCCTCTGTGAAAGGGCCATCAAATTTGTACACTCTTGAGTTCAAAAGTTGTGATGTCCTGGTTTATCTGGACTTTAGAATCAACCAATTTTTGTCTTTGGTTATCCAAATTTTGCAGTTATTATGTATTTTACAACTCATAGATTGTTTAGGTGATGTTCTTATGTGCTATTTTTTTTAGGCAATGAGTTGTTTGTGTTATTTTTACCCTAGTCTTTCAGAAATAGCCTCTCTACCTCCTTGGGTAGTGATAAGGTCTGCGTGTATATTCTACCTTTTTCGAACCTTGTGGAATTTTACCGATATATTTCTCTATCTCCATAAGATAGTGATGATGTCTTCACGTACATTCCACCTTTTCTACTCTTGACTTGCGAAATTTCAGTAGATATATTGTTATAAATGTATTGCATTATTTTTTTAGAAAGATTGATTAATTAACAAAAGTAAAAAAAAAAAAAAAAAGCCAAACACATAAACAACCCTTTTAAACTCATCTCTAAATTTTGTTTATTTTATTTTAACCCTCTAAATATATTTTTTATGTACCACTTAAACATAATTAATAATTTCCTTTTACCCCAATATAAATTTTATAAAACATCAACAATAAAACATCAGCAATAAATACATTTTTTAAATAGGGACGGACTGGTTGTGTATGTAGGTATCGTGTTCATCTTTTGTCTGCTCAGTGCTTTTGCTTCTTCGTTTAATCTTTGCTTCTTGCTCGAATTCTGCATCTTCCGGTATGTTTTCGTATTTGAGCTTATTGAATTTGAGGTTTTTCGCTTCTTTGGAAGCCCTTATTTTTTGGGGCCTTTAGGGTTTAGCCGCCATTGCTGCCACCTCCCATTACTCCGTTCATCAAAGTTCGGAAGAATGAGAAGAATCACCTTGATTGCATATAACTTATAACACTGGGCATAATATGGTTAAAACCAAAAAAACGTTTTTTTTTCAAATTTTGATTTCCAGACCAACTCTCATCTGGAAATCTGGTAAATTAATAATGGAATCCAATAAACTTGTAGAAAACAACACGAGTAAGCAGTATCAAAGTAAAATAAGTAAGCATTGTTTGATATTCTTGAAGTTAAACAACAAAAGAAATTGTTAGATACACATCAAGAGCAAAATCTGATGAAAACCCATGGCAAGAATATGTATTGCGTCCTCTATTGTTTTTTAAATCATGGAATGCAAGTATGCAACTATGTGATTATTTGTGTGATTTGTGAACTGTAATGTACTGCGTTAAGTTATTTATAGGCAACTCTGTTGACATTTGTGTTAAATAAGTATTCATGAAGTAGTGTTGAGTCATGAGTGTCTAATGTCTATCATCTTTTAGAGTTTTAGTTACTGTTAATGTGCATCTGTAACCATGGTTGTCGCTATTTTCGGATGCATTTGTATGTAGAGGACATCAAAGCATTTGATCCTAATGAGGCTTATGGTAAATTTGTGACTACTATCCATCCTTCTTAAGTATAAATAAATTAACTTTCTTTGATTTTTGCTACTGTTAATTAAATTTGGTTAAATCGCAAACCAAACCGAACTGAATTTATTTCAATTTGGTTTGGTTTCACATTTTTTCCAAGTCGAACCGACCAAATGCCCAGCCCTAATTGCATATGTTGATGTAGTTTGAAATATAAATTATTATTGTATTGGAATCAACTCAAGCTTAGATTATTGTGTTATATGTTTTTCAATGTAGCTGTATTTTCTATGCTATACATACTTGATTTTTTATGTGCTTACTTGAGCTGAGGGATTTATAACAAAGAAACTCTCTATCTTTACAAGGTACAGGTAAGGTTGTATACACATCACCCTCTGAAGGATCTGACTTGTGGGATTTTACTGGGCATGTTGTTGTAAATCTTTGTAGTAATCAACTCTTTTATAGTGGATACTAGGATGTGTTTAACACGTCTAATCGTTTTTTCCAGCTTGAGCACTTTTATCTAAAAGTAAAACTGCTTATTTATAAAGTCAGCTCCAAACTTAAAAATAGTTTTTCAACAGTTGCTGCTTAAAAGCTACTTAAATTCAGCTGATCCAAATGGGCTCTAGTTTTGCATTCTTTATTTGTATCTAAGTGATAAATTTGTGTCTTGATTGTTTTACTTGTAGGTTCTGAAGGGAACAACGGAAAAATAAGAACACCCTAGATTTGACCAAATATGGACATGAAGGAACAGAGGATGGATTTTAAGTCGATAATGAAGGAGGCTGAATTTCTGGGTAAGTAGTAGTTTTTTTTGTCTTCTCTTGATTAAGGGTACTATTTTTGTACTCCAACTTGATTGAAATCGTAATTCATGTGAGTTTTGGTTCAGTAGAGCATGTTTCATGTTATTTGGGTTTTGAATAAAGAAAAAAGAAAAGAACCCTCTGTCTAAGGAGTAGGGATGTGCAAAATTTATGTCATTAGTTTTGCGTCAATGATATGTTACGTAACCATATTGTTCATGAACCAATTAGGATTTTGTTCTTATGACAGTGCAATAATCTAGCATTAATGATTCAATCATCATTCAAAGCAGTTAACCAATATCTTTTTTTTTGCCTGAATGTTGGGAAACATTGTATTCGTGATTCATATTTAATTATATACAAGAATTTGGGACCTTAGTGATAACGGTGGCTTGTACTCTCGCTGCATCTCTAGAACAAAAAGCAGAATAAACATCTCCAGTAAAAAGTTACCTGTTTGACAGTGGATTGCTTTTTGTTTTCAGTTAACTTACTGATAGAGACATTCCAAATTTTGCGCATTAGCTTATTTCACTAATTTCAAACTTCGAGGACAGGCATAGTTGGAAACATAAAAGAGGATATCCTTCTCTTTTGATTAGTGAAATGACATCCTATTGATACTATGAGGTAAAAATCTGGCTAACAAAATTTCTGTGATTGTTCAACTAAAACATTTCATTGGTTCACTATACGCTCTTGTTCATATTGGACCTTTAGATTCAGCTAAGTTTTATGCATGTATGACAATGTCCTGCATGAATTGTTATGCTAATGTGGTTCAGTTTACAAGTCTTTGTGATACACTGGGCATGAGATTGTGGAGGAACTGAATGGTAGGAAGTGTTTGTGGAAGTCAAGATTTTCTGAAATGTGCTTGAAATCTGAAACTAGTGAATGCTAGCAAACTTGAGGAGGATTTTAGTGCAGAGGAGCACTTCAATCCGGGATTTGAGCTGAGGACAAGACTGTTTCATAGCTTTCCCTTTTCTTCATAACAACAATATCCTTAAATGTTGACATGAAATGGTCCATCTCTAGGACTGAAGCAGTGGTTGGTGATTAAATGCTTTTAGTTGCTGTTACCATTTAAAAAAATAGAAAGAAGAGAAATGCCTTTACTTAATCTGGTAAGCCATATGAAGGGAACTTTGCATTCCTTTACCCTAGATAATGGTAGCTACTTTATCATGGATAGAGTGTCGTCCACTTTTTCTGGTAGAGGTAGTGCTGAAGACCATTTTCTTCACCCCAAATAATGTTCATTTGGGAGTGGAAAATTGAATGCATGACAAAAGCAAAAAAGGAAAACACTGGTGCTAACCAGTTAGGGAGTCAAAAACTATATGGGCCATCAGTCAATATTGATCAATCATTACAAGAAATAGACAAAATAGATACTCAATCCTGATTTATGTGAGTCAGTTGTCCTTGCCTAAGTGTAGCCAACAATGAACTCTTTGGTTGATGATCTCATGAACTGTTTACCTGAAACTGTAAAGTGAAAGTTGGCACGTTAATTAGGCTGACCAGCTATTTTGTTTGCCTATTGGTGACTGGTAAGGCTTCACCCGTGCACTTGATGTTGGGTGGTGGTAGGTCATTATGATGTAGGCTCATGTTTATAGAGGTGAGGTAGAAGCAGGCGGTGGCTGCTCCTATCATAAGTGGCCAATAGATGACAAGATAGTGGTTCTCAGTTCTTTATCAGAGAAAGATAATGGTTCTCAGCTATCTACTGATTTTTATACCATCTTTCTTGATTTCATGTTGGGGTTCTTTATCAGAGAAGATCCTCTTTCTCCATATTAGGTTATCATTGTTATGGAAATACTAAGCTTGATATTCAACAGAGCTGAAAGTTTGGGATGGATTAAAGGATTTAGAATTGAATTAGCTTGCTTTGGCTGGGATGCATTAGTTATGCGGGTTTCTAAGTTGGGAACTAAACATCGTATTAATTATATACATGAACAATTTACTTCCCAAGTATTTATAACTTATACAGAAATCAGTACATGGATAAGTTACCTCTTTACTAGCTCTACCAAACAACCTCCTTACGGTATATATTTCTTAACATGTGCTGCATAATAAACATCTCATACACAACAACTAATAGTATAAAATTTGCCCTTCAAAGACAAAGCAACTGAAATTATACGCATTTTTCGTTGCTACGTATCAGGGAAGAATGATATCCAGTCTTGCATGAAAAAGTTAGCATGTGCAACTCATTTGGAAAAGGTTCCAGTGCACTCAGTATTGAAGTTGCTTTCATTTTTGTGTCAGTCTTCCTTGGTTTATATCATCCGGAAGGCATTCAAGTGCATAATTATCAAAATTACTTTCCGCTGCCAAGACATTTTTTTTCCTTGTGACTTTGGCAGCTTCCCTATCCAGGTGTCTGTCTTAGCCACATTATCTTAATTAACTTCAACAGGTTCATCACATTTAGATTTCCGGTTGAACTGGGTTTACTTGACAAGTCTCATATAGCAGTCTTCCTATTGAAGAGCTTTCTTAGCATGACTAAAATCGAAACTTGGCTGTTTGATTCCCCACAATCATTCTCTCTGATTATTATACTAGTCCTATCTGGATTTTAACAGTATGCTGATGGGAGGAGCTTATGTAAAATATGGCACTGACTAGGTTCTCTGTCCTATTTTTAGGCTCCGCGCATATGACATGGAAGGAAAAAAAGGAGTTGGAGAACAAGAGAGTAGTTGCGCTTGGTGGGAAGGTGAGGCACAACCTTCAATTTATGAATAATAACGTTGGCTGTTTTAGTATGTTCTGCAATTTTTTGACAAATACTTTAATATTTTTTGCATCTGTTGATAATGTTTCTGTTAATTGTGGCAGCCTCAGAAGAAACAGAGATTACCACTTAGTGTAGCACGAGTAATGATGAAGAAACAGAAGGAAAGGGAGGAGAAAATGCAAGAAGAGGTTGAAATCTCAGCTTTCTTTGGAGTTGCTTACTGAAAATTCCACTTAACACAAGTTGCTAACTTATTTGGTTTGCAGAATTTGGTACTTGGACGATTTGGCGGAGCTAGTAGTTCAAGAAAAGCAGCAGGAAGGCGCAGACCAGAGGATAGGGTGCTGAAATCGACTGAAGGTAACTTCAGAAACGGTGTGCTTGATGTTAAACAGTTACTAAAACCTTCTGCGCCTAAAGCATCATTTGATGATGGGAAGAAGCCTTTTTCTTCGGGTAAAGGGAAGAAGAAGAAAAAGGGCGGTAAAAAGAACAAGGGTAAGAAGAACAAAGGTGGTGGTCCTGGTAAGAAGCGCCATTAAACATGGGCATACATTGAAACGGTGATTTGCAATAGAACTAATTACTTCATCAAAAAAGAAACAGTGATTAGCCCAGCATGTGGGATGCCAACTTGCTTTATAGAACAAGTAGTTCCATATTTTGGTCGTTGGTATCTTAAAGAAGGATGAAACTAAGGATATTACGTGCCAAGGAGGCCAGCTTTCGTAAAATTCTAGTGGATTGTGGACGAGTATAGTTTCCAATGTTGGAAAGATGTACTATTTTTTTTTTGGTTGAGAGAGAAAATGAAACAGAATCTGCCATTGATTTCAACTTAAATACTTTATCTAAATATAATACTAGTAATTTTTAAATTACTTTATTACAACTTAATTTCAAATATCGGTATTTTTTTCAAATATCAAAATTTTAACGTCCAACCTATTTAGTTTATATATATTTGCTCTAAGAAACTTGGTAATCCCACAATTCTAGCAGGAGCTTTGGCTAATACTTCTAGACCTTAAATCACATTTTGAACATAATTGTCATTATTTATTAAATGAAAATAAAAGATAGAGTAAAGGAAATAATGATTCTGAGATTCAAACTTCAAAATTATCTTTTTTTTATATATAATTTTCTCGAAAGATGATTGGATATAATAAAATAAATATATATAATCAATAGTATTTTTTCAAAGTTAATAATTTAATTTTTGATAATAAATATGAGCATGAAATCTAAAATGTAACAAAAAAAATCGTGATAAAAAGATTCTTTGGAATCTAGTTAAATGGAATAGTAGTATTAATTAGTTAAAAGAATTATCCTGTTCCGCAATGGCGAGGGTTGTTCGGAATCTTCTCTTCCGCTCATCCGCCGTTCCGCCACCGTTCAAATTCCACGATCTCCGCCTCCCGGGCAGCTTTAGTTTCTCCACTTCTGCTTCAATTCGCAGTAAAGCTCGCAAAAACAAAGGCAAAAACTTGGAGAAGAGCAGCAATATTAGTGTAATTAACCAAAGCAAGCTTTCACAAGTGAAGCGACGGACTCGGTCGGAGAAAGAGCTGGATGAGGAGACGTTCCTGAAGAACTATGGAAATGATAATTCTGCACATGTCCCTGTCTTGCTCGGTGAAGTTTTGGATGTTTTCACCTCCGTTACTCTCCGCTCCTTCCTTGATTGTACTCTCGGTGCCGCCGGCCATTCCTCTGCGGTTAGTGTATCCCTTGCTTTTACAGTTGTACCTCCTTCCTTCTACAATTATTGTCCTTTTTGAAGTATCTGGATAGGTGATTAGACGAGACATAGAAGTTGTTTCAACTTACTGAGTTCATGGCCTTAGATGGTAAATTGAAGAGGGCATGGATTAGAGTGGTATGTTAGCAGGTAGTAGAACATTGTCTAGCTAATCCTTCCACACTATTGGTCGAAATATTTACTCTTGTAGTTTATTGTACTTTTTTGTGTTAGTATCAATTGTTTGTTGTACTTGGAGTAAGACCTACCAAGTTCATGGCCGTAGATGGTAAATTGAGGAGGATATGGATTAGGATAGTATGTTGGCGGGTAGTAGAACATTGTCTAGCTAATCCTTCAATATCATTGGTCGAAATATTTACTCTTGTACTCTCTTTTACTTTAGTTTTTTGTTAGTATCCTTTGTTTTTTGTATTTCAATTATCATATTATTTTGTTGTAGTAACTGATTGTTATGGTTTTACATCTGTTATGAATTTGTTGTCTAATGTATACTTAGTTGCATTAAGTTACTTGCATAATTTATTGAGGTAGTGGTATGGGATCATTTGTCTTCCATGTTGAAAATTTTAAAAGTTATTTGCTTGTAGCCTTGTATATACAGATAATTCGAGCTCATCCCGAAATGCAAGTATATGTTGGGCTTGATGTTGATCCCATCGCGCATCAGAAGGCTCAATCTCAGCTGAAGAGTGTTATAGATAGGGACTCTTTTGATACAGCGTCTGCCTTGAAAGTGTATACCTTTTTGAAAAATTTCAAGGACGTCAAGTCTGTGCTTGGTGAAGTTGCAGATGACTTATTGACTGGTGGAGTTAATGGGATCTTGATGGACTTGGGTATGTCATCTATGCAGGTCTGTACTCAAATCGCATAGTAGAAACTACTGTAAAACTTCAAGTTGTTTGCTCGATAATCTGGTTTCCGTGGCCTTACCTTTCTTTCTTTCCCGTGTGTGTGACTATTGTGTGAGTTGGTTGTATTTGAGAAGAAAAGCTAGTCACAGTGTCACACTGATTTCTTTAAAACCGTAATAGACTATTCCCCCCTGGCTAAAATTAATGCATTTGATAACTGACTTCTACTCTCACGGTGGGGTCAGAGAAATGTATTTCTTCCTGTTAACCATATTGGAGAAATGTGTAGAGACTATCAGGATACATATTTCTGAGAATAATATCAATATCTTGAATTTTCCCCATATTTTATTCAGGTAAATGATGCTGGAAGAGGTTTTAGCGTGCTGAAGAATGGACCTCTTGACATGAGAATGAATCCAAAGGTAATTTCTTTCCAGATCGTGTGTAAATTTCGACAGTCAATTCTGATTTGTCTAGCTCTCAAATGCTACTAGTATCTTAGGCTGCATTTCACATTGGCTCATGTAAGAGTTCCAGTATCCACCCTTTGGAAAATTATGTTGATTTTGTGATTTTATTCCTTTGCTAATGCTAAGGCATGTACAGCACCACACTTTATAAGAAGAAAAAATCTGCACATCTGTTGATTTCACATTGACATGACGAGACAAGGAAATTTATTCCCTTTCATTATTTGAGTCGTGCAACTTCCCACGATTTGGTTGTCTTCTTCGCTGAGATGCTCTAACATTTGAATTGCACGGCGTTTTGGACGACATATGTGTCTATCTCCAAATTATGTTCGTTTGCAACACGGTAGTTCCATTCTTTCCTCATGAAATGGGTGTATTCGTCGATATAGGTATCTTCCGGATTGAGTGAGTACTCAAATTCGCGTTCTAATAACCATATTCTTTCCATTGATTAAAAAATGTCACCTCGCTGATATGTAATCGGACCTCTTTTCCAGAAAAATGGATTCCAAGATGACATTGTAAGACTTGTTTTCTAAATGTAGGGATATGTTTGAACACAACTAGTCACTACACACACTAACTATTTACAAGGAAGCTTTACAGCAATTATCAGTTATCACGATCACATCCTATTAAGTTTTCGTTGTTGATGTCACTATTTGTCTAATGTCAAGAGTCAAGACATCTGATTGAGTAAACGCTTCTCATTCTATATTTTCTTATATATCTTTCATAGATGTGGAGAAAATGTTCATAGAGGTTTCCTTGATTAACTGACAGAGGACTGTGACAGGCAACTCTAAAAGCTGAAGACATATTGAATTCTTGGCCAGCTGATGAAGTAGGGCGAGTTCTGCGAGAATATGGAGAAGAAAGCAATTGGTACTCTCTTCAAAACAGAATTGTTAAGGCTCGTCTACATGGAGGGTTACATTCTACCAATGAGCTGGTAGACCTTATTCAGAATTCAACTTCTAGGATGAAAGGTGATTTCAGTTCTAGGTGGCTTTGTCGCTATTCTTATTCTAAATAGTCTAAAATTTTATAAATTTCTTAACCATTACTAGCGGGAATTGGTGTAGTAGGTACTTTTTCATTCTTAATGATCTTCTGCACAGTTTTGTACGTGGAAACAAGAAATGTGATCATACTTTGGATACTTGCTTAAGCAGGAAGGCAGGGTTGGATTAAGACGGCTACAAGAGTTTTTCAGGCATTGCGGATAGCTGTTAATGATGAACTCATAACTTTGGAGGATTCCATCCGTGCTTGCTTTGAGTCTCTCACTTCTGGTGGAAGGCTTGCCATAATTTCATTCCACAGTTTGGAGGACAGAATAGTAAAGCAGGCATTTCTCAATATTATGAACTGCAGTGAAGTTGATGGAGGTGGGGTTGAAGATGAAGAAGGGAAGCGCTTACGTGAGCTGAGGAAAATTAATCTGGATACTGTTAAAGAAGAAGTATGGATTAAACAGGTAATACAAGGGCAAAATGGAACTATCCTTACAAAAAGACCCATAACACCATCTGAAAAGGAGGAAACACTGAATCCTCGAAGTCGGAGTGCTAAACTTAGAGTGATTCAGAAAGCCTGAAGAAAGGTGGATTCATAGACGTATTGGACCTTGAGGAGATATTTCACTCTCGAAGATGAGGAGCTTTACCAATTGTTCAACATTTAAAGTAAGTAATCACAACTTTTTCTTGATCGTCCTTCAGCTTTATTCGTCGTGAAAAGTTTCCTCACAAGCAATTAAGCCTTATGAAGCTCTAGCTCCTCTGAACTTGTCATACATTGTTCGATCAAGGAAATGGTGGCCCTGTATTTACAACTAAAAAGATTGTAGTCCTTATCGTCAACCAAGGTCTAAGACTATGGAATCAAAGCTTAAAGGTTCAAGCCTGCACCTTGATATGCTGCATTCCAGAAACACCAATCCGTAGGTTACTGGTGATTATCGACGTGCATACTAATTGAATAGGAAATTTATGATCGAGGAAAGTTTCTACCCGATGCAAGGAAGGAACTTCACTGTCATTCCAAGCTCTTAGATATGTTTGATTTTGAGTAGTTCAGATTATCCCGAAGGTTTGAACATTTGAAATCAGCGTTCTGGATATGTGATTTCATAGCATGAGGTTTTGATCTATGCTTTACTTGAATACACTTGAACAGGTACCTCATTGAGAGCTTTGTATTTTTACGAATTTTCACTATTGGCATATGGTTTCATTTTTGGACTACATTTCTCTAACCTGTGTTTCTTCCAATTGTTGTGTTTAATGTGCTTTATGTGCTTTACATTAAATATGAATGGTCATTTCATTATTTAAGCTCATATTACACTATCAAACAAACAAATATAATGTGAAAATATTTTTAAAATATCTAAAAATACTAAAGCTGGTAATAAAAGTTCCACACGAATTTAAAGTATTAGTATATATCACTTATATATGCATCCTTTTTTCCCTACGATATCATTAGCTAAATATGCATTAATTCCAAGCAATTGCGGGCCTTCTGAGATTACTTCGATTCATTTAATGTTAAGTCTATCATGTTTCTGTTTGAAAAAACACTCATTCATGCCATTATTTTCTTTCATGTCATTATTTGTTAATTGAAAACAATTTTGGTTTTGAAAAATATTTTTTAATGTGGTTAATTATGGATAGGTCACGTCATTAATTACTTCCATTTCACAAAGAATGGTCTAGTTTGATTTGGCAGGAAGTTTAAGAAAATAAAGAATGACCTCGTTTAACCTTCAAAATGGATTGTTTTGATCGTCAGGATTAACTGGCTCCATAGCTAACGTCCTAATCGACGGTCACAAAATAATCGGGCAAAAAAAGCAGATTTTTGGATCACCAAAAAAGATCGTGGACTCGCTCTACGACACGTTTGATCTTCAAAATGGTCTATTTTGGCAGTTAGGGCCAACTAAATCCATTGATAACGTCTTAACAGACGTCCATGAAAAATTTGGGCAAAAAAGATGTCGAAATTCCGGATCACCAAAAATCAATGGACTATATATCGTACACAAAACTCGATGACATAGGGGGTTTACTTGCTTTGGGACTCGTTTGACCTTACAACAGACCGTTTTGGCCGTCAGGACCAACTAACTCCATAACTAACGTCTTAACGGACGTTCAAAAAAAATTTGGGCAAAAAAGACATCAAAATTCTGGATCCCCAAAAATTCATGGACTATAGCACACGAAAATTGGTAAAATTGGGGATTTACATGCTTCGGGGCTTGTTTGACCTTCAAAATGAGTCGTTTTGGCCGTCAGGACCAACTAACTTCATAGTTAACTTCTTAACGGACGTCCACAAAAAATTTGGGCAAAAAAGACGTTGAAATTCTGGATCACCAAAAAAGATTGTGGACTATAGCACACAAAAATAGTAAAATGAGGGGTTCACTTGTTCCGGAGCTCGTTTGACCTTCAAAATGGTTTGTTTTGGCCATCAAAGCAACTGGTTCCATAGATAAGATCTTAATGGACGTCCATGAAAAATTTGGGCGAGAAAGATGTCAGAATTTTGGATCACCGAAATTCCGTTGACTATAGTACACGAAAATTGGCAAAATGGGGTATACTTGCTTCGGGGCTCGTTTGACCTTCAAAATGGGTCGGACTGGCCGTGATGGCCAACCGGCTGCACAGCCAAGGTCTTGAAGGACCTCCAAAAAATTTTTTGGCATTTTTGACGTCGGAATCCGGATCAACCAAAAAATTGTTTGCTATAGCACATGAAAATCATCGAAATAAAGGTATGCTCGCTTCGGGGCTCGTTTGACCTTCAAAATGGGTCGGACTGGCCGTGATGTACAACCGGCTGCACAGTCCAGGTCTTGAAGAACCCAAAAAAATTTTTTGGCATTCTTGACGTCGGAATCCGGATCAACCAAATAATTGTTTGCTATAGCACACGAAAATCGTCTAAATAAGGGTATGCGCGCTTCGGGGCTCGTTTGACCTTTAAAAGGGTCGAACTGGCCGTGAGGTCCAACTGGATGCATAGCCAAGGTCTTGACGGACGTCCACAAAAAAAATTAGAGTTTTTGACGTCTGAATTCGGATTACCCAAAAAATGGTTTGCTATAGCACACGAAAATCGTCTAAATAAGGGTATGCGCGCTTCGGGGCTCGTTTGACCTTTAAAAGGGTCGAACTGGCCGTGAGGTCCAACTGGATGCATAGCCAAGGTCTTGACGGACGTCCACAAAAAAAATTAGAGTTTTTGACGTCTGAATTCGGATTACCCAAAAAATGGTTTGCTATAGCACACGAAAATCTTCTAAATGGGGGGGTATGCTTGCTTCGGGGCTCGTTTGACCTTCAAAATGGGTCGGACTGGCCGTGATGGCCAACCGGCTGCACATCCAAGGTCTTGAAGGACCTCCAAAAAATGTTTTTGGCATTTTTGACGTCGGAATCCGGATCAACCAAAAAATTATTTGCTATAGCACACGAAAATCGTCGAAATAAGGTTATTTGCGCTTCAGGGCTCGTTGGACCTTGAAAATGGGTCGGACTGGCAGTGATGGACAACTGGCTGCATAGCCAAGGTCTTGACAGACTTCCACAAAAAAATTTGGCATTTTTGACGTTCGAATCCGGATAACCCAAAAAATGGTTTGCCATAGCACACGAAAATCGTCTAAATGGGGGGTATGCTCGCTTCAGGGCTCGTTTGACCTTGAAAATGGGTCAGACTGGCCGTGATGGACATTTGGCTGCATAGCCAAGGTCTTGACGAACGTCCACAAAAATTTTAAGAATTTTCGACGTCTGAATTCGAACTACCCAAAAAATGGTTTGCTTATAGCACATGAAAATCGTCTAAATGGGGGTATGCTCGCTTCGGGGCTCGTTTGACCTTCAAAATGGGTCGGACTGGCCGTGATGGCCAACCGGCTGCACAACAAAGGTTTTGAAGGACCTCAAAAAAAATTTGGCATTTTTGATGTCGAAATCCGGATCAGCCAAAAAATTGTTCGCTATAGCACACGAAAATCGTCGCAATAAGGGTATGTGCGCTTCGGGGCTCGTTTGACCTTGAAAATGGATCGGACTGGCCGTGATGGCAACCTAGCTGCATAGCCAAGGTCTTGACGGACGTCCACAAAAAAATTTGGCATTTTTGACGTTGGAATCCGGAAAACCCAAAAAATGGTTTGCTATAGCACACGAAAATCGTCTAAATGGGGGGTATGCTCGCTTCGGGGCTCGTTTGACCTTCAAAATGGGTCGGACTGGCTGTGATGTCCAACCGGCTGCACAACCAAGCATTTGAAGAACTAATTTTTTTTTTTGGCATTCTTGACGTCTAAATCCGGATCAACCGAAAAATTGTTTGCTATAGCACACGAAAATCGTCGAAATAAGGGAATGCTCGCTTCGGGGCTCGTTTGACCTTCAAAATGGGTCGTACTGGCCGTGATGGACAACCGGCTGCATAGCCAAGGTTTTGAAGGACCTCCAAAAAAAAATTTGGCATTTTTGACGTCGGAATCCGGATCAACCAAAAAACTGTTTGCTATAGCACACGAAAATCGTCGAAATAAGGGTATGCTCGCTTCGGAGATCGTTTGACCTAGAAAATGGGTCGGACTGGCCATGATGGCCAACTGTCTGCATATCCAAGGTCTTGAAGGACGTCCACAAAAAAATTTGGAATTTTCGACGTCTGAATTCGAATTAATCAAAAAATGGTTTGTTATAGCACACGAAAATCGTCTAAATGGAAGGTATGCTTGCTTCGGGGCTCGTTTGACCTTCAAAATGGGTCGGACTGGCCGTGATGGCCAACCGGCTGCACATCCAAGGTCTTGAAGGACCTCCAAGAATTTTTGGCATTTTTGACGTCGGAATCCGGATCAACCAAAAAATTGTTAGCTATAGCACACGAAAATCGTCGAAATAAGTGTATGTGCGCTTCGGGGCTCGTTTGACCTTGAAAATGGGTCGGACTGGGCGTGATGGACAACTGGCTGCATAGCCAAGGTCTTGACAGACGTCCGCAAAATTTTTTGGCATTTTTGACGTTGGAATCCGGATAACCCAAAATGGTTTGCTATAGCACACGAAAATCGTCTAAATAGGGGGTATGCTCGTTTCGGGGCTCGTTTGACCTTCAAAATTGGTCGGACTGGCCATGAGGGCCAACTGGCTGCACATCCAAGGTCTTGACGGACCTTCAAAAAACTTTTTGGAATTTTTGTCGTCGGAATCCGGATCAACCAAAAAATTGTTTGCTATAGCACACGAAAATCATCGAAATAAGGGTATGCGCGCTTCAGGGCTCGTTTGACCTTGAAAATGGGTCGGACTGGCCATGATGGACATTTGGATACATAGCCAAGGTCTTGACAGACGTCCACAAAAAAATTTAGAATTTTCGACGTCTGAATTCAAATTACCCAAAAAATGATTTGCTACAGCACACGAAAATCGTCTAAATGGAAGGTATGCTCGTTTCGGGGCTCGTGAAGGCCAACTGGCTGCAAAGACAATGTCTTGACGGACCTTCAAAAAAATTTTTGGCATTTTTGTCGTCGGAATCTGGATCAACCAAAAAATTGTTTGCTACAACACACGAAAATCGTCGAAATAAGGGTATGCGCGCTTCAGGGCTCGTTTGACCTTGAAAATGGGTCGGACTGGACGTGATGGACATTTGGCTACATAGCCAAGGTCTTGACGGACGTCCACAAAAAAATTTAAAATTTTCGACGTCTGAATTCGAATTACCCAAAAAATGGTTTGCTATAGCATAAGAAAATCGTCTAAATGGGGGGTATGCTCGCTTCGGGGCTCGTTTGACCTTCAAAATAGGTCGGACTGGCCGTGATGTCCAACCGGCTGCATAGCCAAGGTCTTGACGGACCTCCAAAAAAAAATTTGGCATTCTTGACGCCGGAATCCGGATCAACCAAAAAATTGTTTGCTATAGCACACGAAAATCGTCTAAATAAGGGTATGCCCGCTTCGGGGCTCGTTTGACCTATAAAAAGGGTCGGATTGGACGTGAGGTCCAACTGGATGCAAAACCAAGGTCTTGACAGACGTCCACAAAAAAATTTAGAGTTTTTGACGTCTGAATTCGGATTACCCAAAAAATGGTTTGCTATAGGACATGAAAATCGTCTAAATTGAGGGTGTGCTCGCTTCGGGTCTCGTTTGACCTTCAAAATGGGTCGGACTGGCCGTGATGTCAAACCGGCTGCACAGCCAAGGTCTTAAAGGACCTTTAAAAAAATTTGGCATTTTTGACGTCGGATTCCGAATCAACCAAAAAATTGTTTGATATAGCACACGAAAATCATCGACATAAGGGTATGTGCGCTTCGAGGCTCCTTTGACCTTGTAAATGGGTCGGACTGGCCGTGATGGCCAACTGGCTGCATAGCCAAGGTCTTGACGGACGTCCACAAAAAAATTTCGCATTTTTGACGTTGGAATCCGGATAACCCAAAAAATAGTTTGCTATAGCACACGAAAATCGTCTAAATGAGGGGTATGCTTGCTTCAGGGCTCGTTTGACCTTGAAAATGGGTCGGACTGGCCGTGATGGCCAACCGGCAGCACAACCAAGGTCTTGAAGGACCTCCAAAAAATTTTTTGGCATTTTGACGTCGGAATCCGGATCAACCAAAAAATTGTTTGCTATAGCACACGAAAATCGTCGAAATAAAGGTATGCTCGCTTTGAGGCTCGTTTGACCTAGAAAATAGGTCGGACTGGCCGTGATGGACAACTGGCTGCATAGACAAGGTCTTGACGGACGTCCACAAAAAAAATAGAATTTTCGACGTCTGAATTTGAATTACCCAAAAAATGGTTTGCTATAGCACACGAAAATCGTCTAAATGGGGGGTATGCTCGCTTCGGGGCTCGTTTGACCTTCAAAATAGGTCAGACTGGCCGTGATGTCCAACCGGCAGCATAGCCAAGGTCTTGACAGATGTCCACAAAAATTTTTGGCATTTTTGACGTCGGAATCCGGATCAACCAAAAAATTGTTTGCTATAGCACACGAAAATCGTCTAAATAAGGGTATGCGCGCTTCGGGGATCGTTTGACCTTTAAAAAGGGTTGGACTGGTCGTGATGTCTAACTCCATGAATAGACAAGGTCTTGACGGACGTCCACAAAAAAAGTTAGAGTTTTTGACGTCTGAATTCGGATTACCCAAAAAATGGTTTGCTATAGCACACGAAAATCGTCTAAATGGGGGGTATGCTCGCTTCGGGGCTCGTTTGACCTTCAAAATGGGTCGGACTGGCCGTGATGGCAAACCGGCTGCACAACCAAGGTCTTGAAGGACCTCTAAAATAATTTTGGCATTTTTGACGTCGGAATCCAGATCAACCAAAAAATTGTTTGATATAGCACACGAAAATCGTCGAAATAAGGGTATGTGCGCTTCGGGGCTCGTTTGACCTTGAAAATGGGTCGGACTGGCCGTGATGGCCAACTGGCTGCATAGCCAAGGTCTTGACAGACATCCACAAAAAAATTTGGAATTTTTGACGTTGGAATCCGGATAACCCAAAAAATGGTTTGCTATAGCACACGAAAATCTTCTAAATGGGGGTATGCTTGCTTCGGGGCTCGTTTGACCTTCAAAATGGGTCAGACTGGCCGTGATGGCCAACCGGCTGCACATCCAAGGTCTTGAAAGACCTCCCAAAAAAAATTTGACATTTTTGACGTCGGAATCCGGATCAACCAAAAAATTGTTTGATATAGCGCACGAAAATTGTCGAAATAGGGGCATGTGAGCTTCATGGCTCGTTTGACCTTATAAATGGGTCGGACTGGCCGTGATGGCCAACTGGCTGCATAGCCAAGGTCTTGACAGACGTCCACAAAAAATATTGGCATTTTTGACGTTGGAATCCGGATACCCAAAAAATGGTTTGCTATAGCACACGAAAATCGTCTAAATGGGGGGTATGCTTGCTTCGGGGCTCGTTTGACCTTCAAAATGGGTCGGAATGGCCGTGATGGCCAACCGGTTGCACAACCAAGGTCTTGAAGGACCTCCAAAAAAAATGTTGGCATTTTTGACGTCGGAATCCGGATCAACCAAAAAATCGTTTGCTATAGCACATGAAAATCGTCGAAAATAAGGGTATATGCGCTTCGGGGCTCGTTTGACCTTGAAAATGGGTCGGACTGGCCATGATGGACAACTGGATGCATAGCCAAGGTCTTGACGGACGACCACAAAAAAATAGAATTTTCGACGTCTGAATTTGAATTACCCAAAAAATGGTTTGCTATAGCACACGAAAATCGTCTAAATGGGGGGTATGCTCGCTTCGGGGCTCGTTTGACCTTCAAAATGGGTCGGACTGGCTGTGATGTCCAACCGGCTGCACAGCCAAGGTCTTGAAAGACCTCCAAAAAAAATTTGGCATTCTTGACGTCGGAATCCGGATCAATCGAAAAATTGTTTGATATAGCACAAGAAAATCGTCGAAATAAGGGTATGCTCGCTTCGGGGCTCGTTTGACCTTCAAAATGGGTCGTACTGGCCGTGATGGCAAACCGGCTGCACAACCAAGGTCTTGAAGGACCTCCAAAAAATTTTTGGCATTTTTGACATCGGAATCTGGATCAACCAAAAAATTGTTTGCTATAGCACACGAAAATCGTCGAAATAAGGGTATGCTCGCTTCGGGGATCGTTTGACCTAGAAAATGGGTCGGACTGGCCGTGATGGCCAACTGTCTGCATATCCAAGGTCTTGACGGACGTCCACAAAATAATTTGGAATTTTTGACGTCTCAATTCGGATTACCCAAAAAATGGTTTGTTATAGCACACGAAAATCAACTAAATGGGGGGTATGCTTGCTTCGGGGTTCGTTTGACCTTAAAAATGGGTCGGACTGGCCGTGATGGCCAACCGGCTGCACATCCAAGGTCTTGGAGGACCTTCAAAAAATATTTTGGCATTTTTATGTCGAAATCCGGATCAACCAAAAAATTGTTTGCTGTAACACACGAAAATCGTCGAAATAAGGGTATGTGCGCTTCGGGGCTCGTTTTGACCTTGAAAATGGGTCGGACTGGCCGTGATGGACATTTTGCTGCGTAGCCAAGGTCTTGACGGACGTCCACAAAAAAATTTAGAATTTTCGACGTCTGAATTCGAATTACCCAAAAAATGGTTTGCTATAGCACACGAAAATCGTCTGAATGGGGGGTATACTCGCTTCAGGGCTCGTTTGACCTTCAAAATTGGTCGGACTGGCCGTGATGTCCAACCGGCTGCACAGCCAAGGTCTTGAAGGACCTCCAAAAAAAATTTGGCATTCTTGACGTCGGAATCCGGATCAACCAAAAAATTGTTTGCTATAACACACGAAAATCATCGAAATAAGGGTATGCTCGCTTCGGGGCTCGTTTGACCTTCAAAATGGGTCGTACTGACTGTGATGGCCAACCAGCTGCACAGCCAAGGTCTTGAAGGACCTCCAAAAAAAATATGGCATTTTTTACGTCGGAATCCGGATCAACCAAAAAATTATTTGCTATAGCACACGAAAATTGTCGAAATAAGGGTATGCTCGCTTCGGGGCTCGTTTGACCTAGAAAATAGGTCAAACTGGCCATGATGGACAACTGGATGCATAGCCAAGGTCTTGACGGGCGACCACAAAAAAAATTAGAATTTTCGACGTCTGAATTCGAATTACCCAAAAAATGATTTGCTTTAGTACACGAAAATCGTCTAAATGGGGGTATGCTCGCTTCGGGGCTCGTTTGACCTTCAAAATGGGTCAGACTGGCCGTGATGTCCAACCGGCTGCACAGCCAAGGCCTTGAACGACCTCCAAAAATTTTTTTGGCATTCTTGACGTCGGAATCTGGATCAACCAAAAAATTGTTTGCTATAGCACACGAAAATCGTCGAAATAAGGGTATGCTCGCTTCAGGGCTCGTTTGACCTAGAAAATGGGTCGGACTGGCCGTGATGGCCAACTGGCTGCATATCCAAGGTCTTGACGGACGTTTACAAAAAAATTTGGAATTTTTGACGTCTGAATTCGGATTACTTAAAAAATGGTTTGTTATAGCACACAAAAAATCAACTAAATGGGGGGTATGATCGCTTCGGGGCTCGTTTGACCTTCAAAATGGGTCGGACTGGCCGTGATGGACAACCGGCTGCACAGCCAAGGTGTTGAAGGACCTCCAAAAAAATTTTTGGCATTTTTGACGTCGGAATCCAGATCAACCAAAAAATTGTTTGCTATAGCACACGAAAATCGTCTAAATGGGGGCATGCGTGCTTCGGTGCTCGTATGACCTTCAAAATTGGTCGGACTGGCAGTGAGGGCCAACCAGCTGCACAGCCAAGGTCTTGAAGGACCTCTAAATTTTTTTTTCATTTTTGACGTCGGAATCTGGATCAACCAAAGAATTGTTTGCTATAGCACACGAAAATCATCGAAATAAGGGTATGCGCCCATCAGGGCTCGTTTGACCTAGAAAATGGGTCAGACAGGCCGTGATGGCGAACTGGCTCCATAGCCAAGGTCTTGACGGACGTCCACAAAAAAATTTGGATTTTTTGACGTCTGAATTCGGATTACCTAAAAAAATGGTTTGCTATAGCACACGAAAATCGTCTAAATGCGGGTATACTCGCTTCGGGGCTCGTTTTACCTTCAAAATGGGTCGGATTGGCCGTGAGGGCAAACCGGCTGCATAGCCAAGGTCTTGACGGATGTCCACCAATTTTTTTTGCATTTTTTACGTCGGAATCCGGATAACCCAAAAAATGGTTTGCTATTGCACACGAAAATCGTCTAAATGGGGGTATGCGCGCTTCGGGGCTCGTTTGACCTTCAAAATGGGTCGGACTGGCCGTGAGGGCCAACCAGCTGCACAACCAAGGTCTTGAAGGACCTCTAAAAAAAATTTTGGCATTTTTGACGTCGGAATCTGGATCACCCAAAAAATGGTTTGCAATAGCACACGAAAATCGTCGAAATAAAGGTATGCGCGCTAAGGGGCTCGTTTGACCTTGAAAATGGGTCGGACTGGCCGTGATGGCCAACTGGATGCATAGCCAAGGTCTTGAAGGACGTCCACAAAAAAATTTGGAATTTTTGACGTCTGAATTTGGATCACCCAAAAAATGGTTTGCAATAGCACACGAAAATCGTCGAAATAAAGGTATGCGCGCTAAGGGGCTCGTTTGACCTTGAAAATGGGTCGGACTGGCCGTGAGGGCCAACCAGCTGCACAGCCAAGGTCTTGAAGGACCTCTAAAAAAATTTTGGCATTTTTGACGTCGGAATCTGGATCCCCCAAAAAATGGTTTGCAATAGCACACGAAAATCGTCGAAATAAAGGTATGCGCGCTAAGGGGCTCGTTTGACCTTGAAAATGGGTCGGACTGGCCGTGAGGGCCAACCAGCTGCACAGCCAAGGTCTTGAAGGACCTCTAAAAAAATTTTGGCATTTTTGACGTCGGAATCTGGATCCCCCAAAAAATGGTTTGCAATAGCACACGAAAATCGTCGAAATAAAGGTATGCGCGCTAAGGGGCTCGTTTGACCTTGAAAATGGGTCGGACTGGCCGTGAGGGCCAACCAGCTGCACAGCCAAGGTCTTGAAGGACCTCTAAAAAAATTTTGGCATTTTTGACGTCGGAATCTGGATCCCCCAAAAAATGGTTTGCAATAGCACACGAAAATCGTCGAAATAAAGGTATGCGCGCTAAGGGGCTCGTTTGACCTTGAAAATGGGTCGGACTGGCCGTGAGGGCCAACCAGCTGCACAGCCAAGGTCTTGAAGGACCTCTAAAAAAATTTTGGCATTTTTGACGTCGGAATCTGGATCCCCCAAAAAATGGTTTGCAATAGCACACGAAAATCGTCGAAATAAAGGTATGCGCGCTAAGGGGCTCGTTTGACCTTGAAAATGGGTCGGACTGGCCGTGAGGGCCAACCAGCTGCACAGCCAAGGTCTTGAAGGACCTCTAAAAAAATTTTGGCATTTTTGACGTCGGAATCTGGATCCCCCAAAAAATGGTTTGCAATAGCACACGAAAATCGTCGAAATAAAGGTATGCGCGCTAAGGGGCTCGTTTGACCTTGAAAATGGGTCGGACTGGCCGTGAGGGCCAACCAGCTGCACAGCCAAGGTCTTGAAGGACCTCTAAAAAAATTTTGGCATTTTTGACGTCGGAATCTGGATCCCCCAAAAAATGGTTTGCAATAGCACACGAAAATCGTCGAAATAAAGGTATGCGCGCTAAGGGGCTCGTTTGACCTTGAAAATGGGTCGGACTGGCCGTGAGGGCCAACCAGCTGCACAGCCAAGGTCTTGAAGGACCTCTAAAAAAATTTTGGCATTTTTGACGTCGGAATCTGGATCCCCCAAAAAATGGTTTGCAATAGCACACGAAAATCGTCGAAATAAAGGTATGCGCGCTAAGGGGCTCGTTTGACCTTGAAAATGGGTCGGACTGGCCGTGAGGGCCAACCAGCTGCACAGCCAAGGTCTTGAAGGACCTCTAAAAAAATTTTGGCATTTTTGACGTCGGAATCTGGATCCCCCAAAAAATGGTTTGCAATAGCACACGAAAATCGTCGAAATAAAGGTATGCGCGCTAAGGGGCTCGTTTGACCTTGAAAATGGGTCGGACTGGCCGTGAGGGCCAACCAGCTGCACAGCCAAGGTCTTGAAGGACCTCTAAAAAAATTTTGGCATTTTTGACGTCGGAATCTGGATCCCCCAAAAAATGGTTTGCAATAGCACACGAAAATCGTCGAAATAAAGGTATGCGCGCTAAGGGGCTCGTTTGACCTTGAAAATGGGTCGGACTGGCCGTGAGGGCCAACCAGCTGCACAGCCAAGGTCTTGAAGGACCTCTAAAAAAATTTTGGCATTTTTGACGTCGGAATCTGGATCCCCCAAAAAATGGTTTGCAATAGCACACGAAAATCGTCGAAATAAAGGTATGCGCGCTAAGGGGCTCGTTTGACCTTGAAAATGGGTCGGACTGGCCGTGATGGCCAACTGGATGCATAGCCAAGGTCTTGAAGGACGTCCACAAAAAAATTTGGAATTTTTGACGTCTGAATTTGGATTACCCAAAAAATGGTTTGCTATATCACACGAAAATCGTCAAAATTGGGGGTATGCTCGCTTGGGGGCTCGTTTGACCTTCAAAATGGGTCGGACTGGCCGTGATGGCCAACCGGCTGCACATCCAAGGTCTTGAAGGACCTCCAAGAATTTTTGACATTTTTGACGTCGGAATCCGGATCAACCAAAAAATTGTTAGCTATAGCACACGAAAATCGTCGAAATAAGGGTATGTGCGCTTCGGGGCTCGTTTGACCTTGAAAATGGGTCGGACTGGGCGTGATGGACAACTGGCTGCATAGAAAAGGTCTTGACAGACTTCCACAAAAAATTTTGGCATTTTTGACGTTGGAATACGGATAACCCAAAAAATGGTTTGCTATAGCACACGAAAATCGTCTAAATGGGGGGTATGCTTGCTTCGAGGATCGTTTGACCTACAAAATGGTTCGGACTGGCAGTGAGGGCCAACCGACTGCATAGCCAAGGTCTTGATGGATGTCCACAAAAATTTTTGGCATTTTATACGTCGGAATCAGGATCAACCAAAAAATTGTTTGCTATAGCACACGAAAATCGTCTAAATAAAGGTATGCGCGCTTCGGGGTTCGTTTGACCTTTAAAAAGGGTCGGACTGGCCGTGAGGTTCAAATGGATGCATATCCAAGGTCTTGACGGACGTCCACAAAAAAATTTAGAGTTTTTGACGTCTGAATTCGGATTATCCAAAAAATGGTTTACTATAGCACATGAAAATCGTCTAAATAGGGTGTATGCTCGGTTCGGGGCTCGTTTGACCTTCAAAATGGGTATAACTGGCCGTGATGGCACACCGTCTGTACAGCCAAGGTCTTGAAGGACCTCTAAAAAAAAAATTTGGCATTTTTGACGTCGAAATCCGGATCAACCAAAAAATTGTTTGATATAGCACACAAAAATCGTGGAAATAAGGGTATGTGCGCTTCGGGAATCGTTTGACCTTGTAAATAGGTCAGACTGGCCGTGATGGCCAACTGGCTGCATAGTCAAGGTCTTGACGGACTTCCACAAAAAAATTTGGAATTTTTGACGTTGGGATCCGGATAACCCAAAAAATGGTTTGCTATAGCACACGAAAATCGTCTAAATAGGGGGGTATGCTCGCTTCGGGGCTCGTTTGACCTTCAAAATGGGTCGTACTGGCCGTGATGGCCAACCGGATGCACAGCTAAGGTCTTGAAGGACCTCCAAAAAAAATTTTGGCATTTTTGACGTCGGAATCCGCATCAACCAAAAAATTGTTTGCTATAACACACGAAAGTCATCGAAATAAGGGTATGCGCGCTTCGGGGCTCGTTTGACCTAGAAAATGAGTCATACTGGCCGTGATGGACAACTGGATGCATAGCCAAGGTCTTGAAGGACGTCCACAAAAAAATTTAGAATTTTCGACGTCTGAATTCGAATTACCCATAAAATGGTTTGCTATAGCACACGAAAATCGTCTAAATGGGGGGTATGCTCGCTTCGGGGCTCGTTTAACCTTCAAAATGGGTCGGACTAGCCGTGATGGCCAACCGGCAGCACAACCAAGGTCTTGAAGGACCTCCAAAAAATTTTTGGCATTTTTGACGTCGGAATCCAGATCAATTAAAAAATTGTTTGCTATAGCACACGAAAATCGTCGAAATAAGGGTATGCTCGCTTCGGGCTCGTTTGACCTAGAAAATAGGTCAGCTGGCCTTGATGGACAACTGGATGCAAAGCCAAGGTCTTCACGGACGTCCTCAAAAAATTTAGAATTTTTGACGTCTGAATTCGAATTACCCAAAAAATGGTTTGCTATAGCACACGAAAATCATCTAAATGGGGGGTATGCTCGCTTCGGGGCTCGTTTGACCTTCAAAATGGGTCGGACTGGCCGTGAGGGCCAACCGGCTGCACATCCAAGGTCTTGAAGGACCTCCAAAAAATAATTTGGCATTCTTGACGTCGGAATCTGTATCAACCAAAAAATTATTTGCTATAGCACACGAAAATCATCGAAATAAAGGTAAGCTCGCTTCGGGGCTCGTTTGACCTTCAAAATGGGTCGGACTAGCCATGATGGCCAACCGGCTGCACAGCCAAGGTCTTGAAGGACCTCCAAAAAAAATTTGGCATTTTTGACGTCGGAATCCAGATCAATTAATAAATTGCTTGCTATAGCACACGAAAATCGTTGAAATAAGGGTATGCTCGCTTCGGGGCTCGTTTGACCTAGAAAATAGGTCGGACTGGCTGTGATGGACAACTGGCTGCACAGCCAAGGTCTTGACGGACGTCCACAAAAAAATTAGAATTTTCAACGTCTGAATTCGAATTACCCAAAAAATGGTTTGCTATAGCAAACGAAAATCATCTAAATGGGGGGGTATGCTCGCTTCGGGGCTCGTTTGACCTACAAAATGGGTCGGACTGGCCGTGAGGGCCAACCGGCTGCACAGCCAAGGTCTTGAAGGACCTCCAAAAAATAATTTGGCATTCTTGACGTCGGAATCAGGATCAACCAAAAAATTATTTGCTATAGCACACGAAAATCGTCGAAATAAGGATATGCTCGCTTCGGGGCTCGTTTGACCTTCAAAATGGGTCGTACTGGCCGTGATGGCCAATCGGCTGCACAACCAAGATTTTGAAGGACCTCCAAAACAAATTTGGCATTTTTGACGTCGGAATCCGGATCAACCAAAAAATTGTTTGCTATAGCACACAAAAATCGTAAAAATAAGGGTATGCTCGCTTCGGGGCTCGTTTGACTTAGAAAATGGGTCCGATTGGCCGTGATGGCCAACTGGCAGCATATCCAAGGTCTTCACGGACGTCCACAAAAAAATTTGGAATTTTTGACATCTGAATTCGGATTACCCAAAAAAATGGTTTGCTATAACACAATAAAATCCACTAAATGGGGGGTATGCTTGCTTCGGGGCTCGTTTGACCTTCAAAATGGGTCGGACTGGCCATGATGGCCAACCGGGTGCATAGCCAAGGTGTTGAATGACCTCCAAAAATTTTTTTGGCATTTTTGACGTCGGAATCCGGCTCAACCAAAAAATTGTTTGCTATAGCACACGAAAATCGTCGAAATAAGGGTATGCGCGCTTTGGGGCTCGTTTGACCTAGAAAATGGGTCGGACTGGCCGTGATCGCCAACTGGCTGCATATCCAAGGTCTTGAAGGATGTCCACAAACAATTTGGAATTTTTGACATATGAATCGGATTACCTAAAAAATGGTTTGCTATAGCACACGAAAATCGTCTAAATGGGGGGTATGCTAGCTCCGGGGCTCGTTTGACCTTCAAAATGGGTCGGACTGGCCTTGATGGCCAACTGGCTGCACATCCAAGGTCTTGAAGGACCTCCATAATTTTTTTTGATATTTTAAACGTCGGAATCCGGATAACTGAAAAAATGGTTTGTTATTGCACACGAAAATCGTCTAAATGGGGGCATGCGCGCTTCGAGGCTCGTTTGACCTTCAAAATGGGTCGGACTGGCCGTGAGGGCCAACCGGCTGCACAACCAAGGTCTTGAAGGACCTCCAAAAAAAAATTTGGCATTTTTGACGTCGGAATCCGGATCAACCAAAAAATTATTTACTATAGCACACGAAAATCGTCGAAATAAGGGTATGCGAGCTTCGGGGCTCGTTTAACCTAGAAAATGGGTCGGACAGGCTGTGATGGCCAACTGGCTGCATAGCCAAGGTCTTGACGGACGTCCACAAAAAAAATTGGAATTTTTGACGTCTGAATTCGGATTACCTAAAAAATGGTTTGCTATAGCACACGAAAATCGTCTAAATGGGGGTATGCTCGCTTCGGGGCTCGTTTTACCTTCAAAATGGGTCGGACTAGCCGTGAGGGACAACCGGTGGCATAGCCAAGGTATTGACGGATGTTCACAAAAATTTTTGGCATTTTTGACGTCGGAATCCGGATAACCCAAAAAATGGTTTGCTATTGCATACGAAAATCGTCTAAATAGTTGGTATGTGCGCTTCGGGGCTCGTTTGACCTTTAAAATGGGTTAGACCGGTCATGAGGTCAAATCAGATGCATATCCAAGGTCTAGACGGACGTCCACAAAAAGTTTTGGCAATTCATACGTGAGAATCCGGATCACCCAAAAAATGGATTGCTATAGCACACAAAAATCGTCTAAATGGGGGTATGCGCGCTTCGGGGCTCGTTTGACCTTGAAAATGGGTCGTACTGGCCGTGATGGCCAACCGGTTGCACAGCCAAGGTCTTAAAGGACCTCCACAAAAAATTTTGGCATTTTTGACATCAGAATTCGAATCACCTAAAAAATTGTTTGCTATAGCACACGAAAATAGTCAAAATAGGGGTATACGCGCTTTGGGGCTCGTTTGACCTTGAAAATGGTTCGGAGTGGAAGAGATGGCCAACTGGATGCATAGCCAAGGTCTTGACGGACGTCCACAAAAAATTTTGAAATTTTTGACGTCGGAATCCGTATCACCCAAAAAATGGTTTGCTATAGCACACAAAAATTGTCGAAATGGGGGGGTATGCTCGCATCGGGGCTTGTTTGACCTTCAAAATGGGTCGGACTGGCCGTGAGGGCCAACCGGCTGCATAGCCAAGGTCTTGACGGACGTCCACAAAAAAGTTTGGCATTTTTTACTTTGGAATCCGGATCACCCAAAAAATTATTTGCTATAGCACACGAAAATCGTCAAGATGGGGGTATGCGCGCTTCGGGGCTTGTTTGACCTTTAAAATGGGTCGGAATGGCCGTAAAGTCCAACCGGATGCATAGACAAGGTCTTGACGGACGTCCACAAAAAATTTTGGCATTTTTGACGTCGGAATCCGGATCACCCTAAAAATGGTTTACTATAGCACATGAAAATAGTCTAAATGGGGGGTATGCACGCTTCGGGGCTCGTTTGACCTTGAAAATTGATCGGACTGGCCGTGATGGCCAACCGGCTGCACAGCCAAGGTCTTGAAGGATCTCTACAAAATATTTTGGCATTTTTGACATCCGAATCCGAATCACCCAAAAAAATTATTTGTTATAGCACACGAAAATAGTCAAAATAGGGGTATGCACGCTTTGGGGCTCGTTTGACCTTGAAAATAAGTGATGGCCAACTGGCTTCATAGCCAAGGTCTTGACGGACGTCCACAAAAATTTTTGGAATTTTTGACGTCGAAATCTGGATCACCCAAAAAATGGTTAGCTATAGCACACGAAAATCTTTTGGACTAAAGCACACGAAAATCAGTAAAATGAGGGGTTTACTTGCTCCGGAGCTCGTTTGACTTTCAAAATAGTTCATTCTGGCAATCAAGGCCAACTGGTTCCACAGATAACGTCTTAACAGACGTCCATGAAAAATTTGGGCAAAAAATATGTTTGGATCACTGAAATTCCATGGATGATAGTACACAAAAATCGATAAAATGGGGTATACCTGCTTCGGGGCTCATTTGACCTTGAAAATGTGTCGTTTCAGCCGTGAGAGTCAACTAGCTCCATAACTAACATTTTAATGGACGTCCACAAAAATTTTTGGCAAAAAAGACATCAGAATTTTGGATTACCAAAAATCCATGAACTATAACACATGAAAATTGAAAAAATGGGTGGTTTACCTGCTTCGGGGCACGTTTGACCTTCAAAATGGGTAATTTTGGACTTCAGGGCTAACTGACTCCATAGTTAACATCCTAACAAACGTCCACAAATTTTTTTAGCAAAAACGATGTCGGAATTCTGGATCATCAAATAAGATCGTGGACTATAGCACACGAAAATAGGTAAAATGAGAAGTTTACCTGTTCCGAGGCTCGTTAGACCTTCAAAATGTTCCGTTTTGGCCGTCACGGCCAACTAGTTCCATAGATAACATCCTAATGGACATCTATGAAAAATTTGGGCAAAAACGACGTCAAAATTCCGGATCACCAAAAATCCATAGATTATAGTAAACGAAAATCAACAAAATAGAGTATATTTGCTTCGAGGCTCGTTTGACCTTGAAAATGGGCCGTTTTGGCCATTAGGGCCAACTAGATCCATAGCTAACGTCTTTCCGGATCACCAAAAATTCATAGACTATAATACACGAAAATCGGTAAAATGAGGTTTACCTGCTTCGGGGCTTGTTTAACCTTGAAAATGGGTCGGTTTGATCGTCAGGGTCAACTGACTCCATAGATAACATCTTAACGGATGTCCACGAAAAAATTGGGCAAAATAATATCGAAATTCTGGATTACGAAAAATCCATGGACTATAGTACTTGAAAAATAATAAAATTGGTGGTTTACCTGCTTCGGGGTTTATTATGAATTTTAGTAAATCATGTATAAATAGTTAGGGGAACGGTATACAAAATGTTGTTTTCAGAATTATATAAATTCTGGATTTATATAATCAGAGACCGAATCATGCAAATTCTGAATTTATACAATTAACAAATCAAATAACAACAATTCGTGAAATTGTAGCCACAAATTGAAAAATTACATAATATACTCTAAATGTTTATCATTATGCGTAATTTTCCAATAATCTTTAGATGGACCATTATTTAAGTTAAATTTTTCAAACAAAAAAAATAGCTATCCGAAAAGACTATAATACCCTTGATTGGGCTTTGATTTGATGCTATTCAAGTCCAATATCAAGCCTTGATTGGGCTTTAATTTGATGCTATTAAAGTCCAACTTCAAGCCCACTAGTGGATGAAGACTGAGGTAGAGCATTGTCGGGTCTTCTTCATCATCAAAATCATCCTTCCTTTTTCAGATTTCAGAAAGAAAAAAAAACAAATTGAATGGAGGAACAGAAGCGGAAATGGAGGCGAATCTCTAAGATTTCCACTGATTTTTCTCTTATCAACAGTCTTGATGATGGCTGCCTTATGCATATCTTCAGTTTTCTCTCCCCAATTCCAGGTATTAAACAAATTCCTCTATCATTTCCTTTGCTTTTGAAACACGTTTCAAGTTTCAGCTGAATTTACTGTTACTTTGGCTCTAAATTTGCAAACCCCAGTTCTTATTTTTCTTCATTTCAAGGTTACGAAAGTTTGATTTTGTTTTTTGTTTTTTTGGGTTTCTCAGTTCTATTCGTATTTAGTATCTTAATTGATAATTCGCTTCATTGTTCTCATCATAGTTGATTTACAAAACCCAACTCAATAAGAAGTTGCAAAGATTGGATTTTTCTGTGCATTGAGGCCTGATGGACTTCATCCTTGTTAATTTTGAGCTTAGTTGGTAGTTTATTTGCTTAAAAAATGAAAAACATATATAATAAGACTAGGATTCGCACCGAAATGATTTACCTCTTCAATCAAAAAAACAATTTCAGAATCATATTGTTACGAAGTTAAGGCTTCAAAGGATTGAAAATGGCTGCCAAAAATTCGAATTCACATGGCCAACAAAGAGAAGTTTTGCAGATCTAATTTCACTTATCACACGCCGTAAAGGGTGTACATTCGACCTTGTTGACAGGTCATCAACTGAGGTGGTTATTAATTCCATTCTAAAATTGTTGAACCTGCACAAATGAAGTGTGCAACTGAAAATCCGACTATAGTTTAAGGAGGTACTTATGTCTTTCCCCCATTTCCGTCCATATAGCTGAATTTTAGGCTTTGAAGCACTTAAACAAGAGAACAACTTGATTTTTCCTGTAAGTTTGTGCTCATCTTCTCTTTTTCTATTGGTTCTCTGAGAGAGATAACTATAGATTTCTGTGTCTTCATTCACCAGCTGCCGCAATAACCTGAATGTATACTCACCTTTCTTTTACTTTTTTTCTCCATTCTCTATATTCTTTTTGTGAAATATCCTTGTTGCTTTATAAGCTCAGGCATTTATGAGGCAAGGTTAACCTTAACGTGTTAGCTCAATGTTGTTGTAGGAGCATATAATTGAACACTTCACCATATGCATCTACTTCTGTTTTGAGGTTTGGATAGTGCAAGTTGTCTTATTGCGGCCAATGAAATTTAAGAGCTCTTATCGTTACTTGGTTAAAGGAGAAAAATAATAGAAAAGCTTGTGTACTCATATCCCTAACAGGCAGTGAGTACTGAGTAGTGGTTTTTAAGCACGAGCACCACTGTTATCTTAATTTATTGGATTAGCAGAAACGAGATCAATTTCATTCTTAGTTTTAGAACTTCTTGTGGGTGTCGGTGGTCATTTGTGTCTTGTTACTTTTTAATTTTGTTTTATTTGGGCTGGGGGATTCATTTTGGATTTGCACTGTGCTTCATTTTTTCTAGCATGCTCCAACCATCTGTTTTTAGATTTAACTATAGACCACATTCATAGTGCTATGTGATTTTTTTTCTGTCACAACTTGCTGTTGAGTTGCAGATCGGTATAACACCGCCCTCGTTTGCCACAGATGGCGATTCTTGGCATGCCATCCTCGGCTTTGGTTGCGAGTAGACCGTGCTGTGAAGGATTTATCTCAGCCTGGAGTTTATCCGAACATTGAGATGGCCGTCTCTGCTGCAAGGTTAGCATTTTTGTTTTATCTTATTTTCTCTGTTATGATCTTCGTCTTACAAGCTGGCTTCATATATGGATGCTGTTCAGGCCTGGCGACACTATACTGATTGCTGCAGGAGGCAGCCATCATGTGTCAAATATTCAGATTGAAAAGCCACTTTGCTTGGTAACTTCAAAATGTTAACCTCAGATTACTTTATATACTTAAAGCGTACAAGATGTTGGGTCTTTTGATGTGTTTTGAATCTTCTGAGATTTCTGATAGTTATTTTAAAGCTATATATTTATATGAAGTTACATAGTAGCTATTTCCACTCATGATGCACTTGGGTCGAAAATTTTCTTCCTTGCCATATAAGCATATGCCTTGCAAGAGTAAAATAAATGCATGTAAGTTATATGAGACAGCACTAGTCTTTAGCTGCCTCAACTTCCTTTTTACAGATTGGTGCAGGTGAGAGTCCTGATGATACAACCCTTATTTGCTCCCGCGGCTCAGACAGGTTTGTGAGACCTTCATCACTTTCTACTTCTTTTTCTCCTTGATCAACTTGATGTTGTGCCTTGAATTAGAGCATCAGATTCTTTTTGCAATTCTGATCAAATACTAAACGAACCATAACAATATTGCATTACTTGATCTTCAATTCTGTCTATGCAATGCTTTTTAAAGATGTCTACTATTGCCAAGTGTGTACACGAACAGTTGACCCAAATTTGAATTTGCTCTCTGATATTTGGAACTGTTTTCACTTGCCATTGTATGCATGTGTGTTCTTTTTTTCTGAACAGCGCATTGGAGTTCATGTCCACATGTAAGCTGGCCAATTTGACTGTGAGGACAGAGCTTGGTTGCTGCTTGCTTCATAGAAGCGGGAAGCTCACAATTGATGGGTGCATTCTTCAGTGCGAGTCGAACCCTCTTGACCATCTCTCCTATGCAATTATCAGTACTGCTGGTGCGGCTGAGGTCATCCCCTCAGCACTCAAAACTTGTAGTGATGGTGTTTCGGTTCTGAAAACTCAAATTGAAGGAGGTGCCAAAGCTGTCCTAACCAGTGGGACACTTTCATTGCAACGAGTACGAGTCATTTATACTCGCACATCACTCTTCTTCTGGTTTGAGGTAGAAGGCAGCGACAAAAATACAGTGCAATCTGCACCTGTTGAATTGCCAATTAGTTAGTCAATCTGCCGTTCCATTCCATTTGTTGTATCCTTTCTGCCACCTATCTTGGAAAGAGGAAAGGGGCTGATAGAGGGTTGGTTGTAACATATTGTTCAAATTATGTACTCGGTTTTACTGTATCATTGTGCAAGAGTTCTTTGTTCTTCAATAACAACTTGGTAATGGCGCCCGCATCAGCTTATCGATTCCTTTATAAGGATTTATTCCTGAATTTTACAAGTGACAAGCTATTCTCACATGTAGTTCACCCAAGGGGTAAATCCAATCCAATGGGTTAGTAGAGCTAGGCTTGACTTAAAGACTGGGATCGGGTTCGACATCAAAGACAGAGAGAAGTGTACAAGTGCAGAAAAAGTATTGGGCTTGACATCAAAGCATATATGTGTAGAAAGGGTAAAGTGCCAGAAAAAAACAATCGCAGAGGAAGCTTCTCGCGCCCCACCACTAAGCATTGTGTTACTCTAGTCAATAAACAGCCTTAAAGTGGTTCCAAATGACCTAGAAGAGGCCCTGGGAACGTCCCACCACGAATTCATATCCCAATAATTGGATACAAACTACTTGTGTGTAGGCCTCTGTTCAAACAAAAAAAACCACATGAGTGCGCAAATCAAACATTTTTCTCACGTAAACAAAATCTCATCAAAACACCGTTTAAATTGTTGATAACCCAAATGAATGAACCAATGGACAAAACTTCAGTCATCAAATAGCACGACAATATCACAACAAGCTCATAAAAAAAGTCATATATAATCCCAAAGCACAAAATTTAAGCACAAATCTGATCTCCAGAATCAATCTACACTCCAAGATCGGTATGTTCTCTTCATCTGTTTATTGCAGTCAGTACAATGTAAGTGTAGTCTCTTGGAATATGACCACTGAACTTGTGCTATTTAATATAACGCCAGTTGTTCAAGGCGTCTTTACAGGAACATCTGGGTAGACGTTTGACAGAAGAATATGGTTGTATCATGTACTTGTAATAAATCCAAGGAGAGCACTCCTTCTGCAGCTTGTTTTTCAGTTGAATGAGTTACCTGAACATCAATTAACTATAGGATTAGTTCGTACTGAAACCTAAAATGTTCGGATGCAATACCTAACAAGACTTTCTTTGAGCTGAAACTACTTAATATTCACAGACTTTCTTGGAATTCAAGTTCTTTGCTTTTTCTTATTTCAGCAGTTTTTATCGCTCAAACTACTTTGCAATACTAGCTAGAACGTTGAACAAGGCTAATAACATATTTCATTCAGGTGGAAGACAGGTTTACCATAGGCGATTCAAGGCTGCAGTATCACAGTGCTATGAACAAATAAAAGAGGAAAAGTAGATGTTTCAAGTGTGAGTCCAATTAAGAGGAAGAAATGAATAAAGAAAAAGAAAATGCCTTCCATGCAACAATTCCACACACGTAGCCTTGTTGCTACATCACAGACCTACTACAGAGTCAAATTATTGGACACCGTCACTTAGACAAATGCATTGATGCTAAGAAGCTTAACCAAAAAAGTATAATACCTCGCTAATATTTCTAGGACAGCTGAAGCTTGATACTATTTCAAGAGATCGATTTCTGTTTCACCACAATATCATCAGCAGAATAATAGTCTGCTATGAGCCGGTACATGAATGAAGCATTATGTCCACCCCTGAAACAGCAAAAGAGAACAAGCGCAAAGTTTTAAGAAAGGGAACAGAAAGCAGAAATGTAATAAAAGATCATGTAGTCAAATCAGAGAACCGATATTGCAAACACCGTTATATGATTCCGTATTGCCAAAAAGGGAACATATTAAAATATAAGAAAATAAAATATTTCACACACTATCAGTTTGCACACTCAATATTGATCAGACAGATTTCCCATGGATATTTATTCTTGCTTTTAAGCATATTGAGTTATAAATTCATCTCATGCATCTTAAGGTCGGGTTACATCATCGTCAATTAGCATTCACCAAGGAGTTTACATGAAGAAATACATTCTCAAAAATACTAATAGTAAGGGGAACTCACGTGTCTGTTATAAACAAACTAACAAGATTTGGTGGCACATAATCAAATGCGGGATTAACAACATCAAGTAGAGGGGAACCAGAGCTGCTCTCAAAATCCAGGCAATCTGAGAATTCTCCAAAGTCCAGAAGCTCAGCTGGTGATTTCAATTCATTTAGCAAGACTTCTGGATTGTGTGGATACAAAGGACATAACTGTTGCACAAACAAGTAGTTACACAAATGATTCTCAGTTAAAGCAGATGTAGTAAGAAAAGATATTTGTCCTGAGAAAAACAGTTCACAACTTTTTATCGTTTTTCCTCTATTAAACTACGAGAATACCAAGAAATACCAAGTAGCCTTTCAAAATAACCCATGTCCTACAATGGTAGTGTGACTTGTTTAGCTGCCTTCTTCATTCTCCATGCGCCCAGGTCCAGTTTATAAGAGTCTTGTTTATCTTATCCATCTCAATAGGTATGTAATCTTCTTCAAATCTATTTGCCATAGTATGATGCTTAAAATATACGATATATTTCTTTCGAGGTGGGAAATTTGTAGTTCTGTACTTGCAAGGTTTCAGTTAGCATTTGTAAAATCTATACTCTTAAGTGGTAGTAGAGTACAAACCAGTTCCCTTTCCCCATAAAGTTTCATGTTTCTGGTTTCATTTTAAACTATTAATATGACTTGTGAGATATAATCATTACCTTTCTGTAGTGGCATATCATAATTGGATAATCCTCCCATTGAACAATACCCTAGAGCAATGCAACTTCAACCATGAAATATATAGAATAGTTCTTTAGGCATCACTGCTAATTGGGCTATCGGCTAGAGACTAATAGTGGCATGACACGAAGATTAGATGCATTTGTGTGTTTTTTGTGGTTCTAAGATAGTAAGGATTGAGGAGCCAAGATGTGTCCTGGTAGTCCTGTAGTTGTCAGCTTCAGTGTTGATACTTGGTGGGAAATAAAACCGGATGGATGTCACCAAAATGCAATATTGCATTCACTGATTGCTTATTGACATCCTTTTGCATAGACAACACTGTTAAATAGCGAACATTAACCTTTTATTAGGTCACTCCAGCTCCCAAAATGATCTCTTCAAAGCTTTTAAGAAATGCTCTAGACCTTTCATGGATACAAAATCAAACCAAGACAGACCTCTCTTTATACCTTAGTCTAATTAGAGCACTTCATGTTCTCCATGATGCTTTGACCAGTGAGGGAACCTCTCCTGCTTATTTCCAAGTAAAATTCTACTTAAACTCAAATAGTTCTTTTATCCATCAATTCCAGAGGCAAAATCATAGGTGCTAATACTGCAGCATCAAAAACAGATTCTAGGCTACAAGGACTACATTAAAGTCAGCAGGAGATAATTCCAATATATACATAATCTGTTTTATGGAATTAGTTCTTTAATTTTGAAAAGAACTAGAAGTAGGAGTAAAATATATTGATTGCCTGAAGGATCAACCCAATGCCTTAGTGATGCTAAATTACCTTGTGAGTGCCTGCAAGAACAACAAAGGGAACAGCATGCCTCTGAGCTGCTAGAGCCACCATGTTCATTCCAACAGGTGCAATAACCCCACCATTGGCCATGACAGTGTGAGCTCCAACAACCACCTTTTCACAGGAAATATCAGAATTCAGGTAAAAGACTATGGCCTCATTATTAAATGCTAGAAGTTACAGCACCAACATACCATGTTGACTCTTGAGATGATAGCAAAAACAGCAGAATCAGTGATCACTGTGGTCTGCAGACCCCTGGCAACCAATTCTTTTGCAAGGGCATGCCCCTGGTACCTTAAGTAAAACCGAGGAGGGACAATCAAACAAGTAGAAGAAACAGATAATTATAAAAGAAGGAAACTACAGAAACCGTACAGTATTACAACACTTAATGATCAAAGATAAGCCACTTCTCCAACCTTGGGGCACCCTCAGCCACAAAAACCCGGAAAGATCTCTTCTTTTCCTTTGCAGCACATAGAAATTCCATCACTGTCCTTGAATTGCCTAAAGTTAAGATTACCTCACTGAAAAGAAAGTAGGAACAGACAACAATTAAAAGGTGAAGAAAGAGTTGGAATACATATAACTGGATGCAATAAATAAGAGAAGAAAGAGTTGGAATACATATAACTGGATTAGAGAGGAAAGCGTCAACCTCCCATACTTTTCAATCCGTAAACAGCTACTAGAAATAGCGAGAATTTTATATGAAAATTTAAATAATGTATTTGAAAATAATTTTGAATGTGACACTGCGACAATAAGCTCCCTTTATGTGTCAGTCCAACTTACCTAGTTGAGTGCACATCTGTTTGACTTCACTGAACATATAGGTCAACCAAACTGAATTTCTTATTCTTTTAGTTTGCAGGCATGCCGTATAGGGGCTACCATAGACCATCATAATTCTAGATAACCACTACTAATACGATCCCCGGGTAGCAGAGGAGACCCTGGTTGAAATTGTTGTCATTTTCATGATAAACAGAAAATATTGTTACTAAAGCAGATCTCACCAATAGATTTCTGACAATCCCATTGGCAATCCCTTACCAGAAAGTTTTATACTCAACATGAAATAAAAGATCTAAGAGGCAGGCTTAACATAAGACTCTTGCAAAGCTCTATTAAAAGGCTATTTATTAAAAAGAGAATCAGTAGAAGGTTATGTTATTACATTGTAATTGGATAGTAATTTTTGTGTAGTTTATTCATACTTGTACCATCACTCTAATGCCTCCACTTGGGTAACAAAGCCCCTGCTATGCAATTGGATAAGTAATAATAAACTTGACAGATCAAAAGAACAAGAAAGAGAGAGAACTACACAAAAATACTAGTGCTGCCCCAACTAATGGGGATTGTTTCTTGCTGTAACCAAATATTGGCAGAAGTCCAAGAATACTGAATGATGGAAGACTTCATATAATATTGAAATGCCTTGCTGATTTTGCTTGTGTTCCTATAGGTCAATAATCATTGATAACCGACAAGAATGTGGCACTTATATTTGAACTTGACCTCAAAGGCTCAAACAAAGAAATAATTCCAATTACTTGATGCTTTATAACAACCAGTTTTAAGTAAACTATAGTTCCCAGATTCTAGGCGTTATTATATATACCCTTTGAAAATGGAAGGACAGCCTTTAAGTGCTGTGACCTGTAAAGCACTTTATGCTGATTTTATTGTGTTAGTTCCATATAGCCGACCCCAATCAGCTTGGTAGTTGACACCAAATATCAGAAATATGAATAGGGGAAAAAATGACAGCCAAATCACAAAAGAGTGAGAAAGAAGATACTTGTGATGAATATGCTCAACTGCTTGTTCAGCAATCTGTTCATGGCAAGTAGCAATATCTTGAATAAGTTCATTAACAGCCTCAATGACATTATGTTTTAGTTTCTTGCTCGTTGAATTCTTATCAGCAGCTGTAAAGAAAATGTGAAACAAGTCACAACCTGACAAGACTCATTTCTTGTAATCCCAGTAGCAACAGTTTACAATATCTGGAGTGACATGAAGTGTTTAAATACATGCACAGCACTAATCCAATCACAACAGCTGGTGGCCTCGTGGTAATTTGCTGACTCACATATTAGTAAAACATCTTAAAGATCCTCAAAATAGTTTAATGTCATGATCTAACTTGTCCCCTAAAAACAATGCTTTATATCATGATCTATAGACAGCTTACATTTGCTTTTTCCTTCAGAATCACCAGCAGAAGAAGATGTTCGAGGTACAGCTGTTGATTGTGGGATGTCTTCAAGGAGGGTCTGCAAGGAAGGTGGTCTCAAGGTGTTTCTAGCAGCAGCAGCCACAGCAGCGGCAGATAAACCTTGATGATCGTCTTGCTTGACATCATCTTCATCATCACTTCCAGCCGATATACCCAACCCACCAACAGCAGCAGCTGTCAAAGATACATCCTCCTCCCTTATAATATTAAGAACTCGCCTAACAATGTTACCGACGGCAAGCTCTGTTATGTTCATGCAATATCATCAAAAGTTAAATTAGCAAAAGAAAGGAGATCTAGAAGAAGGAACACAAAAAATAAACTCCTCCAGCATAAGAAATTGAAACTAGCAGAACATCATAAGCCCTTCAGTCAAAATATTAGCAGATCCATTCAACAAAATCCTTGTTTTATTCAGTCTTCGGATAGGAAACACACACTCTAACCGTTGGTAATTACTTAAGTCAAGGTATCAGTTGCTGTCTAAGAGTTCTAGTGTCCAGAGCAAGTACTTCCTGGAATTTTTGACTTCTCAAATACGTTTACTCCCTCACTTCACCTGAAAATATTAGTTGGCCTGGGTCTGGGTTTTATGTATCGGCAAAAGATGTTTAGGTAATAACCTTGGTGGACAAAGTTGAATATCCCGTGGAATTAGTCGAGGTGTGCCCAAGTTGGCGCAGACACCACGGTTATAAAAAAACGAGTATGTCTGATTATTATTTTTTTCGGTTGGTGATACATTATCAACTTATCCCCCACAAAAAGAAAATTATCAAAATGTGGAACCAAATAAAGCAAAAGGGTTGTTAATGATTCATATAGTTGATCCCAGAAAGCTAGGTTGAGGCTTAAATGTAGATATAACAAAAAGGGCTTGGTGCACGAAGCATACCAACATTCACGCAGGGTCCTAGGTGGGCTGCGCCCCTAAGGATTGTAGTGTAGGAAGCCTACCCTGACACAAGCATCCATGGCTAATTCCAGGACTCAAATCCATGACTTATAGGTCATACAGAGACATAAACTAAATCCACAGCACACACTCAACATTAATTGTGTGTACCACCTCAAGTAAAACATTAATTTGTAAGAAAGATGACACTTCTGATGTATTTTTTTTCTTCAACAGACATTGTTAACTACAACAACAACAACATAGACAATGTAATCCCACAAGTGGAATACCCCTACCTTGAGAGGTATACAGACCCCGGCTCAAGTAAAAGAAGTATACAACAGTTTGAAAAAAGAGATCAACACCAGTGAAGAAGACGAGACAGAATACTAAAGAAAGTATGACAGATCATACTAAAAAAGGAATAGTAACTACTACAACGAAATAATAGGATAATCCAAGTACAAGAAACATTAATAGTTACAGAAGTGGAACGGAAAGGATAAAAAGAAGAAACAGAAGCTTATACCTACTGGATTAGCAGCAATCAACTTTTCCCCAATACCTCTGATTGCATCAATAAGAGCATCAGCCTGGTGAGTTTGAGGAAGCCTCTGCTGCGATATGCATGAGCGTAACACTTCCGCTGTCAATTTCGCTGTTGTCTTCGACCCCTCAATTTTCCTACCCCACAACATTCAATACATACAGCAAACAAAAAAAAATCATCCCTCCATAGATAATTACACATACATATAGATAAAGAGCGGGAATTACCGTTTCTTCAGCTTGATTATGAATTCATTCACTAGGGCATTCATGTCCGTATTTGTTGAATTTACACCTGAAATCACACCAAAAAGTTTAAGCAATTCGTGAATTTTGAATAATCAGAGTAATTTCAGAAGAAACTTACCGTTTAATACTGTGCTTGAAGCTTGGGATTGTGCTCAACAATGGCGTAAGAGGGGTAATGGTTTATAGAGTGAAGCAGAGAATTTTGTGCCTTAGCAATTTGGATCCGGGTTTAGCACAAATTCGATGTACAAGCATTGAAGCACATTATACAATAGCTTAGTTGCGTATGCTACTCTCTTTTGCTTTTACTTTTTTTTTATATTAAAAAAAAACTGACACCGTTACTGGAATTTTCACTAATAAAATGAGGGTTCAGGTATTTAAGATCAAGCAGATATTAGGATTGGAAAAAAAGGTTTTATTACAATAATATATACGCGAGATTTGATTTCTAAATTTTTTATGAATCTAGTTTTACTTTTATGTCATTTTGACGATAAATTATTGTTATGCGGAATTCGAGATAATACGAGAAAATATAAACGCTAAAAACAAGACAACAGATTTACGTGGTTCACCAATAAATTGGCTACGTCCACGGGAAGAGGGAGAGCAGTTTTATTAAGGAGAGGCAAGAACAGAATTACAGAATAGGGTTTGCCATAGCGTCTATATATAGTGCTAAGCTATGCCCTAACAGGCTTGGGCCCAACATACAGAATTGACAGATAATTAAGGGCCCAATACAACAACATTGTATACCGTC